>NC_064290.1:39866338-40120705 GCF_019186545.1 Solanum stenotomum
GGGGGGGGGGGGGAGTGTTGGTTAGGGGTGGTTTGAGGGTAGGGACAAAATAAATTGATTTTTTCAACAAAAAATAATTGTAATTTGAAGTTGGAAGAGAGTTTTCGAAAATGTTTTCCTTAAGTTTAGAAGGGAAGTCATTTTCCTTAAATTTGAGGAAAATGAGTTGATTTGGAAAGCATTTTCCAAAACATTTAGCCCAACCAAGCATGAGAAAATTGGAAAACAGTTTCCGAAAAATATTTTCCTTCGTACCAAACACACCCAAAGTGTCGACTTAGAAAAACCAATCTGGTAACATCGATGATTTGGTGTAAAGAAAGATCAAGGCATTATAAGACAATAGATATAAAGTATTTATGTATAGATTCATACCATCCATAAGTAATTTACTTGTATTGTTTAACCATCATTAAATAATACTGTATGTATTTTCATATCAATTTAACATTTAAATATACTAAATTAATGTGATTTTATATTTATATGGAGTGTGAAAATCTTTTCGTCAAATATATTCACAATCACATGAATTTAATATTATTTTTTATTTTAACACTTCAACGTAGTCTTGTTTTACTTTAGCACTTTAATATCATCTAAAATTTGTCTATTAAGTCATTTATGCTAACATGAAAAAGGGTATTTCTCACTTTTCTTGAGCACGTGAATGAATTCAATAAATTAATTTTTCATTTTGTCCCCCCTTATACTTTTCATATATTCTCCCTTTATTGTTTTCATCATTCTTCCGCCATTGCCTAAAGAAAAAAAATTATTATCTACTTCGTTTTATTTATTTACTTAAATTTAACATGAACTATTCTACAGTTCATTTTAAAGGATACAAAATTTCTACAAAGTAAAATCTTATATTTTATCACACCCCAAACTTAAGTGAGTCAGACAAGCACATTATATCATATGATACCATTGTATATAAATCAAAGCACATGACATAATCTATAAATAAATAGAGATATAAATCAAAGCACATGACATAATCTATAAACAAATAGAAAAGTGATACACATGACATTAACTATTAAGGAAAGTTGTATATACATATATAAGGTTAATTGACCTACTAAAACATATGTCTAGTGTGATAAGTGAGTACATATGAATACACCAAAATGTCTATGAAATCTTCATTAGAGTTTGAATTCATACAATGGTCATATGGCCAGGACATGGCCTTGACATACCTATACTATATACATATGTACAACAAAAGAGTACTAAACATAACATAGCTAAACTAGATGATTGCATCAACGAAAAATGCTTCACTCCAGTGAAGAGTTGTGAATGGACCGCTCCAATGACGTAAGTCTGTAGGCTCGATCATCATCGGGTGCCAGTTCTTCCCAATGAAGTCTTTTCACATATTTAGAAGTCCAGTCCGGATAAAAGGCCTCTCAACCATCTGAAAAAATATCTTAGACCCATCAATGACCTAATTTTGGATCTTGAGCTATCACTTGGAGGGTAAGTTTTGATAGTTTACACCAATAGAGTTAATATTGTGAGCTTAATGTGGTTAGATCTTTAAATATTTCTTCAATTCTTGATTTGTATTGAATATCATAGGTGTAATTGCTAATTTCAGATCTGAATATTGTGTTAGAGATAAACAATATTTGGATTTGATTTATACTTCGTTGATTATTATCTTGTTTATGATTTGGGTCATTGATTCTCTAATTCATCTCATATTTTATTTGATCTTCAAAGGGAGTGATCAACCCAAGGACCTTCTCATTTAACTTGATTTTTTCTTGAGAAAGTTAATTGAGGTTGAGAAAAATTGGTGATTTAAGGATCGACGGATGGCTTAGATCTAGAGATAGTCAAAGTCTGATCTAACCTTCATCTTATGAATTTGAGCTAGAAATACTAGAAAAATGTTTCCTAGCATAGGTTGCAGTTTCTGAATACTTGATAGGTTCAGAAGAACTAGTTGAGAAATAATTTCTTGTGATTGAGAGATATGAGTACTCAACAACTCACGACAAATTTGACTGACACATGATTATTTAGATAGTAGTTGATTATTTGTGATGGATCATATGAATATTGATTGAATTCCAATCCCAAATCCCCTTGCTATCTTTAATTGAAAAGGTCTTTGATCAACCTATCCTTTATTTTGTTATTTTTAGTTCTCATGCTTGTTTCATATTGAACCCCTCGATACGTCCAAATTAAACACCCTTAAAGAAGTGTAATGCGATCGATGTCAAATATAAAGCCCAAATAGGCTGGGATCGAATCTCACAAAAAAATAAAACGAGAACTAAGCCCTATGGGGTTATTTACTATTAGATATTTTCAAAAGAAATGAGAAGTATGAGAGAATTGAGATTTCTGTTAGAATCACTTTGTGACAATGTAACAATCAACAATATCACTTAACTGAAAATGTACAGAGAGAATAAATCAGGATTATGTCCACCAAGACTGTTTGACCATTTTCAGGTTAATATAAAATTTCACCTTGCATTGACAACATACCAATTTATAAAGCATGCTATATTTAATCATTTCTCAACAAAATTAAATGCATCACTTTTATTATTTCGAACTAACGTACTCAGAGTTGGTTAATATTGTTGCAACATTAACCATTAGACGAGTTCAGATTATCGAATTCTTGTTATTCTCTTTTCCCAAGTTTTATTACTTTCTTACTCAAACAAGTCAAACTAAGGGCAGATTCTAATGTTTGAAACTATTAGAAATTGATTAATATGAAAGAGAGAATAAGATATACAATCATAATACCTGATTCATTCCGTAAAATATCATTTTAGATCAATTCGTCATAGATTCCACAATCCTTAGTTGTGGAGTTTCTCCACTCATGATAGATAATTGCATTCATTCAATAAAAATTTACTTACAAAAGGTAAAGGCAATCATACAATTTGATTTCAAGAAACCAATGCAAAACTATCGTTCAAGCATACTATGTTCTTTTCTAAAAACAAGATGCCAAAATAAACCCTAAAAAAAAAAAAAATACTATTTATAGTTCCAGGAATTTTGAAATTTAAAATAAGAGAGCTAGTCTTTCAATGTTTTCCCGATGCTTTACCTAATGTGATGGTCTGTCGCTTTGGTTGTCGTATGCTATTCACCTTCAACGTCAACTGAACTTTAGAAAGTAGTCACAACTCTACAGATGTGAAGCTTCAGCTGATGGTCCATCATAGACCTGAAGGCCCTTCACCTTCGTCGTTAGCAGAACATAAAAAAGTAGTTATATTTCTTCAAGTGTGATGGTTGGCCTGCCCTATCGTCACAGGTCTAACGGCCTGTCATATACCAGACAATCTTTTGGGCTCGCCGTCTGACTCTTCTTTAGTAGCTCTTATCTTTATTTTACTTTGTTTTTTAAATTGACTGGTTTTATGTTTAACACAATAGAATAACTATTAAAAGACAATATTGTTGCTTCAGAACTAGAAATTATTCATAGCTAAAAGCATCAAATGTGTTGTCAAATTACTCCAAGGCATGATCTCAATCTTAAACTTGAGAGGCTTTGTAAAAATATCCGCAATTTGATCATGAGATTTCACATACTTGAGCTCTACCTCTTTATTGGCAATGCATTCTCAGATAAAGTGATACATTGTGTCTGTGTGCTTGCTTCAATCATGATACACTAGATTCTTGGCAAGTGTCTGCGCATATTTGTTATCAACACAAATTATTGTGTCTTCAATTTGTGACAAATTGAGTTCTTCAACAATCTCCTCAACTAAATTGCATGACACGTACATGATATTGCTGCCACATATTCAGCTTCAGAAGTCGAGAGAGTAACAATTGACTGTTTCTTTGAACTCCAAGAAATAACACAACCACTCAAGAAAAACAAAAAACCAGATGTTCTTTTTCTATCATGAACGTCTCTTGCATAATCATTATCATAATATCCCATAAATTAAAATCATAAAAGAATAATAAAATAGTTCGAGGTCGATTGTACCTTTTAGGTAACGTAGAATTTTTCTAGCAACCACTCACTGTAGGAGCTTCCCTGAAGCAACTTACCACTCAAATCGCAAAGAGTATATCTGGTCTCGTACATGTCAAGTACCTCAAACTTCCTACGAGACTTTTGAACATAGTGGAGTCCACATTTTCTCCATCATCAAACTTTGACAATTTTGTTCAACTTTCCATTGGGGTGTTCACAGGGTTGCAATAAAATATGTTGAACTTCTTCATAATCTCCTTTGTATAGCTTTCTTGAGATATGAAGTTTCCTTCCTATATGTGCGCTTCACGTATAGACCCAAGTAATATGACATGAACCCTATGTCCGTCATCTCAAACTCAAGGGACATAGCTTTCTTGAAAGCTTCAAACAAAACTAGGTTTTTATCTGTCAAAATAAGATCATCAACATAAAGACAAACAAGACTAATATCTCCATTAGTATGAAATTTAATATAAAGAGCATATTCATGGAGACAACAAGTAAACCCATTGTCTTGAAAGTATTTGTCAATGTGACTTTTTCAAGTTCGTGGAGCTTACTTCAACCCATGTAAGACTTTCTTCAATATCAACACCTTATCTTCATGATTTTTGACCACAAAGCCTAATGGTTTCTCAACATAGACTTCTTTGGGATATACATTCAAGAATGCCGATTTGACATCGAGTGTATCGATTTTCCACTTCATTTGTGCCGCCAAAGAGATCAATAGACGGATCGTCTCCATGCAGGTAACAAGTGCATAAACTTCCTTGTAGTTGATGTCACATCTTTTCTTGTAGAATTTAGCCACAAGTTTTGTCTTGTATTTTTCTACCTCTCCATGAGCATTTTTCTTCCTCTTGTATACCCATTTGACTCCAATTGCTCGATGATCCTTAGAAAGAGTTGTTAACTCCTAAGTGTTGTTCTTCTCTATTGACTGAATCTCTTTGTCCATGACTTGTCTCCAATCTTTGTAAGTAACAACTTCATCAAAATTCATTGGTTCACTATCAACAAAGAGACAACACAAAAAAATAAAATTAGTAATTTCTTCTATGTATCATAGATTTCTTGGATGCTCCTCATCATGTGCGGTCTTTCACTTAAACTCTCTTTAGTAGACAAAGATGCAACATTTGTTGGTGAAGGAGGTGGGGCTGCATCCTGCTGGTGCCATGGTATCATGTTCTTCTTCATCTCTAAAATATGGAATAAAATCATATGTTGTTTCTTATGGAGTCTCCCAATTCCATGTTGCATCTTAATCAAATTCAACATCGCGACTCACCACAACCTCATTATTACTTGGATCGTATAATTTATAGACTTTGGAACTCGTGTCATAGCCAACAAACACATACTTTACACTTTGATTCTCAAGTTTAGCTCTCCCTTGATGTGGAACATGATCACATGCTATGCTCCCGAAGATTCTCAAGTGCTTGACACTTGTCTTTCTTCCGATCTATGTTTCTTGAGAAGTTTGATCTCACACATTTTTTGCTGGAGACTTGTTGCTCAAATAAACTACAGAAGAAACAACCTTGGTCCAAAATTCTTTTGGTAGATGTTTAGCTTTCAACATACATCTAGTCATATTAAGATTTGTTCTATTCTTTCTTTCTACAACTCCATTTTGTTGGGGCGAGCAAGATATCGTTAGAGGATGACGAATTTCATGAGATTGACAAAAGTCATTAAATTCTTTTGAAGTAAATTTTCATCCTCTATCATACCTTAATCCTTTTATTTTATGGCTACTTTCTTTTTCTAGAAGTGCTTTGAAATTTTTAAAAGCAACAAAAATTTCAGATTTTTACTTCAAGAAGTAAACCAAAGTCTTTCTATTGAAATCATCAATAAAGAGCAATAATTGTTTACTTTTACCAAAAGAAGGTAGATCATTTGGACTACACGCATCAATGTGTACAAGTTGGAGTGACTTACTTCTTCTTGATGTAGTTTCCTTTGAAAAAAATACTCACCGGATGTTTTTTTCAATAAGACAAGCTTCACATTGTCTGGGATAGTTGATTGACATAATTCAATCAACCATGTTCTTGTTTCCCATTTATTTGAGTGCTTCAAAGTTCAGGTGCCCAAATCGCATATGCCAACACCATGTGTCATCTTGCATATTAGGCTTCAAACACTTTGCATTGATGTTATTAAGACTCAAAGGGAACAACCTATTCTTTTCTATATGCACATTAGTAATTAAGTTGTTACTTGAATCTCTAAGCCAAATATGAATATTATTCATATGAATATCATATCCTTTTTCAAGAAGTTGACCCAAACTCAAAATATTGCTTTTAAATTTTGACACATAATAAACATTGTTAATCAATTTATGGCCACTATCTTTATAGGACATCAGAATCGTATGTATCGCTTCAATTTGGATCTTTGAGGTATCTCCAAAAGACGCATTACCTTTCACCATCTTCTTTATCTCCACAAACTTGTCGACATATGATTGCTTGCTCCATTGTGAAGATACCGTGAACTGCTATATTTTGTATCTTCTTCTTTGAGTGTTAGTAACAATATGGACTCATCTTCGTCTTTGTTGTTGTCAATAAGATTAACTGTTTCTTCAACATTATTACTACATTGCCAAGAGTAATGTCTAATTTTATGACAGTTATAACACTCAATGTTAGATTTTTCATATCTCATTTCATTGGTACCTTGATAGGCTCTACGTCCTCTACCTCCCCGTTAACCACGACTATGAACTCTGAATGATCGGTGATTTTTATCTTCATTGTTGAATTTCTTGATATAACTTCTTCCTCTTTCGGTCTCCACGACCACCACGTCCTCGCCATTGTCAATTTACTTTGTAACTTTTTTCACCTTCAAATCCTTTGAAAGATGCCTGAGTTTTGAGAAGTTGCTCTAGTGGCTCTTCTTTTCTCCTTTTCATCTTTTCTTTGTGAGATTGTAAAGAACCTTCCAATTGCTCTACCATCATAGAGTTTAAATCTTTAGACTCCTAAATAGCACACACCATGTAATCAAATTTAGGTGTTAGAGAACGAAGGATCTTTTCTACCATATGCACACCGTCTGCTTCCTTCTTGTATCTTCTTAGTTGATTCACAAAAACCATCAATCTTGAATAAAATCCGAAATCGATTTGGATTTTTTCATTTTTAAAACTTCAAAGTCAACCCTTAGAGTTTGAAGTTTTATCTTCTTTACTTTATCAACTCCTTGGAGAGAATTTTGTAAAATCTACCATGCTTCTTTTGAGGTGGTTGCATCAACCATTTTCTCAAACATTCCATCATCCAAACATTGATGGATAAGAGTTAGAGCTTGTTGATCTTTCTTTCTTGTCTTTAACAAGACCTCTTTTTTATTTAGGGACAAAGTTTCCTCATTAACAGGCTTTGCATACCCATTGTCTACAATGTCCCAAATATCTTGAGGGCTAAGAATGACTTTCATTCTTAGACACCATTTTTCATAATTTTCTCTTGTGATATGGGGGTACTGAAAGGACGAAATATTATTATTTTCCATGGCTCTGATACCATGTTGGTGGACAAAATGCTAATCACACCCAAGATAATGTCCACACTAAATAGCAATAAAAAGAGAGTAACAATGACACCAAATATTAAAATGGGGTAAATATGATACCCGAATAAGTAATACAATAATATTGATGAAAACATAATAGCATAAAAAACCTACTACTTTTTTTTTTATAAGAATAACATTTTTTTATTTCTTACAACTCATAATAGTATTACTCTACAGTATTTTCTCACAAACTAAGAAATAACTTGTGGATTACTCTCTCTACTCACTATTACTTTCTCTATTTTGGTGTGTCTTGAAGTGTTCAATTACTACTCTATTTATAGAGTTTTGAACCTCTTGATTACATCATTAGTGACACAAATATGGCGGCCAATTTCCACAATGTTTTACTGCAAAACTTTACCAAAATTTGGCTACCAACTACCACAAATGTGGCTGCCAACTTTCAAATTTGTGGTTGCCAACTTTCACATGGTTATTAATTTCCACAAGTGTGGCTGCCAAGCTGGTTCCTACCAAGATTTTGTTCCCACATTCTTATCATTCTTATTTATAATACTAATTACATAAACTAAAATAACTAAATGAATTTGTACACAGTAAAATTCACATCGAGAAAATAATAATCAAGAATGGAAAAGTATCACAACAATTGTATTTATTGATTTCAAAGTGTGAGTGTTACAATCTCCATGATTCCTCTGAATTCGTCTTTTTAGATATAGCTTCAAGGGCTTTTACGCTTGATCTTGACTTTTATTTGAATTCAAGGGCTTTGACCTTTGAATCTGGTAGTCTTGATCATTCTTGAACTTGAATTCTTAAACTTGTAGTTAATAGAGAAATCTATATCGTTTGATCCAAGATTTTTCTCTAACTTCTTGTTTAGAATTTCTGGTTCTTATTCTGAATTATGAGAACTCCTACTTATAGTTTTAGAATAGATGAATTGTGATAGGAACAAGTTTCTTTTGGCCAATCAGATTCAAGTGACATGGCATATGAGCTTTATGGAGTGGGTTTGTCATTTTGACACATGTCAGGATCCTATTTACTTCTTGTTTGACTTTGTATGTCATGTCATTTGTCACGTGGCACCAAAATGGGCCTTTAGGATGAGATGTCATTGGGGTTAGCAAATTGGGCTCATCTATTGTAGCCCAATTCAATTAATTTGGACTTTAATTAAATCCGTATTTATTTGACTTAAATAATTATCCCAATTGTATTAATCCATAATATTTTTTTGGACTAATATATTCATAAATTTAATATAATCTGAATCATTTTATAAATTTATATTTAATAAATTTTAAATGATTACAAATGCCCCCCACTTTAAGACTTATTGAGATATTTCATCTTTTCAATACTAGGCTTGAAGTATTATTTAGACAAAAATCGCACTGTCATTAATATTGAGATGCACAATAACTGCACCACTCCAATATAATTGGAGTGGAGAATAAGATTTCCAGTAATTACTCCATGCAGACACTTTCCAATTGGAATAGGGAAACTAACATATATGTTTCGTTTCCATCAGGACACAAAAAGGTTCCCTTTTTTTTTAACAAAAAAATCAATTCCGATTAAAAAGAAAGAAAGAATTGTAATCCCACTCAATTTCATTTTCACAATTTTTTCTATCGCCTTAGCCAAAAAGGTTCTCATTACATGACATCTATAAATAAATGTTTTTTTTCCGTTTTATTTCATTCTCTTTATCACCACTTTTGGAGCTTCTCCTCCCCTTTTTCTTTGATTTTGCCACTTTTTTTTATAGCTTGACATATCTATCATAGAAATTCATATCTTATTGCAAAAACATTGAAATCACGAACGGTCTCAGAAACCAAACTTCTTGATCTATAACATATTCAAAATTCATAATTTAATACCTTCATAATCATTCTATATGATTTTTTGAAATTAGTCCTAGATTCTGTCATACTGAAAATTTCAGATTTGTGTGGCTTTACTAAAACTCTCGTATCTTGATGTAGGAATGGTGAATTGCAAGCTGCTTTATTATTTCAAATTTCTAAATAAAGGTCAAATCCAAAATTTTACTATATTCGGGATTACTTTAGATATTATTATGAAATCTACTTTAGATTTTGGAGCACCAAGGGTTTTAGATTTTTGCGATGACACCAAACAAATTGTATATTGAGGTAGAAGTATCAAAATTACAATCTGATTGATTCTACGGAAAGTAAACACGAATGGCTACAACATATCTGAAATTTGTATTGAAACTCCTTCAATTTGTTCTATACGTGATTTCAGATTTTTGTTGTTTCACAAAAATATTTTATATCTTGATGTCGGAATGTCATGACCAAAAAGGGTTGTGATCTCTGGAAACTATACTTCAAGAGCTTCTTTGTCACCAAGAAAATATTGTCTCAAGTTTAACCTAGTTAGCTTAGCATGACTTTCAAGTCTCAAATGTCTAGATAGGTAATAACCTCTCCTTTACTTGTGTTTTCTTTGAGTTGTCTTTTTTTTTTTTGTAGGTTAATTGAAGCAACATTTATATTTTTTGGAGGCTACGCAATGAAGAGTTTATCATAGCAAAATTCAATCTTGAGGTGTGAAGGGATGTGTTTAACATCCCCACCTCGTGATCACTAATTTGTGCCTTTATGAGATCCCAAATACTTACGCCTAAGATGTGAAGGGAGGTTTTTAACGTCTCCACCTTAAGATCACTAATTTGAGGCTCTATAAGATCCTAAATACTTTAACATAAGGTGTGAAGGGATGTGTTTAACGTCTTGTCTTATGATCACTAATTTGAGGCTTTATGAGATCCAAAATAGTTGAGCATAAGGTTTGAAGGGATGTGTTTAACGCCTCCGCCTTAAAATCACTAATTTGAAGCTTTATGAGATCCCAAATACTTTAGCATAAGGTGTGAAGGGATGTGTTTAACGTCCCCGCTTTGAGATCGTTAATTTGAAACTTTATAAGGTCCCTAATACTTGAGCATTAGGTGTGAAGGGATGTGTTTAACATCCCACCTTGAGATCACTAATTTGAGGCTTTATGAGATCCATAATACTTAAGCATAAGGTGTGAAAAGACAATTTTTTTCCCCTTATGGCACAGAAAATTTAGAGATCCTTTTAAGGATAAATCCGTGAAAAGACCAGCTTAAGGTGCAAAGGGACGATTTTGTCCACCTTAAGGCATGGAAATTTAAAGACCATCATTGTAAGGATAAATATATGAAAAGACCAGCTTAAGGCGTGATAATGCTCAAATCACTCTCCAAAACCAATTAAAAGAATGAGCAATTGTAGTCAGTAAAAACCCAATGAAGAGCAGGGACAAATCACACAGGGAATGGTATATCATGGAGAATCCCTTATCAAGAAATTTGCACTTAAATTTAGCTTATTTGTAATAGTAAGAACAATTGGGTGAATGATATCACCATCTTAATATAAAACTTTGGTTATCAATTATCGCAATCTAACTAAACTATAGACAAAATCAAGAGTTAACAAGCAATCTAGGGGTGCGGGGATTGGGAATCGATATCACATAGGGGTAATTGTGCTACCTATATTAATGAACATTCATAAATAAGCGAAGTCATCTTCATTGAAGCTAATCATCTTTCGATCTTAAAGCATCTATTCATAGAATCTCCTTTTGGTCTCATCTAAATGTCAATCCTAACCAACCCAATACCTTACTCTATTCTCCCTTTCAAGAACAAGGAAAATATATATGATTCACATCCTCTTTTTCAAGAAAGTTACAGACATCAAACCTAAATTACTAGTATTGAACTAATTACTCACTCCAATTAATCTCTTTCGAGCATCAATAGGAGATCGAAAGTAGGAATTAAGTTTGCAACCTTAACCCTTAAATCAAATTCATGGTAATTAGACCAAATCTATGTATGAACAACAACAAAATAGAGCATAGCACAATACCACTACATTAAATCAACACCCAACCCATTTGAGCACCCCTAGATCTTGGCGTTTTAGTCTCCCATCACAAAAAAGTAAAGAAATTATACCTTCCATAAAAGTAGCCATGGGTAACTTGAAATCAAGCAATTAAGAGTAAACCCACTTTTGATTCAACTTCAATTTATCAAAATTAAACACCAAGTTGTAAAACCTAAAATCTAGAATAGTGTTCTTCAAAGGTTAAGTGTTCCAAAAAACTCTGAACTCTATTCTCCAAAGAGAACCTTTGAAACTCAAAACGGAACTCACTAAAAATTGTACACCTTTGGACTATTTATACTTTCTCAAAATTTGTCCCAAAATCTACTTTGCGACTAACTCTACGACGTTATTCGGGCTCACCTGACCTGCTAATCAGATCGCCCTATGATGATCTAGGATTCACGTTTTTGAACCTCAGTTGGTGAACTTGATTGAATAAGCCTTTCATGTTCGGCGAATCATTGTCTACCACCTTGGATTGCCTTTCAAGCATTACATATTTGCTTTGCACACTGTCGCTGTGGGTGATGTGCATCAGGCGTTCTCACTCGTGCATCGCTATCTCTACTGGAGTCTGCGACCTTCTTTGATAGACATAGGTGCTATGCACTGTTAATTTGGGCTAGGTCGTGCTCAGTTGGATGAGCCTTTCATGTTAGGCAATCACTAATGTTTACTTTGCACTTCTTTTTGTATTTTTGGTCATTCTTTCAAACATTAGTCCTTACCTTGTCCGATTGTCTTCACAGCTGCAAACCATCAACATTATATCGGAATAGGAAAAATTAGGCATTGAGGACACTAATTATTGAGCTAAATGGACCTTAAATGAGTGCAAATCTATCGCTCATTAACACCCGTAACTTAAACTCTTGCTTGACCTCAAGTAAATTAAGAACACAAAAAGCTCAATAAGGGTGTCTACAATAGTATTCAATGAGAGCTAACATGCAAGCGCCAAAGCAAGACTACTCTCAATAATAGCTTACCCTCAATCATGATAAAAAAAAAGCTTCAAATGATGACTAGCTAGTCTCAAAACAAGCTCAAACTCACTTTAACTTCTTATCTAATGCAAGAACGTGTTTCAACAAATGCATTCAAGTGCCCTCACATCAAGAACAATTCAATGCTCTCACAAAGCAATTCAACAAAGGTAATAGGAATCAATGCAACTCTCACTCTCTCAAAAGTGAAACACATGCAAGCTTTGTCCCATAGGTTTGCCTATATTTTCCAATCATCACACAACCTAGTTCATGCAAAATCTCAAGTGTCGTTTAGGCTTGTAATGGGGCTGAGGGTTAAGGTAAAGTCAATTTGGATTGGTGACTTATACCTTTTCAAAGCATTGTTTTAATCATCATTACCTCTTCTTAATTTTTTTTTCTTCTTTTTCAATTGAGAACTTAAACCTTGACTCATCACTCGATTTATTTGGAATTCCCCTTTTATTTCCTTCACTTCTCTTTTCATTTTCAGTTTTCCAAGGAATTTTCATCACAATGATTTTTTATAAGGAGAGGTTCCTTCTTTTTGATAACACTTTCAAAGTTGAGTGTCATTTAATATTTATTTGCCCTTCACTTGGATTTCATTCTTCCTTCCTTTCCACACCCCCAACTTAGGCTTTTGGCATATGTTGGCTATTCAAACATCACAATGTTTCAAACAAGATTTTTGGTGAGAAGGTAGGGATAATTTGGTTCAACAAGCTTTCTTTGGTTGTCAACAAATAGTTAGGCTCAACTGGTGTCAAAATGGATTCATACCCTCACAAGGGATTATGGACGATTTAGTTCCTTCTTTGACTTGTTGCCCAAGATCATGTCTCGCATTCACCAAGATTCACACAATTGGACGCTTACAATTAAGACCTCACCACAAATGGCACTTCAAAATATACTCATTTAGCACATATGAAAAGATGAAAAACGTACATGCGATGTTCATTGCAAGGCTCACATCAAAATGCAAGTATTCAACAAAATATTCAAAGAGATCACTGAAAGGTGCAACCACATTGATTTCATTGTCGCAACACCAACACTACGCATCATGCTTATCATGAGTACTATTCAAGATTTCAATATTGAACACAATTGATCCTCTTATTGTTATGAATTAAAACTTCATGGTTTTCACGATTTTAAACTCATGAGGGGTTTCAACATCAAGGGAGATAAAAAAAATAAAGAAATAAGATTTAACCCAAAATAACACTCTAATATAAACAAAACTAATAGTGCTATTTTTCAAAACTCAAAATAACAAAATACAATCAAAGGAGGAATATTGGCACAAAGGTTCTCAATCCACATCCCACCAAAATAAAAATGCAGTGTCCTGAATGTAAGATAAATAAAAATATAGGGAGGCTGAGATAAAGGTTCCCCTCGACAGGCTATGCCTATGGAACACTCTCATCTAGAGTCTCAGGTGGTGACGCCTCAAGAGGGGTATCAATGTCTAGTAACAAGATCACTGGAAGCGGTAAGGAAGATTCAACTAGGGCATGAATTCCCGTCTCAGCAGTAGGAGGTTAGTGGGGTTTGGATTGACTCTACTAAAACCAACCCCAGATGTCTCTCGAAGAGATCTGTTTAGGGCTGCGTCAAGAATGACCTCCTTGGTCTCTTATAGTATGGTCAGTGTCTCCGCCATCTCATGCTCAGCCTGCAACTCCTCATCATCTATGTCCTCGGCCAAATAATCCTCAGCCCTCTCACTCTCATCACCATCAATAGACTCACCATGCATAGCAACCTCAGGCAGCTTGATGAGTCCACAAATTGGACTCATCTGGGGCCATATTTTAATAGAATTTGTGTCCTCAAATGTTTATGTTACCTTAATATCTGATGAAAACCCTTAAGTTTCAGGTATTTGATGTTTGAAGGAAAGTATGGACACTACGTCTTAAAAAGGAACAAAAAGGCTGACAAAAACGAAGAAACAAAGGTCTGAGGATCACCGAGTCCACTTGGCGAGTTGCCGAAGGTTTTACTTCGCCTTTTGTTCTAGTGTGTTGAGTCCTGAAAGAAAGGATCAAGTCGGCGGAGAAAGGGAGCAGTCGACGTATCGCCGAATGCGAAGCAGTACTATGCCGCCCAATGACGCAGAGCACGACGATGCTAAAGGTTGGTGCAAGACGGCGACGAACTACACCAAAGGGTGAGTTTCTGAGTTGATCGGTGATTCTGACTAATGACGCCGAATGATCCGCTGCAACACAAATCTGTAATAACTATAAATACTAGTTAGAATTTTATTTTAAAAAGTTGAACAATTATTATAATTATCATATAGAATAATACTTTTTGACATTTTTGCTCTAAGTTTGAGAGGATTTTGGAGACTTGAAGAAGAAGAGGGTTTCATCTTCTAGATTTGGAGTTGGGGGTCTTGAATTCTTCGTTCTTGGACTGTAACAAGACTTAAATCTTCATACCCATTTGAATGCAAGCTAATTTAGGTATAAATTCTATCTCTTGATGTGTGGCTAAAAACCCAATTCTTAGGGTGTGATTTAGCAAATATGTGTTGATATTATTGTTAGGTCTTGTTTGCTGATACGTCGCTGCTGGGGAGTGGTGTTATTTGAGAATTTTTAGATTAGTAGAGTTTTTGTTTATCTTAGTTTTAGCTTTACTAATCTTAGTTGTAGTTTTGTTTTGTTTGTCTGAAGATCAAAGCAGGGAACAAGAATGGATAATCACTATGGGTATCACACAAATCATCCTCTCATGCAACTATTGAACCTCAGGGATAATCTACTGACGTTCAAACAAGTAGGGGAGGAGACAATTCCAGAAATGTGGCTGCGGTTCAAAGCAATATTACAAACATGCCCATCTCAGAGGATGACTGATAAGACGTTGCTGGATTGCTTCTATCGGGGTCTTGAACCTGAAAATAAAAGCATAACTGAGCACTTTTTTGAGGGCGGAATGCTCAACCAACCCTACGAAGTTGTCACAACACTACTTGACAATATGATCGAAGCCAACAAAGAAGCTCAAAAGAAATATGAATGGGACTAATTGGTGGCTCAAGTAGATGTTTTATCTAAACGGGTGATTGGATTGGAAGAACAAGCCAGGGAGAGGGAGAAGGACTTCTCCCTTCGAGAGTGCAAACATGGAAAGAAGCATGAGAGTGTGCAAAAAGATGATGCCCTTTTAATCATTCAACAAAAACTCGAAGAACAAGACAAGAAGTTGAATGACATGAAAGACAACATTGAAATGTTAAATGAAACGACCACCGCAAACTCCATGACGATTCAGGTGCAAGATGCTCAGATAAGCCAGTTGATGACAAGTCAATACCCATCATTCTCCGAGGACTCACCTAACCACACCATGTGTGATTTCAAGGATGAAGAATAAATGTTGACTTGCGTCGTGCCACGAAGTTAACTAAGGCGCTGTTTGGGAGATAACCCAAAACCTTTTGTTATCTTTTATTTGCATATCGATAGAATAATGGTGTGTTGGTTTTACAGATTGAAGTGTGGAAGGTGCTCTGAAAAGTGCAGGGGGATGACCAACAGGTCCAGTTGGTGAATCGCTGAGACACTCGGTGCCCCAGATTCTATCCGCCATCTGACTTTAGATGTCTTCAGATTGGATCTTGTAAAACTTAGCGATCAGTAAAAATTAGTGGCGAATTGCCAACCGTGTTGGCGATTTTGATGTTTTGATGATGACTGCCATTGGGATTCCCGCATGAACTGAAGACTCTGATTAATTCGGTAAGCAGATGTAATCATTGGCGAATCGCTGGTTCTTTCGGCGATCTCGATTAAGGCCGCTGTTTAAACCCTGGAAAGCTCTGTGAATTCAACGAAACAAGCCACTTGGCGACTCGCCAAACAATTCGGTGAACACAATTGAGAACACCAGATGTGCATGAATCGGACAACATTCAGAAATAGGTTTAATCTATAAACTTGTGCACTTTTATCTATTTGCATTCCCCTAATGAGCTAGTCAATTCTGGAGTAACCATCGCAAGAGGAGAATCGACCACACCCCAATACCTTCTCAGTTGACTCTGAAATCAAAATGCAGAGCTCATATACTGATGATGGACAGAGATGACATCCGAGTGAAGATAATGTATGATTGATGAAAAGTTCGTATGCTTCTGAACCACCATATTAGCAAAGGGCTATGCTTGATTAGGCTAGGCTTCCCTTCTGTTTGACTTATTTTTGCACAAGAATGAATCAAGAAGCTGCAGATCATTTGAGACAGTGGGTTGAAAATAGGAGCACGAATTGCTTAGCGAAGCTGTGTAGAGTTTGCCAAACCACTCAGCGGATCGCCTAACTTCCCCACATTGCCTTCCTCTTTAAATGGTAAAATCATTGAAGGATCATACTCGAAGCAGTAAATAGAGCCAGACCTGAAGTAAAAAGGAAGGAACATGTCGCCTCGATAGATGGAGAGACTGCATAGATAGGACATTTCTCTACCTTCCTTTATGTCTTATGTTATTTTAGCCATTGAGATACTTTTATTTGCATTTGAGGACAAATTCTTTTTATTTGTGGTGGGGTGAGGCCCACCTTTAGTGTGATATTTGATGTTCGTATTTTGTGATTATATTTGGGTTGTTTTGTGCTTAAATTATGTTAAATACTGCTTTCTGTGGATGTTTGAGCTTGTGGCTCCGCTTATTTTTAATTGCAAAATGATTTTGAACCTTCAAAAATATTTTCATTTTTCAAAAATTTTTGCCACCTCTTCTGTTGAAAGTGGCTGTTCTTTTGCAAAAAAATGAGTCTTAGTTTTGATCAATATCGATGACTTAAATATTGCTTATAATCGAACGAACATGAATGTACGGTTACGATGAGGCCAAATGAAGTTGCATAGACAATTTGTGAACTCTTTGCATCCCGTTGTGATTAGCCATTTATCGAATTGATTCTCTTGTAATGACCGTTGCACACTAGTGAAAGTGTGTGGTCTTGTTTGACTTAAGTGTCGATGCCTTGTGTGATGAGCTTACTTTGAACCTTGCATTAATAAACCTAGAATTTGCCCTGTTAGTCTGATTTATCTAGTAAGGTGTACCCTTGAATTGATCTTAGGCAACTTTTGAAGAGTGTGAGCCAAATTTGACATATACCTCTTTTGTGGCCTACCCGTGAGCGTGTGAAACTCTCTTGAACACCTTTTGAGCCTTACCTTTCTTTGGAAGAACCTTGATGAACCCTAGACCTTACTTAACCCACTACCTATAATCCTCTTGATTTGTGGTTTAGCAAATAGCCAACTTAGGCCAAAAGCCTAAGTTGGGGGTGTGGTGAAAAGGAAAAGGAGAAGTCAAGAAGTGCAAGAAAAGTTCCCCTTAACCCATGGTATTGCAGAACAATGGAAACCCCTCAAAAAAAAGTTGTGGAATAAAGTACAAAAGAAATTGGGTTTCCAAAAAATCTATGGAGGTGAATAAAAAGATGACTTAGAAGCACTAGAAAAAGAATTGATAAAGAAAAAGAAGGGGATGCCTTGAGAACACCACATCTCACGAGGAAAAAGTCACTGAGCCTAAATGACCATACCTATGCACTCATCCCCATTACAAGCCTTAGAAAGAGCTTTTTGATCTTGAGTGAGCCGAACCAAAGATCGATCAGAAAATAAGGGCAAACCTATGGGTGAAAACATGCACTGTGTTCCTCTTTTTGAGTGTGAGCGTTGCATCTGATTCCTGATCTTGAATTGATTAACCTTTGTGTGTGAGTATAGAATCATTCTTTATGTGAGGGGATTTAGATACTTTTTGTTGAGCTTGAACTTGCACAAATAGCAAGTATTGCGAGTATGAGAATCTTTGGTATTGGTGTGTCACAAGTTGAATCTTTGAGTGCACAATTGATCTTTGCATGAGTAATTTGAGTCTTCTTGTGTATGTTCATGATTTAGTCTTGTGTAGCACTATTTGATACACCTTTTTGAACGGCTGAACTTGAGTTTACTTGAGGACAAGCAAAACTTTAAGTTGGGGGTGTTGATGAGTCCACAAATTGGACTCATTTGGGGCCATATTTTAATAGAAATTATGTCCTCAAATGCTTATTTTACCTCAATATCTGATGAAAACCCTTAAGTTTCAGGTATTTGAAGTTTGAAGGAAAGCATGGACACTACGTCGCAAAAAGGAACGAAAAAGTTAAAAAAAATGAAGAAACGAAGGCCTGAGGATCGCTGAGTCCACTTGGCGAGTCGCCGAAGGGTTTTACTTCGCCTTTTGTTCTAGTGTGCTTAGCCCTGAAGGAAAGGATCAAGTTGGCGGAGAAAGGGAGCAGTTGGCGTATCGCCGAATAGTTTCGCGAAGCAGTACTATGCTGCCCAATGACGCAGAGCACGACGATGCTGAAGGTTGGTGCAAGATGGCGACGAACTACACCAAAGGGCGAATAGCCGAGTTGATTGGCGATTTCGACTAATGATGCTGAATGATCTGTTGCAGCACAATTCTGTAATAACTATAAATACTAGTTAGACTTTTATTTTAAAGAGTCGAACAATTATTATAATTTTCATATAGAATAGTACTTTTTGATATTTTTGCTCTAAGTTTGAGAGGGTTTTGGAGACTTGAAGAAGAAGAGGCTTTCATCTTCTAGATTTGGAGTTGGGTCTCTTGGATTCTTCATTCTTGGCCTGTAACAAGACTTAAATATTCATACCCATTTGAATGTAAGCTCATTTAGGTATAAATTTCTATCTCTTGATGTGTGGCTAAAAATTTCATTCTTGGGGTGTGATTTAGCAAATATGTGTTGATATTATTATTGGGTTTGTTTGTTGATAGGTTAGATATATTTTAATGGTGATTTCACCTAGTGGTTGTGGTTTAATTTAACGGGTTTGTAGTTGCAAATACAAAACAACCCATGTGTTTTCGACTTGCTCGATAGAGAGGTCGTGGAACCAAGACTACTAGACGATGGCCTAAGGAGTGGGTCGACATGAGGTTTTGCCCGAGAGGGTGAGACTTAGTCCCATATCCTAACACTCAACTCGAGAGAGTGAGTGGGGTAAGGCGTAGGCTGGCCTTCATGCGGCAAATGGGTGTCCGAGAGAAACCCATTTGAAACTGGGTAAGTTGCCCGAGATGGAACTTATTTCCATCTAAAGCTTAGCCTAGTCACTATTAGCTTGCAAATTTCCTATTGAAAGCATGTATTCAACGATTTATATCAATTTATATTGCGGTTACACCCCAAGAACTTCTCCACCTTGTTGATTTCCTTGTTAATTTTGCTAATTTTATCTTACTTGTGACAAAACCCCATTTGTTAATTGACACTTTTGTGTCACCTCCTTTGTTTACTATGTTTTTACTCGTTAATGTCTTTAGCTATGACTAACTAGAACTTAATTTTATTTTTCTATTAATTCTCAAAACCACTCCCTTGGGACACAACCCCAACCCTTTGTTGGGTTACTATATTATCGACGATCGTAGACACTCGTACCGTAGGTTAGTGTTGTTGGCCACGATTAGCATCACTGCGCACTACAAGGAGGCACAACACTCGACATCTCGGGCATAGGAGCAGGATCATCTGGAAGGGGAACATTGCCCCCAAAGCATGGAGATGTACGTAGATTGTAATTGGACCACCTCCACCCTTAGAGTAGCAATCTCATCTCTCATGGCGTATAGTGCACCAGAGCTACCCTCGACCTTCTCTCGAGCCTCTAACCTAGCTGTGAGATCACATATCTCACACTGTGACTCTCATAGTCCCCTCACACTTGAACACCCGCTCTATCAAATGAACCAAGTCCTTCTTAATGGCCTTAGCAATGAGCCTGGGCTTGTACATCTCAACCCGGGCATCTCTAACATCTGCTAACTGGGCAAGGCTACTCATCTGGTAAATCATGGCCAGGGCCAAGGGGGACGGGCAATAGGAGAGGGTGAGAGGCCTAAAAACATAAGCAACATCAGTAGTAGTGGGCATAGAGACAGAAATAAACGGGCCAACAGTGGATGAAGGTGTATCAATACATGTCTGCTCCACGGAAGGAGCATGTGTGCTATTCTTCACTGCCAAAGTAGTGGGGTTAACCACGGACATAGAATCTGGTAGTGGAAGCTTCCTTTGAGTTGCATTATTCCACAAACACTATGCCTCAATCCGTCTGATGCCACTGGATAAAGCAGATGTAACCCTTAAATTTGTAGATGCCCGGAAATGGACTCATACCATCCTGCACATTTGCGTACTCAGAATTGGAAATGGGAGCGATGTCTATTCCTACTTGGCCCTCATCAATATACCATCGACAGTAATAACACTTACATGTATGTACTCCCTATCTATGATGGTGCCTACCAAGACCTCCTTGTCGTGGTAGATGATAGACTTGTTCTGAGACGACATTAAGTTGCTTCTTATGAATCGAAACCAATATTTTTACACCACATTCAAGTCCTTCTCAATCTGGGCACCATCAGCCATCCAGTAGGGAGAAAAGTCAGAAATCAAGGAACCAACCAACCCTTTAGATAGTTTAAGTCATAGCGCATCCGAAGTGAATATAAGTCTGAATCAAATGCTAGCATCGACATTGTAGTATTAATAACTCTGGTGTCACACTGTACTTTTTTGCCTCTCACCTACACTTCTTCAAGTGGCTTCCAGACTGTACCCTTTTGCTTCATGGGGAGGGCTTGAGCATATGCAACATAGAACTCCCTCACCTAAGAAGGGTTGTAGGGGTTCCTGGGTTTGGTAAATCCCTTAAACTTATGGAACTATATGGTATCCTAGATGGCAGGGTAGTCGCTCAACTCAATCTATGGAGATATATCTCTCCTCAAGTACTGTCCTTTCTTCAGCAGTTTTGAGCCTATTCAGGGCTCTCAGAGAGATAACCAAAATGACTCTAGAAGCCAGTGCCTGTGTAGCTAAAGGCTGCACTAATTTAAATCTGATCTCTATCTTGTTTCTCACCACCCCTGTCTAGGTTGTACTCTTTCTTGGGTAGATTATTTAGGAGTGGTAGTGGGTTGACGGGACAGAGCTTCTGAGGGATCATTTATAGTTAATCCAAGATGTTTCTTTAGTGGAGGGGGAGGGGAGAAAACTCTCTATCTCACTCTCTGTCGGAAGAAACCACCTTTTTGCCCTTTGTTCTTGCCATTACCTGCAAAGCACGCATTCAAACATATGCTTTACGAAGATTAGTTGAAATAAAAGCACATTGAATAATATTTCAAAAATGTTCCTGAGGCTCACCTAATGGGTATGCAGATCGCCAAACAGGATTGGCGAACTCCGAAGAGTCTATGTAGTGCATTTTTGTGAATCGCCGTTTGGAGTTCTGATCACCGATCTTGAAATTACACATTTCCATCTATTCAAGTTCAAAAAGAGGACAAGGATTAGTCTGCATAATGCCTTTGGCTGTCACGCCGTAAGCCTACATCCTGGGCGGGACTGTCACTCGAGAACTATTGCTGGCCCCAAACGAACCCTTGGCTTGGCTTAGTTACTCAGGGGAAGACTTAAACACAAGAATATACTCTTAAAAGATGAATTCGTGAAATAAACATAGAATGTCTTAAAATAACATTCAACTAGCAAAGATGGCAACTCAAGTCTCAAAACATAAGCCAATAACGAAATAGTGACAAATGAACTAACTGACTGTCTATCTATGAAGCCTCTAAAACTGAGATGGATGTCGGGACAATACCCACGACATCCTAATGAACTAAAATGATAAAGTAATGAAAAAAATGATCCTCCAGAAGCAACGAGGCTAACCAACAACTCTGAAGCTCAACTGGATCAACGGTGCACTGGATGCTGATCCTGGTTACCTGTATCTACATCATAAAAAGATGCAAGCCAACTGGAATCAGTACTTTGAATGTACGAGCATGTGAGGGGAATACTAAACAAGACATAAGCTTAAAAGGAACTAAAAGAACAAATCTGGTCTCAACTCAACTAAAATTAGTAATGTAAATGCAATAAGCTTTTAAAACATGAATATCAACTCTGTATGCATGCAAAGATACAATATGAACTCTGTTTGTAAATGAAAATACAATAATCTGTGTATACGAATACAAAATACTTTTGTGGGAGTTTCTCTAACCAACAACCATCATGTAAGAGCTATTGTGATGATACAACGTTTTGCCTCACGCTGTCAGGGACGTCTTATACCTTACCAAGGGTATAGATCCTGACTACTAAGTGGATCTGCTAGTCTATGCTAAAAAGCACTAAGGAATCATCTAAAAAGTATGACCCTTTTCTACCCATGGTGGCTACATGGTTTATGGGGGCTGGGAGTTGTCTGAACTCTCCCCCATATCGGTACTGAATACTACTCCCAAAATATATACTAACTCTTATGTTTAAAAACATACTTCTTTCTGTGGTTTGAGATAATTGCTCAAAACTTAGTTCAAAGGCTCCTCTTGGAAATCAAAGTTTCCTCTCTTGCTTAATTGTGAAAGCATTTACTCTTTATTGAAAAACTAGCTCAAAGGCTCTTTTGGAAATCAAAGTTTCCTTTTCTTGTTTACATGTGAAAACATTTTAAACTCTTTCGGAATACATAGTCCCCATATACTCTTTAAAGAAAATGAACTTCAATCATTACTCTTTACTCAACTCAAGTCTTAAAACAAAGTTAAAACATTTGTAAAAGACTTTTGGAAGACTCTATGAACTTCTCTTGACTTGACTCCTAACTTTCCTTGAATTGAATTATAGATTCAAGGATTGTGATTTGTGATAGGAAGTATCTCATGATGTTTAGGAGTGTTTCTAGATAGTTAAACATGAGAAAAGTTCAGAAATCATTGCCTGGAAGGAAGTCCGCGACGCGGAGATGCATTTAAATATTTGGTCGCGAAATAAATTTTGAGGCAGAACGGTCCGTGAGCACTCCACAATGCGGAGAACATTTGTCAAATCCTGAGGAACAGGTGCAGACCTGGTACCAAGATTTGCCCGACTTGTTCCTTCTTCATTTTCTAACCCCGATTCGCCTAAATTCGAATATTTTTCTCAATTCCTCATTAGATTCAGATACCCAACATATGTACACAGGAATCTAATCAAACACAACTCTTAAATTGACCTTAAACTCTCAAGAACTCCTCAATCTCATCCCAAATTCAAGAATGAAAGCAATTCAAGAACATAACTCAAGAACATCAAAGTCTCAATATTTTAGGAAAAAAATCATACTAAAATAAACATGTTTGGAGCGTGGGTGAACGAACCCAAATCATTGTGAACTCACATACCTTGTAGGATTGAATCCTTGGCAAAATCCACAACCAAAATCGCAAGAACTTGACGAACCTTGAACTTTTCTTCTCCTTTCCTCCTCGTTTCTCTTCTCTCAAAGCCCTAGCGTAATTCTCCATTGCGTAAACTGAACCAACTTAGTTTAGAGCCCAACTAATTTACTAAAAATGGATTTAATTAATTGGGTAATGAAAAGACCAAAATACCCTTTTAAAATCCGGTTTTGACTTTCCTTATCTAGACAACCCGACTTCAAATAGGCATATCTCCCTTGTACGAACTCAAAATTGTGCAAACTTGTTGGAGTTAGAATGATAATTCAAAGATCTTTGCTATGGTATCTTGTATCACACCTAACTCATCATGATCTAGGAGTTATGGTCATTTGAAGTTGACCCAAAACTCATACTTAACTTAATTTAACCAATTTTCCAGATTTTCATTCTTTCCAATAATTACTCTTTCTAATTCTAGTTCTTTCTAGTTACATGGTGTTACAATATTTCCCCCTGGGGAATATTCGTCCTCGAATGAGCTTACTCTTAGTAGGCTAAGGGTGTATTATCAAACATGCAGTTCAAACACCCAACAAGCACAATGCAATTACAACATGCCAACTTATAAATAAAAGGCCAAGAAAAGGATTAGTACCTTAGTTTGGAACTTCTCCGGATTCGAAGAGATGTGGATATCTCTTCTTCATATCCTTCTCAGCTTCCCAAGTGGCTTCCTCAACAAACTGATTCCTCCAAAGAACTTTAACTGATGCTACCTCCTTTGTTCTCAGCTTACGAACTTGGTGATCTAGAATTTGAACAGGAATCTCCTCATAAGATAATCTATCCTTGATTCCAATATATTCGGTTGGTATGATCAATGAAGGATTGCCCATGCACTTCTTCAACATGGAGATGTGAAATACAGGATGAACCGCTACTAACTCTTGGGGTAGCTCCAACTCATAAGCTACATTACCAACCCTTTTGGATATTCTGTAAGGGTCAATATACCGGGGACTAAGCTTCCCCTTCTTACCAAATATCATAACACCCTTCATGGGTGAAACTTTCAAGTAGACCCAATCATCTACTTGAAATTCTAACTCCCTTCTCCTAACATCAGTGTAGGATTTCTGATGACTCTACGCTGTTTTCAACCTTTCTTGAATAACTTTCACCTTCTCCATAGGTTGATGAACTAAGTCTGGTCCTATTAATCCAGCTTCACCAACTTCAAACCATCAAATAGAAGATCTGCATCTTCTCCCATAAAGAGCTTCATAAGGAGCCATCTGGATGCTAGAATGGTAACTATTGTTGTAAGCGAACTCAATGAGAAGTCCCCGATTACCCTTTAAATCGATCACGCATGCCCTCAACATATCCTATAAGGTCTGAATAGTGTGCTCTGCTTTCCCACTTGTCTGAGGATGAAAGACAATACTTAAGTTCACCTTTGAACCCAACCCTTTTTGGAATGACTTCCAAAACTGTGCAGTAAATTGTGCACCTCTGTCTGAAATAATGGAGACCGAAACTCCATAGAGTATAACTACTTCTTGAAGATATAACTTGGCATAGTCCTCTGTTGAATGGGTAGTCTTTACCGGCAGAAAATGGGCTGATTTTGTCATTCTATCGACAATCACCCAAATAGAATCGTGCTTCCTGTGAGACCTTGGTAAACCTGTGATGAGATCCATATTGATCATCTCCCACTTCCATTCTGGAAGTTCTATATTCTGAGCCATACCACTGGGCCTTTGGTGCTCTACTTTAACTTGTTGGCAATTCGGACACTTAGCAACAAACTCTGTATTGCCCTTCTTCATACTACTCCACCAATAAACTTCTCTCAAATCGCGATACATCTTTGTGGAACCCGGATGAATGGAATATATGGAGCTATGAGCTTCCTCCATGATCCTTTCTTGAAGTTCATCTACCCTTGGTATACACAATCTACCTTGATACCTCAATATACCATCTCCCCTTTGTTCAAAAGCCATTACTTTTTGATTATGAACATTTTCTTTGAATTCAAGCAAAATTGGATCTTGATCTTGCTTCTCTTTTACTTCTGACACTAATGATGATTCAGCTCCATTCATCACCACTACTCCTCCTTCTGTGGAATCTATTAGGTGAACTCTTAAGCGTGCAAGTTTGTGCACATCTCTTGCTAGCTCTTTATTATTTTCCTCAAAATGGGCGGTACTACCATAAACAACTTGCTTAAGGCATCAGCCACAACATTAGCCTTACATGGGTGGTAAAGAATACTTATGTCATAATCCTTGAGTAATTCTAACAACCTCATTTGTCTGAGATTAAGCTCTTTCTGAGTAAACACATGCTGAAGGCTCTTGTGATCGGTGAACACATCCACATGAACACCATAAAGCTAATTGCACTATATTTTTAAAGCAAAAACTACGGTAGCCAACTCTAGATCATGGGTTGGGTAGTTCCTCTTATGAACTTTCAATTGTCTGGAGGCATAAGCTATAACCTTGGCATTGTTCATTAACACACAACCCAAACCAACTCTAGACGCATCACAATAAACAACAAAGCCTTGCGTACCTTCTAGTAAGGTCAATACTGTGGTAGTAGTCAACCTCTTTTTCAATTCTTGAAAGCTTTTCTCACAAGCTTCAGATCATTGAAACTTAATTGTCTTCTGCGACAACTTGGTCAAAGGGGATGAAATAGATGAGGACCCCTCTACAAACCTTCTACAATAGCCAGCCAAACCCAAGAAACTCCTAATATCAGTTGGAGATGTAGGTCTAGGACAATTCTGCACTGCCTCTATTTTCTGAGTATCAACTTTAATTCTCTCTCCAGACACAATGTGGCCAAAGAATGCCATAAACTTAAGCCAAAACTCACACTTAGAGAACTTGGCATACAACTCTCTGTCCTTTAGAATTTGGAGAACTATTCTGAGATGGCTAGCATGATCTTCCTCATTCTTTGAATAGATTAGTATGTCATCAATGAATACGATAACAAACATATATAATTAAGGCTTGAATACTCTATTTATAAGGTCCATGAACATTGGAGGTGCATTGGTTAAACCGAACGACATGACCAGAAACTCATAATGACCATAACGGGTCCTGAAAGTTGTCTTTGGAATATCACATTTCCTTACTCTTAACTGATGGTTGCCTAATCTGAGGTCTATCTTAGAGAAACAAGTAGCACCCTGAAGTTGTTCATAAAGATCATCAATCCTTGGAAGAGGATACTTATTCTTAATGGTAATCATGTTCAATTGACGATAATCTATACACATCCTAAGGGAACCATCCTTCTTCATCACAAACAAGACCAGATCACCCCAAGGTAAGACACTTGGTTGAATAAAACCCTTATCAATGAGGTCTTTCAATTGCTATTTTAGCTCTTTCAACTCTGCTGGTGCCATTCTATATGGCGGAATAGATATAGGACGAGTATCTTGAAGAATGTCTATACTGAAGTCTATTTCTCTCTCATGAGGGACTCCGGGAAGATAATTTGGAAAGACTTATGGAGACTCTCTTACTACTAAAATTGACTGAATAAGAGGTATCTCAACACTAGAGTCATTAACTCGGACTAAGTGATAGACACACCCCTTGGAAACTAACTTCCTTTCCTTAAAGTACGAAATAAAATGACCCTTAGGCATTGCTGAACTACTTTTCCACTCTAAGACTGGCTCATTTGGAAACAAAAACTTGACAACTCGAGTTCTACAATCAACTGAGGCATAACAGGCATGAAGCCTATCCATACCAATGATGACATCAAAATCTACCATGTCTAACTCAACTAAATCAGCCATGGTGCTCTTGTGATTAACGGAAATAGGACAATCACGATACACTCTTTCTACTAGAATAGACTCACCAACAGGTGTAGAAACACTAAAGGGCTCACTGAGTTGCTCAGGGAGAACATTAAAATTCCTTGCAACATACGGAGTTACAAAGGATAAACTCGCTCCTGGATCTAGCAAAGCATACACATTAAAGTTAAAGATTTGGACCATACCAGTGACAACATCTGGCGAGTCTTCCTGTTCTTGGCGACTAGTGATAGAATAAATGCGGTTTGCTCCTTTGCTAATACCAAAAGTAGCCCATCTAGGTGCAGCTCTGTCTGCTGGAGCAACTAAAGAAGACTGAGCTTTATTGCCCCCATTACAATTATCCTGCTTGTTCTTTGGACACTCTCACATGAAATGACCGTTCTGGCCACACTTGAAGCAACCAGTGGAGCCATCATAACACATTCTTGAGTGGTTCCTACCATACTTATCACAAGCAGGAGGCTTACTACCCCCTTGTGCCCTACTACCCTGAGAATAGACAGGTTTAGTTCTAAAATTCTGACTATTGTACTCACTTTTGTTCTTTGGTGCAGGTGCACTAGCAGATGATGAAGCAGGTCCCTTCTGTTTCTGTTGGAAAGATGACAGGTTCGCATTACTTTTTTCCTTCGCGGACTCATTCCCTGACGTCTTAGCCCTCTTATTCTTAAACTCTTCTCTGTCCCTCTGCTTTTCGTCCTCAACTTGTTGCACATGGACATCAACCTTGCTATGTCCATGTCACATATTAGCATGGTTGCCTTACATTCCTTACTTGACAAGTGAGACAACCTAACAACGAATAAACTCATCCTTCTCCTTATGTCAGCAGCCATCTCCGGAGAATAGTGTGAAAGTTGTGTGAACTTCAGACTGTACTCATGAACGCTCAAAGAATCCTACTGAGAGTGAGGAACTCACGTACCCTTGCTTCTGTTAGCTCACGGGGAAAGAAACACCCCAAGAAAGCTTCCTTAAACAAATCCTAGCTCACAATCGGTTATGCACATGCACGAGTTAGAAAGAAACTTTTATAGAGATACACTCTATCGTACGAAATGAGTATGAAATAAGTGAGATAGTTCCTAAATGTTGCAGCCTTCTAATTATAGATGTGGCGCGCTTCACACTGATAACTAGGACTCTACAGACACGGCTTCATAGACTCCCTAGGACTCTTGAACTCTGTGCTCTGATACCAAGTTTGTCACGCCCCAAGCCTACATCCTGGGCGGGACTAGCACTCGAGAACCATTGATGGCCCCAAGCGAACCCTTTGCATTGCTTACTTATACAATAGGAGACTTAAACACAAGAATATAGTCTCAAATGATGAACTCATGAAATAAACTTAGAATGTCTTAAAATAACATTCAACTAGCGAAGATGGCAACTCAAGTCTCAAAACATAAGCCAGTAACGAAATAGTGACAAATGAACTAACTGATTGTCTATTTATGAAGACTCTAAAACTGAGATGGATGTTGGGACAAGACCTATGACATCCTAATGAACTAAAATGATAAAGTAATGAAAAAGAGGGATCCTCCAGAAGTAGGGAGGCTAACCAACAACTTTGAAGCTCAACTGGATCAACGGTGCGCTGGATACTGATCCTGGTTACCTGTATCTGCATCAGAAAAAGATGCAGGCCAACTGGCATCAGTACATTGAATGTATGAGCATGCGAGAGGAATACTAAACAAAACATAAGCTTGAATGGAACTAAAAGAAAAAACCTGGTCTCAACTCAACTACACTCAACTGAACTCATTTAATTATAAAGTAGTAATGTAAATGCAATATAAAGAAAAGCTTTTAAAACATGAATAACAACTCTGTGTATTTAGAAATACAATATGAACTTTATTTGTATATGAAAATACAATAAGCTGTGTATATAAGAATACAAAATACTTCTGCGGGAGTTTCTCTAAACGATAACCATCACGTAAGAGCTACTGTGATGATACAATGTTCTGCCTCAAGCTTCCAGGTTTGTCCTATACCTTGCCGAGGGTATAAAACCTGACTACTAAGTGGATCCACTAGTCTATGCTAAAAAGCACTAAAGAATCATCTAAAAAGTATGACCCTTTTTTACCCATAGTGGCTACATGGTTTATGGGGGCTGGGAATTGTCTGGACTCTCCCCCATATCGGTGCTCAATACTACTCCCAGAATAAATACTAGCTCTTATGTTTAAAAACATACTTCTTTCTGTGGTTTGATATAATTGCTCAAAACTTAGCTTAAAGGCTCCTCTTGGAAATCAAAGTTTCCTCTCTTGCTTAATTGTGAAAGCATTTACTCTTTACTGAAAAACTAGCTCAAAGGCTCTTTTGGAAATCAAAGTTTCCTTTTCTTATTTACATGTGAAAACATTTTAAACTCTTTGGGAATGCATAGTCCCCATATAATCTTTGAAGAAAATGAACTTCAATCTTTACTCTTTACTCAACTCAAGTCTTAAAACAAAGTTAAAACATTTGTAAAAGACTTTTGGAAGACTCTATGAACTTCTCTTGACTTGACTCTTAACTTTCCTTGAATTGAATTATGGATTCAAGGATTGTGATTTGTGATAGGAAAGATCTCATGATGATTAGGAGTGTTTCTAGATAGTGAAACATGAGAAAAGATCAAGAAATCAATGTCTGGAAGCAAGTCGGCGACGAGAAGATGCATTTAAATATTTGGTCGCGAAATAAATTTTGAGGCAGAACGGTCCGTGACCACCCCGCGATGCGGAGAACATTTATCAAATCTTGAGGAACAGGTCCGCGTCGCGGACCTTGTACCCAGATTTGCCCGACTTGTTCGTTCTTCATTTTCTAACCCCAATTCGTCTAAATTCAGTTCTTTTTCTCATTTCCTCTTTAGATTCAGATACCCAGCATATGTACAAAAGAATCAACTCTAAAATCGACCTTAAACTCTCAAGAACTCTTCAATCTCATCCCAATTCAAGAACGAAAGCAATTTAAGAACACAACTCAAGAACATCAAAGTCTCAATCTTTTAGAACGAAAATCATATTGAAATAAACATGTTTGGTGCGTGGGTGAACGAACCTAATTCTATGTGAACAAATATACCTCGTAGGATTGAATCCTTGGCGAAATCCACAACCAAAATCGCAAGAACTTGACGAACCTTGAACTTTTCTTCTCCTTTCCTCCTCTTTTCTCTTCTCTCAAAGCCCTACCGTAATTATCAATTGTGTAAACTTCGTTTAGACACCAAATAATTTACTAAAAATGTATTTAATTAATTGGGTAATGAAATGACAAAAATACCCTTTTAAAATCATGTTTTGACTTTCCTTATCTAGACAGCCTGACTTCAAATAGGCATATCTCCCTCATACAAACTCGAAATTGCACAAACTTGGCGGAGTTGGAAAGATAAGTCAAAGATCTTTCCAACGATATCTTGTAGCACACCTAAATCATCCTGAGCTAGGAGTTATGTCCATTTTAAGTTGGTCCAAAACTCATACTTAGCTTAATTTAACCAATTTTCCAATTTTTCATTCTTTCCAAAAACGACTCTTTCTAATTCTAGTTCTTTATAGTTACGGGGTGTTACATTGGTGGATCACCATTTGGGTTTTACATCGCCTATGCTTCCATTTTCAATCCTTTAACCTCTTCTCAACCTGCACTCATAACACATGTTATTCGAAAGCAATAAAATAAAAATAAATACTTGGATTGCCTCCAAGAAGCGCCTTATTTAACGTCGTGGTACGACATAGTCCTCAAACTCAATAATCATTCTTGGGGTTGTAATGGTGTCACTAGGAAAAGTTCCCTTTTACCTTGGATTGAGATGAGTGACAATTTGACCCAACTGAATCTCTAGCTACTCAATGGAAACTAAGTGAGAAGTCATTATTCAATTTCCTCAACACCTTATCAGACTCGTCAACCTTGTTGTAGATCCTTGCAAGCATTTCTTCAGTACGACTTCCTTTTGGCCTAGTTGTATCTTTTGAGCGTGGACAATCATCATGAGGCATATACATATCTTTTTCTATCTTCCTATCTCTCTTATTTCTACCCCGCCAGTCTTTCCAACCACCATCTCTATCTTTGTTCCAACTTTGGTTCCCACCTTGTCGTTGATAATTTATGTGGGAACCCCCCATTTGATTTACAAAGTATGGAACGTCCTCATTATATAATGCCTCAAATTTGGCATCATCCGGGCACTGCCCACTGTTGGTTCCAACCGCATTCACCGACTTGGTTCCACCTCCCATGATATGTTTTGACAACAAATCGTTTTGAATCATCATTTTGGCCATGTTTTCATCTTTTTCATGGTCCTTCTCGACTTGTTCTTTGGTTAAACCCACTTGTAGAATAGGCAAGTGGTCTTCTCTAGTGTTCCATGCTCGGTTGACCTTAATCATATCATCAAGCAACAAAGCATCCACATCATATGATTGTCTTATTAATCCACCAGGGACTAATTGATCGGCCACACCTTTATTGATTGAATCAAAGCAGCAATAGAGGTCTTGCAGCAACAAATTGTCTGGAATGCCATGTGTTGGACATTGCAAGAGCAACATCTAGAACCTCAACTATGTCTCATGCAAAGGCTCAACTCCAATAGGTTGAAATTTAGGATGCAGAGATGAAGTTTAACCATCTTCGAGGGTGGAAAGAACATCCTCAAGAAGGTATCATTTATCTCTTCCCAAAAAGTGATAGAATCATTTGGAAACTTTGCCAGCCATCTTGTATCCTCTCTCTTCAAGGAGAACGGGAATAACCTCAACCTTACAGATTCTTAGGAGATATTCTTGAACACAAAGGGTTCACAAACCTCCTTGAAATTCCTAAGGTGTTCATGGGAATCCTCATAAGCTAGACCCCAAAAAATTCCTATTATCTAAAGCACTTGTATCATAGTTTCGGGGATGTGAAACACAGTCCTCCTAGTTGTAGGAGGTATCTGGATTGCTCCTGTGGTTTGAATGACATTAATGGGCATGCCATTTAAATCATCCATGTTTTTTTTACCATAGTGATTATCGTTGTCACTTCGTGGTCACTCATTTTGTCAACCTACAAATCAGCCAACAACAAAACCAAACAACAAATCTACTACAAATAAAAAAAATTAAAATCTAATTTCTCAATTAGAATTCTCAACCATCATTCCCCGGCAGCGGCCCCATTTTTTATAACACTCAAATCATTCCCTTCATTCATAATTGGACAAGGTTTTTTAGTGTCTTTACCTTTGTGACAACCACATCGATTCTTTTCTTGCGATCTTATCAAACATGGTTGATTTGATGTCACGGCCCGAGCCTACACCCTGGGCTGGACTAGAACTCGAAAACCATTGCTGGCCTCAAGCGAACCGTTGGCCTGACTTACTTACTCAACGGAAGCTTAAACATAAGAACTAATCTCAAACAAGAAACTTATGAATTAAACTTAGAATGTCTTTAAGGAAACATTCAAACTGGACAAAATGGATACTCAAGTTTCATAGCATAACATCTGAAATACAAGACTAAAGGACTATAACTACTCGTTTATGAAGCCTCTAAAACAAAGAGGGATGTCGAGACAAGACCCCCGATCATCCTAACAACTAAAATACTAGAAAGCAATGTAAAAATAAGCCCTCCGGAAAGCAAGGAAGCTCACCAACAAACTTTGAGTGCTCAACTGGATCAACGAGACGCTGGATGCTGATCCTGGTTACCTGTGTCTGCATCATTAAAAGATGCAGGCCAAATGGAATGAGTACATTGAATGTACGAGTATGCGAGGGGAATACTAAACATAACATACGCTTGAAAGGAATCGGAAAGAAACACTTACCTTGGCTTTACTCAACTCATGAATAACTCAACTCAAATGCTAAGTAAAACAACAATAATGGTGCAGTTATACAAAGCATTTAAAACAATAGTAGCAACTCAATTTGTTAAATAAATGCAATAACAACTCAATTTACTCATATAATAAAGTAACATAGTTTCTGTGGGAGTTTCTCTAATCGACAACCACCACTATGAGCCTAAGTGGTGATACAACGTCTTGCCTACACTGCCAGAATTTTCCTATAATTTTCCGTCATATAGAACGCCTTAAGTAAGTGGATCCACTAGTCTATGCCAAAAAACACTAAGGAATCATCTAAAAAGTATGATCCTTTATCTACCCATGATGGCTACATGGTTTATGGAGATGTGAGTTATTATGAGCTCGCGTCCCCATATCGGTGCTCAATACTACTCCCAAAATATACACAACTCATATGTTTTTAAAACACAACTCTTTCTTTGGTTTGAGATAATTACTCAAAACTTAGCTTAAAAGCTCTCTTGGAAATTGGTGTTTCCTTTCTTGCTCAAACGTGAAAACATTTTTAACTTTTGGGAATACTTAGTTCCCGTATAATCTTTGAAGAAATGAACTTTATTCTTACTCTTCACTCGACTCAAAGCTTAAGTATCAAAACAAAGTTTGAACGTTTGTAAAAGACTTTTGAAAAACTCTATGAACTTCTCTTGTCTTGACTCTTAACTTTCCTTGAATTGAATTTATGGATTCAAGGATTGTGATTTGCGATAAGAAAGATCTCATGATGTTTAGGAGTGTTTTAGATATATAAACATGAGAAACAATCAAGAAATCACTGTCTGGACACAAGTCCGCGTCGCAGAGATGCATTTAAATATTTGATCACAAAATTTATTTTTGAAACAGAGGAGTCCGTGACGCGGAGGTGATTTTTGTGCACTGGGGAAGCAAGTCTGCGATGCGGACTTGCGTGCCAAAACCTGCTCGACTTTTCCCTTCTTTCTGTCTCACCCCAATTCACCTAATTCCAATTCTTTTTCTCAATCCCTCTTTAGATTCAAATACCCAGTATATATACACAAGAATCTAACTCAAAACAACTCTTAAATCGACATGATTCCATCAAGAGAACTCCACAATCCCATCAAATCTGAAGAACTAAAGCAAACTTCAAGAACATAATTCAAGAACATCATACTTTTAACATTCTAGAAACGAATTTAGCTTAAACAAACATGATTGGTGCGTGGGTGAACGAACCCAACGCTATGAAAGTCTCACATACCTTGTAGGATTGAATCCTTGGCTAATTCCACAACCAAAATCTCAAGAACTTGACGAATCTTGAGGTTGTCTTCTCCTTTCTCCTCTTTTCTCTTTTCTCAAAGCCCTAGCGTATTTCTTAATTGCGTAAACTGAAATAAATCAGTTTAGACCCTACATAACTTACTAAAAATGAAATAATTTAATTGGGTAAGGAAAAGACTAAACTACCCTTCAAAAATCTGGATTAGACTTTCCTTATATGAACATCCCAACTTCAAATGGGCATATCTCACTCATAAAAATTCAGAGTCGCGCAAACTCGGCGGCATTGGAAAGAAAATTCCAAGATCCCCCCTACGGTATCTGGAAGCACACCTAACTCATCCTGAGCTAGGAGTTATGGTCATTTGATGTTCACCCAAAACTCAAACTTAACATACTTAACAAATTTTCCAGATTTTTCATTCTTTCCTAAAATGGCTATTTCCAATTTTAACTCTTTCTAGTTCTTTCAATTACCGAGATGTTACATTTGATGACATTAGATTTTCCCCCATTAACAATTTAACTGTTCAAATAGAATTTGCATCAGCAAAGTGTGTCCCAACTTTTATTTATCTTCTTCTCAAGCACGTGACCTACCATATACAACGGAGGATTATGTAGTGTTTCACCAAATAAGAGATCATTATCCATAAATGTGATTTTTGTATCACATTCATGTACTTCTTGGGGAGAAGGTTCAACATGATTTTCAGAAGATGAAGAATACATCATTGATGAGATTTCTCTTATTGTTTCTTATTCCTTATTAAGAGACACCTTTAATGAGGATTCACCGATCGTTTCTTCTTTGTAAATAGGAAACACCTTTGTTGAGGCTTCACTCACTATTTCTTCTTTATCAGAATTGAAATATGATGTCTCGATGTTGTCTTGAGTAGACTTTGTGTAGAACCAACTTGGTATGAATTCCTCTAGAGTCACCGGACATCAGGGATTCTGTGTTGATGTACTTTTTACATTTTCCCTCTTTGGATGCTTGATTGATTTCTGCTTCTCAAGTTTCCTTACCATCTTCCTTTTAATTAGCTGTTGGGATGATTTTTTTCGTAAGCTTGACTTGTTGCATGTTTGCCTAGTCACAGGGCTGCAACCTTCATTACCATCTATATCAACTTGAGGTTTGTCTTGCTCCAATGACACTTCTTCGTGCTTTTCAGAGATACATATTTAGACCAGATCAAGCGAGCCGAATGTGATAGAGATTTGGTTAGAACTAGTCTTCTCATCATAAAGGGCAATCTTTTTTTTTGTTAACCAATCACATAACTCTATCCTTGAAGACAAAACATTTTTCAAGAGGGTGGCTTACAAGTCTAAGATACTTGCAATAATTTGGGTCATCAGTTTTTTCAACTTCATCAGGTCACTTCATCTCTAGCAAATCAATTAGCTTTAACTTGAAAAACTCATCAAAAATCTCAGAAAAGTCAAAATCCAAGAAGGGGTATTCTTTTTCTTGCATCTCCCTTAGTGTCGACTTTTGATTCGGATGCACGTGGAAAGTCGTTCTCACACTTTGCTTCTTGCCTTCCTTAGTGAAATTCACAGGAGACACATTAACATTCTTGGATTATTTGTTGTCATTCCTGGGCAAAATTTGCTTAATCTCTTAGGTTCCCGCTTGTCTCTTCTTTTGCGAGGATCATGGACAAACGTCATATCTTTTCTATCAACGGGCATGCTCAACTCCATATCATGAGCGCTAGTAGCTAGATCTTCGAAGAATTTTGGCTTTATTACTTGTAAGATGTAAAGGAGCTCCTAACATTCCTTGGATACACAATTCAATTACAGAAGCTTCACTAAGCCTATCTTTGCAATTTAGGCTGGCGTTTCTCCATCAATTTACAAAATCTATAGCTAGTTCATCCTTCCTTTGACAAGTATTTGTGGGTTCTATCATACTCACCGTAAGTCTTGTGCTATATAAGCCATTGAGAAACTCGTGCTCTAGTTTCTCCCAACTATCAATATAATTGGGCTCGAGATTCGTGTACCAATCAAAGGTGTTCCCTTTTAGAGAGTGGATGAACTGCTTGAAAAGATGGTCTACATAGGTTCCAACATTATTACATGTCTACATAAAGTGTCAAATATGTTGCTTCAGATATCCTTTACCCTCAAATTATTGAAATTTGGGAGGTTGATAACCAACATGCATTTTAAAGTTATCAATTCTTGCAATGTATGACTTAGCATACATATGAGAAGACTTAGTGGAGATTTCATACTTATCTTTGATTGTTACTTTGATAAACTCCGTCAAGCAACCGAGCAGGATCATTCCTTCAGAAGAAATTGGAATCTCCTTGACAAGAGGCATTTACTTCATAGGATTTTTGGTCTCTTAAACTTCAACACCCTTTCCAGGAGCATGCCTAGCTTTTCCATCTAAAAGGCCTTCCATCCTATCCATCAACTTGTCATATTTGCAAGTTGTTCCTTAGTGGAAGAAGCAATAGTTACCATTGCTTGCATGATCATTGGAGATATAGGATAGTAGCATAGATTATCGTCCAAGTTGATCTTTAACGGACTCACATTACATTATGCATGTGGAGATGATTCGCTGGTTGAATCATAGTTCTCCTTTGCGGTAGATTTCTTGAAACCAAATTGTTCAAGTAGAGCTAACGATTTCTTAATCGTTTCAGCAACACTGCTTCCTCTTTCCAAAGGATTTGTGGAGGACCTTAATCCCTCTAGAGTCAAAGACCTAAAGAAGGAGTTGATGTGGATGACACTACAATGTTTGTTGTCCCAGTATAGTGACCTTGCTCCTCGTAACATCAACAAAACTTTCAAAGATAACATTAAAGATTCCTTTGACTTTGGTAGAGAATTTGTAGACAGTGGATTTAGAGGCAATCGATGAAGAGTTGATCTTCTTGGAAGTCATCTCGAAGCTTGAAAAGTTGAGATAAGAGGTAGAAATTGTCCCACTGGACGTGCCAAATTTGTAGACAATAAAATTAGCGTCGAGAAAATAATAATCAAGAACAGAAAAGTATCACAAAAATTATATTTATTCATTTCAAAGTGTGAATGTTACAATCTCTATGATTCCTCTTAATTCATCTTTTCATATTTAGATTCAAGGGTTCTTGATCTTGATCTTGAATTTGCGTTGAACTTGATTTTGGATTCAATGGCTTTTGAGTTTGTTCTTGAATCTTCAATGAACTTGAACTTGAACTTTATGTTGATCTTGACTTCTATTTGAATTTAAGGACTTCAAACTTGTTCTTGAATTTGGTGGTCTTGATCTTGATCGTTCTTGAATTCTTAAGCTTGTAGTTTATAGAGAAATCTATTGTGTTTGATACACGAGCTTCCTCTAACTTCTTGTTTAGAATTTATGGTCCATTTTATGAATTATGAAGACCCCTATTTATAGTTTTAAAACAGAAGAGTTGTGATAGGAACAAGTTTCCCTTCAACCAATTAGATTTAAGTGACATGACATATGAGCTTTATGGAATTGATTTGTCATTTTGACACATGTCATGATCCTATTGGATTATTTGTTTGACTTGCCATGCCGCGTGGCACCAAAATGAGTCTCTAGGATGAGATGACATTGGGCTTAGGAAGCTGGGGTCATTTATTGTAGCCCAAATCAATTAATTTTGACTTTAATTAAATTTATATTTGTTGGACTTAAATAATTAACTAAATTATTAATCCATAATATTTATTTGGATTAATAAATTCATTAATTTATTATAATCTGAATCATTTTATAAATTTATATTTAATAAATTTTAAATGATTACAAAATTATCTTCATAACTTCCAAATATTAATTTTTTATATATATAATTCTAAGACACCTTCTTATGTTCCGCTATATGTTTATATAAGTTCATTTGCTACATCACCAATGTATATTGAATTTGTTGAGAAAGAGCAAAGGGGTGAAGAGTCCATTAATGGGGACACAATGGATGATGAAGACGGATACAAATATTGTTAGCAGCCATGGAAGAACTCATAAGCTAAAGAATCATGCAGAGAATAAGGCTTGAGAGAGAAGAGAGAAATTTAGTGTATTTGTAATCTGAACTGTAGAGTATATTATATAGTTAGAGGACTAACTAACTCTATAAACTAACCAACTAACTATGCCTAACAAACTTTCTAACAACTTTACAAAATATCTTAATTGAGTAAAGACACAATTACCCATTAGCTTGAAATGGTTCTCATAATTCAACATCCCTCTTCAAGTTGATGGGTCAAACAAGTCCTTTACACCAAATGAACTAAGTAAGTACTCATGTTGAGCTTTTCCTAGGCTTTTAGTTAGTATATCAGCTAGTTGATCACTGGTAGATACATGGTTAGTTCTGATCATTCCCTGCAGTATTCTTTCCCTCACAAAGTGGCAATCTATGTCTATGTGTTTGTTCCGTTCATGGAAAATAGGATCCGCATCTATTTGGATGGTTGCTTTACTGTCACACATTAGTTGAATAGGAACTTGTACTTCAACTCCTAGCTCCTTTAGTAGACCAGTTAACCAAACAATCTCAGCAGTTACAGATGTCATGCTTCTGAATTCAGCTTCAGCTGACCTTCTAGATACCGTGTCTTATTTTTTTTATTTCCATGAGATCAATGCTCCTCCAAGCTTCACATGGTAACCTATCACTGATCATCTGGTCTGTAGACATGCTCCCCAATCTGAATCACAGTTGCATGTCAAAGTATTTGTGGATTCTGTTGTCATATATAATCCTAGACCAGGTGACCCTTTTATATATCTTACAACTCTCAAGGTTGATTCCATATGTGAGACCTTTGGAGTTTGCATATACTGACTTAGAACCTGAACTGCAAAGGCTAAGTCTAATCTTGTCATGGTTAGATATAATAATATGCCCACTAACCTCTGATATGGACCAGGATCCTTGAGTACAGTGTTATTGTTTTCCCTTTTTATACATTTGTCATTTTCTTCAAAAGTGAAATTCAGATTCAACTCAAAAGGTGTTCTTGCTGGTTTGGAACCACTTAGGCCAAATTCTGCAACTAGTTCTAGAGCATACTTTCTTTGTGACATTACTATCCCACTCTTTGATCGGGCAAATTCTATGCCTAGAAAGAACTTTAGTTCACCAAGATATTTCATCTTGAACTTGGTTTGTAACTCAGTTTTTGTATGATTTATTAGTTTTAGACAACTCCATGTGACTAACAAATCATCAACATACACTAGAACTACTGTAATGTGTTCCCCTTCCTTCTTAGTGAATAATGAGTAGTCAAAGTGGCTTTGTATGAACCCCAAATCTTCGAGAGCCTCAGTCAGTTTTTTGTTCCACTGTCTAGAGGCCTGTTTGAGGCCATAGAGTGGCTTGTGGAGTTTGCAGACCTTAGAAGAGGCCCCATGTCTAGAAAACCCATTAGGAAGTGTCATATACACTTCTTCCACAAGATCACCATTGAGGAAGGCATTATGAACATCCATCTGATAAACAAACCACTATTTGGAAGCAGCCAGAGCAATCACAGTACTAACAGACACCATTTTAGCTACTGGAGAAAATATTTCAGAGTAGTCTATGCCCTCATTTTGGTTGAACCCTTTTGCTACTAATCTGGCCTTGAATCTCTCCACCTCACCATTAGCTTTGTATTTGACTTTGTAGATCCACTTACAACCAATAGGGAACTTATGAGGAGGTATATTCACTATACTCCTAGTATGATTGTCCTCAAGTGCAATAATTTTCAATTTCATAGCATCCACCCACCTATGATCAAGAGAAGCCTCCTTGAATGACTGAGGTTCATGATGAGTATCAATAGAATCCAGGACTTGTACATGGGTTGGGTTTAGAGTTGAGTAATTAACATAGGAGTGGATAGGAGAGCCAGAAAGAGCCTTTAGAATTGGACACAAAGTCTTGCAACCACCCTGGAGGCTTGTGATGTCTAGCAGACCTCCTAGGTTCAGGGACCACAATGAAAGGGAGAAACAAGTTGTTTTTGATCAACCACAGTCTGATTGTCATGACAGGGAGCAAAATTCTCTCCAGGGTCACTGTCACAGCTCAAATGAGTGTTAGGAGACAACAAGTCAAGTACTGGAAATATAGGAGATATAGACCCCTTCATATGTTTGAAAGGAAACAAGTCTTCCTTGAACACAACATGCCTTCTAAAAAAAATGACTTGTTGGTTAGTGCATATAATTTGTAACACTTTTGTAAGTGTGAATAACCCATGAAAACAGTTGGGATGGCTCTAGATGCAAACTTGTCAGTTGCCTTAGGACTTGTGGCATAACACATATAGCCAAATACCCTGAGATGAGTCACAGTGGCAGGTTGTAGATAGAGCAATTCATAAGGTTTCTTATGGCCAATAACTCTAGAAGGGAGCCTGTTCAGAAGATAGACTACAAAGATAACACATTCTCCCCAAAATTTCAAGGGCATTTCTGATTGGAATCTGGGGGATATGGTCATACCAAGTATAGTTCTGTGCCTCTTTTCAACCACTCCATTTTGTTGGGGAGTGTAGACACATGTGCTTTGATGTTGGATGCCAAAATCCTTTAAAAGATCTTTAAAATAAGTACTTAGAAACTCACAGCCATTATCAGTTCTAAGAGTTTTAATGGTAGAAGAGAAAACATTTTGAACTGTATTAATAAAGTCTTTCAAGACTATACCAATAGCAGATTTAGAATGCAACTAGTACACCAAGTATGTCTAGAGTAGTCATCTACTAGGGTAAAAAAGTATCTCTTATCATCATAAGTGGGAACTCAATAGGGTCCCCATACATTATAATGAAGTAATTGGAAAGAAAATTGAGACCTTCTAGTACTAACAGGAAAAGGTATTTTTTCTTGTTTGGCTTTTGGACACACAATACAATGAGGAGATTTAGGAGACTGAGTTAGGTGAGGAAGACCACCAAGCTTTTTTAGTACTTCAAATGGAGCATGGCCTAATCTAAGATGCCAAAGATGAGCATTATTAGTAGAGACTAAATTGACTGTGTGACTGTCTTGATAAGATGAAGGGGAATAGGTTGGTAGACTTGACCCTCCATGTAGCACATATAGGCCTTGGTGTTCTCTACCAATTCCCTTCACCTGTTCAGTGGAGAGGTCCTGAAATATACAAAAATCAGGAAAAAATGATGTTGAGCACTGTAATTCTTTTGTGAGTTGGGATACTGATAGTGGATTGTATTTAAATTTAGGTATGAACAACACATTTGTGATATCCTGATCCTTAAACACAATGGTTTTACCTGTATGAGTGACACAATATTTCCAATTGGTAATTGCACTTGACTACTGGTAGAAGTTGAAACAACTTGACAGTCTTTTAATGTGTTTATGTCTGATGTCATATGGTTGGAGGCACCTGTATCAATTATCCAATTTTGACTCATGTAATTGGACATTAGGGATATCAGGTTACCTGCTGCAGTAGTACTAGTGGATGAACCATCAGCAGGACTCTTATTCAGCATTTGAACAACCTGTTGGTATTGATCAGGAGTGAAGTAAGGCCTGCATGATACATGAGTGGAGAGTCTCCTCTACTTTGTTGAAGATCAAGCTAATGCAAATGGGGGAGAACTTTAGAGTTGTGAGACTGCATTTGGAAGCTTGATAAGTAGCCTTCAGTGGGAAATTGTTGCAGAGGTAGTTGATGACCAATCTGTTGATGCCAGTAGTTGTGTTGACTGCTTGTTTATGTCCTTGTAGTCAGAACACTAGTATGATTGGCAAAGGTAATATTACATGCATGGCTGGACTGATAGTGTGCTAGCACTCCTTTCCTTCTCCCACAATAGGATATCCAACAATCCTATAATAGGTATCCTTTGTGTGTCCTTTGAAACCACAAACTTCACATAAGACCTGGGGTTTTTTTCCTCTATAGTTGTTTCTACTACTAGCCCTATGATGTGTAACTCCTATACCACCCATATGATTAGTAACCCTATTGTTTCCAAACAGTGCAATAACATCACTGTGACTAGGTCTGGTGTGATTTAACAGAGCAGTTCCATCATGTGTATCACCAATGTGTATCCCCTGAGTAAAATTGACTAATGTTCTCTAGCTCTCCTGATCAATCAACATTGAGTAGGCCTTGTTAACTCTTGGAGTTGGGCTCATCATTATAATTTGACTTCAGGACTGAGTAGATGACTCATTCAGTCCCATTAAGAACTGGAGTAACCTCTGGTTTTCGAAATGTTGTAAATAGCGTTGGGATTCTGGAAAAGCACACACTAGGCAAGGCATGATGACATCAAACTCATCCCAGAGATCCCTCAACTTAGAGAAGTAATCAGCAATTGTCATTGTTCCTTGAGTGAGAGTATGAATCTCTCTATGCAGAAACAGGACTCTAGATCCATTAACTTTGTTGGATTTCTCCTTTAGATCCTCCCATACTTTGCTAGCATTTGATGCATAAACTACACTACTTAGAAGACCAGGTCTAACTAATTCATGATCCAGAACAAGACTACAACATTTACTTTCTCCGACTGATCATGATACATTGCTGGTAATTGAGACTTAGGTAACCTACCATCCACAAACCCCCAACTTGCTTTTGCCTAGCAAACCAATTCTCATAGATCGACTCCATAAAAAATAGTTATCAGATCCAGTTAACTGAAGCGAGATTAGAGAACTACCTGGAGTGTCGGTTGGCTGCAGAAACAGTGGGTGATTGTGATCTGGTATAGGAATGGCGTGAATTGTTTGCTGAAATTGACTCCATTTGTGTTGATTTGCTCCTCCTTGATTGCCATGTTTCTTGCTATTTAGATCTGATTTATATGAGATACCTTCCTATGAGCTTGCTGCGTTGAGTTGAGTAAAGAAGTACTTCAGATCTATAATGGAAGCTCTGATACCTTGTCAGCAACCATGGAAGAACTGATAAGCTAGAGAATCATGCAGAGAATAAGGCTTGAGAGAGAAGAGATAAATTCAGTGTATTTGCAATCTAAACTGTAGAGTACATTATATAGTTAGAGGACTAACTAACTCTATGAACTAACCAACTAACTATGCCTAACAAACTTTCTAACAACTTTACAAAATATCGTAATTGAGTAAAGACACAATTACCTATCAGCTCGAAATGGTTCTCATAATTCAACAAATATATTATTGTCCTATTTCATAATGGTTGAGTTTTATCTTATATTCAGCTAATTAACTTTTTTGAATATTTGACAATTTTTTCCTATCATGGATAAGACGCTTTTTATAATTTACATTTCAAATCTCAAATATGGAGGAACAATTTGTGTGACTATACATCTAATGATCTATTTAATCAGAACAAACAACCATAGATTACTATCATGATATACAATCCTGTAAATTAATGACTTTCAAAAAACAAATCTACTTTAAAAAATGAAGGATAAACAACAATATCTTCCAGAACATTATACAAGCACAATTTTTTGCATAATTCAACGGATGATCTTACTCAAATTCGAACAATGATTGTGACTATATGAGTTAGAATCTATAACATCTAAAAAAATTACAATTCAAATTGCTCATTCAATTGATGGATGTTTAAAGCAAAAATGAGTTTCAATACATGAAGAACACCAATTTTGATCTGAAAAAAGTAAAATCAAAGCATTTTTCGGCATGAAATACATTTTACCTGCGCTTGTTATCTCAAAAATTGATTTGATCTCGATTGCTTGATGAGAATAACAAAGCTTGATGATGTGATTTACCCAGTTACAATGGAGTCACTACTGATGAAGAAGTCGTAGAAGGAAAGAGATATATTTGCGTGAGTTTAGCGATTGTCTTTCTTTTTTGTAACAGAATTTACAACATTTTTTTAAATTTATTTAAAAAATAAAATTGTATATAGCTTCGAATGAATTCTGAAATATACAGATTAATAGCTCCATAGCAATCATAAAATTCACTATGGAGCGCAATTATGCAAATTATAGCTATAGCATACAAATAGAATTTTTATCTTTGCTATACCTAAAATTTCCTCTTTATAAAATCAGTTATTTCAAATCATTTGTAATTAAAGAAGATAGATGATTAATCTACATTATGGAGGGTCAAAATTGGGTGTCAACACCAATAACTCAAAAATTACAAGTGTTTACCGTACATCTTTAACAAAAAATTTGTTGATCATGTAGGGTATATAAACTTGTGTTTTTACCCCTTTGATCTTTTGTTATATCGCTAGAAATATAAAGAGGATGTTGTTTGGCATTATGGGTTGTATCAAGGGAAGTAAGAAGACAAGTAAGCTATTAATTATTTTGGCAAGCGTTTTATTGATAGTAGTCAAATTACTTGTGTGGTGTTTCTATTTTGATTTTTTTTCTCCTATTTGAGTATCTAAATTAATATTTAATGCACTAAATATCATCGATTTGTTTTCTAAATTTAGCATATATTGATGAAAAAAGTGATGTGATCTTCTTTTTACAAAAATTGATCGACAGAAACTCTTCGAAAGGCATGATAAATTGAACAAGTTTTACACCTTACTTCAATATAGTTAAGCGATAGATCACTAATAAAGAATCGTATTCATAATTTTCAGGAATTTATTAGTTTTAAATATTGAAAATACACAAATAACGCATACATTGAGAGACTAGTTATGTAACATGTACGTACGAAGCATATAAAGGTAGTAAATTTGTCAACAGATATATCTTTGTTGCATTGAACACAGATTCGTTGTATTAGATTGACCCTATTTGTCATACTTCCGGTCCACAATTTTGAATGCGAGCTTTAAAAAATAAGCAAAGAGTGTTGGCTACACCCAATATTATTTTAATAAATTTGTCATCAAAATGATTGTTTCAGGTTGACTACGAAGACCAGAAATTACATGCGTTGTAGTTTTATTTAATCATAAAGTTGAAAAGGCATTCCATCTACGAACAGTTGTATAATTAATATTAATTATATTATAAATAAATATATAAAAAAAATACCATTCAACTATAGTTAAGACAGTGCCAGTATACATATAAAGCTAACAGATTGGGGTGGACATGGTATGATACGGTACAGTATTTGAAAGTTTTAAGACTGTAATTTTGGTATTCGATTTTTAAAACATTATATAATTATCATACCAATTTAATTCGGTATTGAAGTTTGATTTCGGTATTTTACGATATGGTAAATCGGTAATCATAATTTGTTTAACTTCGACTAATATATACTCATATAATAGAGTATTATGACTTCGACAATTAAAAAAATGTTTCAATTGCATCATACTAACACATTACACATGTAGAAATATATATGCATAATAAAGTACAAACACTCCTTTTGTTATCAATTAAATTTCAATCAAAATCGAGTAGTCAAATTTTCAACTTCTAAACATTATATTTACACAAATACTAGGTTGCATATTTGTTAGTATTTTAGGAGTAATTTATATATATATATATATATATACACTTCGGTATGATATTCGATATTTCGATATGTTATTTCTAAATATCAAATACCGTACCAAATATTAAAAAAATGCATACCATATACCATACCAAATACCATAATATCAAAATTACAATATTAAAATTTTTAATATATAATGATAATTCGATATATACCATATCGTATTCATCCCTACCAAAAACCACCCAAAGATTGGGGACCAAGTGTTTTTCTGCCCCTCCTACTTAATTAGTGATAAGAGTGTTTTTTTATTTATTTATAAGAGTGTTAACTGAGCAGGTAGATTGAATATGCACAAATTAAAATGAGGTTAAATTAACAAATAGGTTAATTATTTTAAAAATATTCAAATGAGTTGAGTAATTAATAATGAGTGAGTTAAATGTTACTTGCTATGATAAGCTAAACAAGGTCATAATTCAAACCCATTCAATTATCATGAAAAATTGAATTTCTTTATTTATTTTATTTTTAATTTATTTAAGTATCGAATGAGGTTTTTTTTTCTATGTATAAAATATCAAGTACAAAACTCTTTTTAAAAATATTTCAATAAGGTTTTTCAAACTTTTCAGGAGTCAATTTCGACAATATCAGCCTAACTTTTAAAAGAATAAAGTTGAGTAGGTAAAAATGAGTTGAATTAATAAATGAAAAATTAAACGAATCATATTTATTAGCTAATTTTAACGTCCGGCCTAGTGTCAAAAGCATGACCAATTTTGAAAAGAAAAATAAGTTTAGGTTGTAAACAAAGTCAAACCACGTATCTTTACTTTGAGGTTATGTGAACTCATAGGAAAAAATCATGTAATACATTAGTAAAATGAGCTATTTATGCAAAGTTACACATTACTAAAATCATCAATTTATTCAAAAGAAACACTCAAGTCACTTTGAAAAAAAATCTCTTACATTCAAAGTCTTAGCTTATTTCAATCCCAAAAAAACTTTAATCATCCAAATTATTTTACCACAAAATCCATCAAACAAATTCATTCACTTCAAAAGAACACAAAATCCATCAAACAAATTCATTCACTTCAAAAGATTACCCTATAAGGTGAATAATACTCATAATATTGCAATATTAGACCAATTCAAAGTTAAAGTCAACAAAAAAATCAAACTCAAGCTCTAGATCAAAATTTAAAAATTAAGTTTCCGAATTACACCTATAATGCTATGAGTCGAAATCTATCACAAGATACCAAATTTGACTGTGAATCAACACCCAAATCATCAATTTTTCACTCTTTTAAACTAGAGGCAAAAACACTCGGTTTCTACTCTATAATTCTATGATTTAGTTGTTAAATCAAATGGATAATTAATCAATATAGCATTAAACTAACTTATTCGGTCTTTATAGATGAAAATCACACTTAGAGTTGACCTATCTCGAGCTGTTAAGCCTCAGTAGTGGTACTAGAGAGATATGGTACGCGCTAAGCATGGACCCAACATAATAACTTTGTTCTTCATAGACAATAAATTTTATTGCTGAAATTTTTATAAACCATAAATTACAAGGAATTAATTTATTGAATTGTCTTTCTCAAGTCTATTGAACTATCTTTTCTCTTCCTTTGAGTATTCGATCTCTTGTTGGGGTGAAAGCTTAACCTACATTGTATTAGCCAGGCGCTAGCCGATTCATTTTTCGGGAACAACCGAACAAAATGAGCATATCATCAGTGCATAGCAGCAGATGAATTGTAATTTTCAAATTATGAAATAATTTTTAACTTTATTGAAATTATCACAAGCTTGCAATTGTCAAAATTGTGACTTGTGGGAAAACTCCTTCAGATAGATCTGTACCATCGAAATCCTGCTTCTTCACTTCATTTAACATAGCAACAACAAATTATATCTGCAGAAGCAAGATATATAGTAACTAAAGTGACTATGGACATATGAGTAAAAGATTCACTTTAACCAAAGTTAGAAACCATTTATCGTAAGCATTTGAAGAAATTAAAGACCCCATAGAAACGCCAAGCCTTTCAATTCAATGCCATATGGAGTAAATTTTAAGTTGAGTTGTTCACTTTCTTGAAGACAATGCTTTTCTCTTTACTTTTCAAATATTTTCAAAATTAAGTTTAACTTTGAGCACCAATTTTTTACTTAAACATGTTCTTCTCAACCATTTAAATTTGGAGCAGAGAATAACATTCCGATGAAGAGGAATAAATAAATTGACAGTAAATTCATTGCACAATACAAAGGATTTCAAGTTAAAACAAATATTATGTCAACATATGTACCTGAAGTTGAACTCAATATCTTCTGTAATCAAGGCAAATTTATTAATCTCCAATATTAATAAATCATTCAAGAGGAACTCAAAACAATTATAGTTCATGTAGAGAATAGCAGAAGAAAAGTATAATTCAGAAACCCTTTTGCTAGCCCAAGATCGTTAAGTAAGATTGGAAGAATCAACTAAAGAAGAGGAAGCTAGAAAATTAAAGGAAGAATTTGGATAGGAGAACGTGATTATAGACTTTTTTATTTGAGTTGTTCTTGGGTTGGGTTACAAATGTACAATACCATCCCCTATTTATATTTATCTATGGATGGTTCTAGATACTACAAAATCTAGACTATTCCATGATTCTCTACAAATATTTAATTCATCTAGAACATCTACAAGAAAAATCTAGTGAACTTTATCTTCTAGATATCTAGATATTTCTTTAAGATAATTATCCTAGACTATTCTAGAAACATTACTAGAACAACCTATCATATTCAAAAAATCAACTTTTCACTTTTTCACACTCCCCTTAAAGTGATTTTTTGGAAACTACCCCAAACTTGTCGTGGAAGAACTCAAATGAAGCTATGAGCCACATCTTGATGAAAATCTCGACAGTTTCTTCCTAAGTCCTCTTACTTCTTCAAATGATACAAATTCTTCATCGTCAGTTGATCCATGTAGATTATCTCCTTGTTGAGTTCTCATATTCCCCCTTTCTCTTAACTTCTCGACAATTGTATTATCCACAGAAACACTATCAATTTCCTGTGAAGTCTCAACACCAACATAAGATCCATTGCCATATACTCTTATCATCTCTTCAATAGATTTTTTTGGCAGCTTCAGAGCTTTCAAAAATCATATCGTTTGTCTTTCAGAATTCAATATCAGCTTCTTCCTCTATTTGATCTCTACTTTCCCCATCTGCTTTCAAAATATACTCTGAGTCATTAGTTGACCTTAATATTGTAGATGATTTACCATATACTTCTGCTTCCAATACATCTCCCTCAATGCTTTCTTTGTAAAGGTCGCCACTAGCACATATGGTTTCAAATATTGCCTGTTCAAGATCTTCTTCTTTGATTTCTTCAATAGCAGCTACCCTATCACCACTTGGAATATCATCAAAAATTTCTTACTTCATGCCTACAACATTTGTTTCTTGCTTCTCCACGTGATCGACTATATTACATTCTAGATCATCGATCTAATCTTTTTCAAGATTGATGGAAATCATGTCATCTATTGCTCGAGCCTTAGCTACTAAACACTTTCCCACTCTTCTTCTTCTTCAGCAACTTTTTGATCCATATTGCCCTCCTTGGCTCGGCAATATCTTTTTATGTGCCCTACTTTGCCACAACGATAACATCTGAGAGGCTTCTTACCATAATAGTTGGAAGGCTCTTCCTTCTCTCTAGGTGAGCATGAACCACCTGAGGATCGAGAGTGTGGCATATCTCATGTTTTTCCTTTAAGGTTCTTCTTGTTGGTGACAAGAGCATTTTCTTCTCCTTTGACAAATACACTAGCCAACTGCCTTGCTAGTAGTTCCTGTGACAACAACAAATTTTCAAACTCTTCCAAGGATAGCTGTTGAGCCCATCCTTCAATCGGTGTCACAAATGAAATATATTCAGGCTTCAAACCATGAATGACAATTCTTCTCATTCATGCTTCAGAGATAGCCTCTTCTGGACTCAACAAAGATATCTCAGAACATAAGTTCTTAATCTTCAAAAAAATACTCGGCGATAGAAAGGTTACCTTGAGTGATGTTAGCCAATTCATTCTCCAATATCTATTGTCGGGCTTCATTCCTCTTATTGAACAAACGATCGAGGGTCCTCCATATTTCATGAGCTGATTTACACTTTATAATATGATCTAATAAATCGGAGGAGATTGTCCTCTTTAGAATAAACTCTGCCTTCGCATTAATCTACTTCCACTTCTTGTACACATTGCTATTTTCTGGTTCGTCAGCAAGAGGACTTGTGCCATTCCCATTAACAACATCCCACAAATTCTCTCCATACCTTGTAATTGGACTGATTCAACAACTGCATCCCCAGTCCATTAACACGGCCGCTAAATCCATATATACAAACCAGTTGAATCTACCACCAACCCGATCTTGAAATAACACCCACAAGCCAACCTATGGTTATGGCTCTGATACCATGTAGAGAATAGCAAAAGAAAAGTATAATTTGGGAACCCTTCTGCTTGCCCAAGATCGTTAACTAAGATCATAAGAATCAACTAAAGAAGAGGAAGCTAGAAAGTTAAAGGAAGAATTTGGATAGGAGAACTTGATTATAGAAGAAGAATCTTTTATTTGAGTTGTTCTTGGGTTGGGTTACAAATGTATAATATCATCCCCTATTTATATTTATCTATGAATGGTTCTAGATACTACAAAATCTAGACTATTCCATGATTCTCTACAAATATCTAATTCCTCTAGAACATCTACAAGAAAAATCTAGTGAACTTTATCTTCTAGATATCTAGATATTTCTTTAAGATAATTATCCTAGACTATTCTAGAAACATTACTAGAACAACCTATCATATTCAAAAAATCAATTTTAACTTTTTCATAGTTCCACCAAATAAATGGAAAATCACATGAAATGATGAATTAAAACCAATATAATACAATTGTACTGTAACACCCAGAAAATTTCTAAGTTTAGACTCGAAGCATTCTTCATTTATGAATAAGATCATATCGGGTAATTCTTAAAATTTTTATATGTGTAAATTCAATTCTTTAGTGTGGGAATGAATTTGGATTTGAATTAATGTCACTAGAATCCCCTAGCACAAAGTTGAGTTGAAAGCTTTCATACCGATGATGTAATATTCTACTTGGGTCAACTTCAAACAACCATATCTCTTAGAATTTAAATATTTACATGGCTCATAACCTATCAAATGAAAAGTATTTGAACCTTCTTTCCAACACCACCAATTTCGCAACAATTTGTGTTTTGAGTAAAGAGTTATGACCATTTTAGTGACATGATACAGTGCAATGACGAATTAGCCGATGGCAAAAAAATTAAAAAGGGTCGTTTTTGTCTTTTACCTCTAAGAAAACCCTAAACGAATTCTTGACAAATTAAAAGTCCAAAATAATCAGATTTTCATCTCTTAATCCTTCATTCTCTTCTCTCTCAAACCCTAAGGCAAAACTCTAAGGAAAAATCAAAGCATAAGACTTCCATTCAAGATTATTCCCATCTTTTTCAAGATTCTTCTTCAAGCTAAGTCCTTATCAAAGAATATCATTCTTTGCAACTCAAATTTCTTCATACAATCATGAATTATTGATGAAAATCCTAATTCTTGGCCATAGAGTTTTCAAGAAACTAATTCAAGAATCTTAAGAAAGGTTTTCTTGATTGTTCTCCTTCAAGCTAGGGTTTCAAGGATTCTAATCAAGTTCTTCTTCAAGATTCTTCAAAAACTTTGTCCTTACAGGTATGTAAGGTTATCGTAGTGTTGGACTAGTTCGTCCTCGCGCCCTACATCTACTTTCAAATTAGTAAAAGAGTAATCTACAATTTTATCCCTAGATTTGAGTATTTATGAGATGAGTTGATTTTGAGTTCTTGAGTTCCTGATTATTTTTGAAATTCTATTCCTAATTATTGAAATGTTATATGTTATGCATTAAGATTCCTGAGTTGATTCGTTCATTTCTATATTTCAGCAAGAACCTATGAATAGAGTATTCTTGAGATGAGTAGTATCGTTGAGTTCTGAGTATTGAGTTCTCTATATTGTTATTGAGATCCTTGAGTTAGATTTGTTCATGTTTATATTTCAGCTTGAACCCTATTTTGAGTTATAAATTTAGAGAATCTTTTAAAGCCAACATTTTTGTTTTAAATTGAGTTTTTGAGAAAGTAAATAAAAGTTTGAGAAAGAGTTTTAACCAAGATTTGAGCAAGAGTATAAAGGGAACTAAATATTTCCCAAATGTTTCATTTTTACATGAAGAAAGAGAATATTATTTTGAGAAAGATAAAAGAGTTCTCAGAAAGATTGAGTATAGAGCAGTTACCTCTTTTAAGAGGATAATTTGAGTAATTATCTCAAACTAGATAAAGATTATGTTTTATACATTTGAGCATGGGTATATATTTTTTGACAAAATAAAAAAAAATGAGAATGAGTATATATATTATTTGGAGAAGTATTGAGCACGGATATGGGGATGAATTCAGACAACTCAAATCCCTCATAAAGTATGTCTTATCAATATTGGTACACAATCATACTTTTTAGATAAATCCTTATTGCTTAGTGGATCCACTTAGTTGAGGTGTTCTATATCTCGGCAAGGTACATACAATTCTGGCAAGTGGGCGATATGATGTATCATCACGTAGCTCATAGTGGTGGTTGTCGGTTAGAGAATCTCTCAAATAAAGTTAAAAGTGTATTTTTATTATATCACTTAATATGTTGAGTTCAAAGATGAGGAAGTATTTTTTAAATTTTTAATGATTTCACTTCTTTATTTCTTTACATTCAGTTGAGTATATATCTATATCTATTGCAGTCCTTTCATTCAGTTATTTGTTGTTCAGCTATATTACATACTTGTACATTCAATGTACTAAAGTCATTCGACCTGCATCTTTTAATGATGTAGATACATGTTATTAGGATCCTCAACAAGAGTCTGTTGAGATCACTTCATCCACTCGTCAGCTTTCAAGAGAGGTCTCCTTACTTTCTGAGGACTCCAATTTCATGAGCTCTTAGTATTAACAACATTTTGAGTAGTCGTGGGTCTTGTTCCGACACTCTTATATATATAGTAGAGGCTTCATAGATAGAAAGTTTTGGAGAGTCTTTCAGTTTCAAAGGTTTAAAACTTATGTTTAATACTCAGTATATTCAGAGAGTTTTGAGATTTACTACACTTTTGATTTAACATTTCTTTTAGTTTGATGTATATGTATGCTCAAGTTAGTCTTCCGCTTGTAGTCAGCCAGGATGAGGATTCGCTTGGGGATCAACAATGGTTCTCGAGTGTCGGCCATATCTAGGGTGTAGGCTTGGTTTGTGACATATACATTAAGAGTTCACCAACATAAATCTTTTTGACATGTGTGTCCAATTAAAATAGAATAGAACCTATAAATGCCAAGCAAAGAACCAAGATATCAACTTCCTTGAAAATTGGTTGTTTGTTCAATCCTTTCAATTTAGCATTACATGCGTAAATCAAATCCTCTGTAAGTTAGTTTTTTTAATCTGCGAAATCGACGTATGAATGATTTCCTCATTGGACACAAAATACTCTCCATGGTACGTGTGCAAGAAACACTAACACAGAACCAATTTAAAATATATATTTTCCCAAAAATCTTAATCTTGATGTCCATATAACATGCCTTGTATTCTCGGGAATAATGCAATCTTCGGGCACAATGCAATATTCGAGCACAATGCAATTTTCAGGCACATGCAATTCTCGAGCACAATGCAAATTTTGGTCACATGCAATTCTCAGGCACAATGAAATTCTCGAACACATGTAATTCTTAGGCACAATACAATTCTCGAACACAAACACAATGCAATTCTTGATCACATGCAATTCTCGGGCACAAGTAATTTTCAGGCGGGATATAGTTGAGAGCATGAAACAACTTAGACCTTCACCTTATTGGAGAGATTGAGTTTCATTTAATGGCAATCGTCAAGTGAAGTATAAAGTAGCTTGGTCCTTTATCTTATCGGAGGGACAGTGTGCCATTTGATGGTGATTATCAGGCTCGATACAAAGTAGATCCTTCGTCTTATTAGAAGGGCATGATGTCATTTAAAAGAGATTTTTCGAGCTCAATATAATAGTAGCTTGATCCTTCATGCGATGTAGAAATTTTCTTTTGTATAGGTACCTGTCTTTTTTGCATTCAAAGAAAAATAATCAGCTTGTAAGAGGGGGAGGTTGATCTTTATCTTGTCTATTTGAAGGTCGACCTTCTTTTCAGAATCAATTTTGTCAAAAAAAATTGGGTTTCCTCAAAAATTTATGTCGCAGTGTAATACTTTAGACTTTCAGACGCTTCTTTATAGATCAAACGTCATTTCTCATGAATTTTTGAGATCCTCTCAAAAATTCTGCCCAGTCTTGCAACTCGAATGAGAAGAGCTTTTGATGAAGTTTTGAGATCCTCTAAAAAATTCTTCCCTAGTATTGCAAGTCAAAATAAAAGCTCTTTTGATAATTTTTTTGAGATCCTCAAAAATTCTGCCCAGTTGCATACTTAGGAGAAAATGTTTTTTTATGGAATTTTGAGACCCTCTCAAAAATTCTGTCCAATTCCATAATCAGGGAAAATGTAAATTTTTATGAGGATAAGATCGAACTCCATAAGAACGCCTACGTATCCTCTCATAAATGGGAATCAGATCTAACGTAGTTCCAAATTATAAAGTTAACAAACATGATTCGAGACAGTAAACAAAACATTCTAAAGCAACAATTGATATGATAGATTCTGACCAAACTTTATTGTCCATTTGCTAATATGGGTACTTTCCTTGTCAAAACTTAATGGAGCCTAAATGTAGAAAACTTAAACTCAAACAGTATAAGCCTTTATTGAAAATTGCTTCAAATGACTTTCAACATGCTCACTATTGGGATTCCTTTGGCACAGAGTCTTTCAAATGTATGATTTTAGTATCAATCAAATTTTGTATTTCATATCACGATATTCTTCTATGGTATGTCCCTTCATCCCTGAATGATAAGCATAAACCTTAGAGTGTTCAATCCATCATGTATGTATATCCATTATTATTGCGTCGATAGGAGTAATGTGGCCATCAATCCTCATTTTTTCATAGAGTTGAGCTATGGATTTAGCCAAAGGAGTATAATATTTTATGGGCTTTTTTTTATAACATTGAATTACCTTTTTTTGTCATGTTTTTGAGTGATGAACTTGACATTGTAGATAAGATATGCAGGTTATTAATATGAAGGATGTGGTAGTTGACATGGAGGCCTTTTATATGGAGGCAGTTGATATGGTATGAGCGGTGTACAATACCAAGGGTTTTGATACAAAGGTGCTTCATATCGAGGAGGTTGTACGGTGGGATTTTTTAGGCGTGGAGCGCAATACGCAGGTTTGGAGGGATATATATGATGTTGAGGTGGATATGGGTAATTTAGAAACTGAGTGTTCATGGAGGAATGTGGATAGAGCTTGGTTGATTTTGAGGATAAGAAGTAGGATGATTTAGTGGAGGGTTGTTTTGGAAGGTAAACTGATTTGTGGCAGGTTGGTTATCCATGTCTTTCTTGTTATCGAAATCTAAAAAAAATATATGAAAATAAACTACGTCCAATAGGATTTGAAGCTACACCAAAGATTTAGAAGACCTTTGTCCTATCCATTAGACAATGAACTCATTTCTTTGTATTTCAACTTTTTGTTTGAAAAAAAACCCAGAAAGAATCAGATGTGAAAGAATTTTTTGAATTGTATATTCAATGATGTACTAATACTAACAAACTAAATTTGATTTAATGAATAGATTCAAATATTTAGAATAAATAGATATAGAGTGGATAGCGGGAATCGAACCCACATCGTTAGCTTGGAAGTCTAGGGGTTATAGTCAACGCTGATTCATTATTTTTAACGTCTCTAATTCAAAACCAAACATGAAACTTTGGTTTCATTCGGCTCCTTTATGGGATGCGTCAATTTATAGATCTAAGATGTGAACAAAATTAGATAAAAAAAGAATTCTACCCATAACATCTATGTCAGCTTTTGGTCTGAATACATATAAAATGAATAGCTTTGTAGATGACCCTTCTAGAAGAGGGGGATTCTAACAACCTTTCTAGTTATTTCGTTTTCTATTTCTACTTAATAGGATCCTGAGGTAAAGGATTTTGTTTCCACCGAGCTAAAAAAATATGTTGATGTCTCTAGTAAACCAAAGTCATCGTTTAATAGCTATGTTCCTTCACTTTATTCTTTACAAATAAAAACTTGAAGATTTAGTTATGATTACAAATAAACTATCTATCTAAGGAGGGATCGATAGAAAGTAGTAATTTGGCCCCATTCCCATTTATCAACTATCTCCTCCTCTAATTCCCTTATCTTTTGCTTTAACCTTGATATCAACTCATTCGAAGGATATTCTTCTTCCACAGTTTCAACCATTTTCGTAATAGCATTGTTATCTCCCATTTTTCTCTTTTCTTTGCGATTCAAACTAGGAGGAGAAAGAAGAGCGCCCTTTTATCGTGTGCGGTAAATCATAGTCTACAGATCAACCATTGGGGAGGGATAAACAAGAAATAAAAATCTAAAGAGAAACAAGTTAGAACATTGCATAAATTGAGATAATAAACACAATGTCTTTACAAAAAATAAACGTCCTAAAATGCAAGGAGCCTCATTGAGCCAAAGGTAAGCCTAAGACGACAAATAAGTGATGCACCATGATTAATTGAAGTCATATTTGCCAATTTTGAGTTTAGAGTTAGAGCAAAATAAAGAAAAAAAATAAAATTTCATTTATTGATTAAAATTCAACTATTACATCATAATTAAAAATGAAAACTGGAAATAAACTAAAGGGAAAGGGGTAACATGGGGAAGTTATCCTAAAACTTTGAAATCTCGATGATATTGATCCCAAGAGCTTGGCGTCATTTTCTCTCTTATATATGGCGTGATTTCATATCCATAATTCCACAAATTACGTGCCCATATATTTTCTTTTTCATCAGCGAGCCTATAATACCCTTCTTCACTTAATTCTCTGCCATTAACCTCTTTCAAGATCCACATGCAATATTCAGATGTAAAGAAGGATCGTCGCGCACCCATATCTATGGCCATCACCCTCTTCTATCTTTGATATATATGTTATAAACTCGTGGATTATTTGGTCCAAAATCATACTTATAGTGATCCATATTGTATTGCAATGGTATCACTTGAACCTGTCCAAACTGATGGAGAACTCAAAGAGCTTTTCTCTAATGGACCCCACATAACAGACATTCACTATATGTAACGACCAGAACCGTCGTTATTTAGGAAAGGAAAATGTCAAGGGAAAACTGGGGCCACCATCACACCACAGCGGGTCAGTTGCCGCTAGGACAGTGGCGCCAGAGCGGGAATGTCGGGACAGAACTTAAATAACGTGAAGTCTTATTTTCACCTTTTTTTTCAAAACACCAAAAATAGGCGAGAAGTACCCCAGAAGCCCTCAAAAAGCTGCCCTACGCTTGGGAAAGAAGGAGGAAGAGATTTCTAGTGCAAGGACGACGATAGCTTATGAATTCTTGGACAAATCCACTGTCACGAGGTCCAAAAATAAGAAGTGGAGCCATAATTTCGTGTAGATGCTTGGCGCCCAGGTAGGCTAGGTTTATTAATTGAGTAGTTGTAAACCTGTGATTAACTGTGTAATATATTGGTAATCAATGGTAGAATGCTTGTGTAGATGTTTGTGCACCTAAAAGAGATGATTTTACGTATATTCCTAAGTGTTACTTCAAACGTATACTGTAGGAGGAAGTCTTATTCTATGACCTAAGGTTAGGTGATGGTTTGATTTCTTGTTTGCGTAATATATGTTGGTAATTGCGTCATTGTAATGCATGTATTTATGTGAATGAAACATTGTTGATCAAACCTAATGAGATGAGTGTGAATGAATAAATGTATGTCATGAATCAACACTTGATTGTATGATAATGAGAATGTACATTGTGATTGTAATTGTAGCTTGTTGAATGGATTAGCGTTATGTTCCAACATATTTACTTGGATCGAGTGCCACATTTCGGCGCATATATGGGATCGGGTGTCACGTCCGCCACACTAACTGGGATCAGGTTTCACGTTTTAATACACTAACAGTTTGAGTGTGGGTTCTATGAGAGGACAATTGGCTTGTCATATATGCATGTTTAGGTGATATTAAGAATGTGGAATTGTACATCGCTTCAGGAACTGTTGACTGAATCATAACTCTGTAGAACTGTATTAATATGGTGTGCTTGTTGTTGGATATCTCGTTAGTGAGTGAACTATGAATGGTTAGGGAAAATTGGGATGTGGTAGAGTAAGCGGAGACCAAAGGTCCAGGTGTTACTATGTGTCGCTTAGAGAGGTGATCGGTGTTAGGAACTACTAAGTACATAGGGTGGTGACAGGTTGTAGGTTCTACTCTGGTTGGGAAATTGTATGGGAATGGTTATAAGCCTTGATAGAGTGAATTATGAAGTCAAGGGTTGAGTGGTTGGTGGAATGAGTAAGGACGTATCGTGAGGGTTGACTGGATTGGTAGTAGTTATTTCAGGAATTTCCTCTAAGGGATAGAATGATTAAGCATGATCAAGAGCGGAGCGAGTAAGGGGTAGAACCTCTAAGGCATTGGGAGTTATAAAGGTGGAGGATTGAACGATTTTTATGCATGTTTCTTACTAGTTCTTTCCTTATATTATGCGGTGGGCATCGGGTTGACCAATGATGCCTACCAGTACGTGTGGTTGTACTGATACTATTCTTGCTATGCCTTTTTGGGCATAGTCTGGTTGCAAGATCAGTGATGTTTCATATGCGAAGATGAAGATAATCTTCAACAGCTTCTACTCCTCCTTCCGCATGGTGGGAGTTACATCATTTATAAGTTTGTTATACATTGGACTCTTAGTAGCTCTTGTACCTATTTAGACCAGATCCTTGGGGAAGTTAATTACTTTACAAGTTAACCTTGAGTCGTTACAACTCTTATTTTATAAAAACATTGCATGGATTTCTTTATTTCGTAAGTTTTCTTAATTTTCCACACTTTTAAAACATTAGGGATTGAGGGTTCTCCTACTTAGGTGTTAGAACAGGTTCCCGCACGGCTCGGTTAGTTGAGTCGTTACAATTGGTATCAGAGCCCAGGTTAGCGGTCTCCCATTACAAGAGCAAAATGTGGAATAGACTTTTGCGGATTGGTGTGTCCATATCTACATCTAATCTTAAGGAATCTATGAAGCATTCTAGAAAGTTGTTCCACCTTTTCTCTCCTTTCGTGCGAATTGTCGCTTGTGGTACGAGTTGAGTCCAATTGGTATCTCGACAACATGAACCTTATGCCGTGGTCACGACTGATGGAACACAAGCAAGGAAAATTGGAACTGAGAAGGTTTCAATTGGTATTTGGCCTTAGGGACGATGTAAATGCATGGATGATCAGTAATGGTCATCCATGGAGCGAAGTAATTCATAATTTGGACTTGTCTGTGAGCTGTTACTTTAAACTGTGAATGTGTTCATATTGTTGTTTTGAAATAACTGTTGGTGTGAAAGATGCTTTACTCAAATGCTATGATATGATTATGTGCACAGTATTGGTTGTCTGAATTTTGATGTGTGCCATATTTAAGTCTAAATGTTCGAAACGGTGCAAGTGGTAACTGCTTGAGTTTCATGAACTTGTTGTTGGAAATAAATGTTGTACGAAGTTCGGTGCAAGGGTCTAGATAAATTACGATGTGATTCGTAAAATAAAATATGGACGTGTGTGGCGACCGACTATAATCGTGTGAGGTTCTGGGCATATTCGGGGGATGTGCGTGGTTTTGTTGTAGAATTAATGGTAGTATGTTCGGGAGCGTTAACCGTGAGAATTATTTGGGATAGACTTGGACCATCCTAGTGAAGGGAGTTATCCTAAATGCCTAATTATTGCCTGGGGATCAGTGGAAAATTGTAGAAACAAGTAAAGGCCCAAAAAAATTGTAACTTAGGTTCTGTTTCAGTTGAGACCCCTGGGGCAGGATAAATCCCGCCGGGGTGGAATTTCTTCTACCAGAGCGGGACAGGATGAGACAGAATCTCAGCCCTGCCTCCCCTGATTTTCCCTAATCACACATGTAGACCTCGTATCGTACATGGGTCAATTCTCGAAACCCTATCAGTACTCAGCAACAAGAACAATATGTTATCAAACCTTAGCAATTAATATTAACTGTGAGAAACAACAAAAACTAACATCCATGTGCTTACAAAAATATAAGGGGAAACAAAAGAGAAATAAGTGTTGCTCATTACATGCCAATAAGGGAAAAATTCAAATCAGGGTCCATGGGAATGGGAAGTGTCACTCTCGGACCTCATGTCCTCGGGGGTTGTCTCGTCGGTCCACGCGTCACTCAACGAGGGAAACACCGTGGAGTCCTCAGGTTTGAGTGTGAGAAGCTCTTGTTGGGGGGCGACGCAAGAGAAAATGACCTCAGGGTTTTCCACATCCGGCCCAATAGGTGATCCCTCGCTAAATTCTTCTTCCTCTCCCATCGCAGCTGGCGCCGGAGCATCCCTAACTCAAGGGTAGTGGAGGGTGGAACCGATGTCGAGGTACTAGCACATAAACCTCCAAGTTTCCTCCGGACGGCCGCCAGGTCCTCTTCCACACGAGCACCGGATAATGGGGGCTGGGACTAGGTAGGGAGAGTATTGTCGGCCTCATCATCTTCCCCCCATTCGTTGTCCGCCTCTGCAGTTGTTTGACTGCTGCTAGCATGACCTGTCTTCCTCCCCTTGCTCTCGGAGATGGAAGCCTATCTAATCAAAAGAGGGTGAAAAATAGGATCCATAGGTAGTACCTCATCAGTGTCCAAGAGTGGCACTCCCGCTCTCTTGCACATCGAAGTCACCAGTCCTGGAAGGAAGAATGTCTTTTTGTTGCCCCGATAGAACACCTTACTCTTTCTGATAATCTGTGCGCCCACATTTAGTCCAATGCCCCATATAGCGCATGCCACCACCAAGGCCCGATGAACTGTCACATCAGTACGGTTGCCTGACGGGCGGATCCTCCTGGTAACCAAGTGCAGCCACCTCTTAGCATTCGGTGACCAATCAGTGCTGGTGATGCCATTTGTAGTAGCCCAGCAAACACTGTCCCGACGTGTAGGCTCCATCAGCGTATCCCTCAACCAACCCAAGTCTATCTCCCTCAGCTTGGCCTCGTACTCCGTGTTGGGAACGTTGGGTACCTCGAGTACATCATTAATGAAGGGAGCGTTCAAGGGAACATCAACCTCCCAAATGCAGATGGAAGGGTGGGGATCATACCAGCGAACAATAGGTAGGTTGGAATAGAACTACCTCACCCATGTGGAACGTGCATCAGGGGGAGCCTCTGTCAATGGAGGCCAGCCAAACTCCATCAGACAGGTATAATAGGCAGGCGCCTTCTCCTCTAGACTGAGCAAGTGAAATCCTCTCTAACAACAAAATTTGTTGTTCCAATGATCATGGTGTCTCTCCCGGCTCGCGGCATCGGGAAACCACACAAAGGGTAGATCTTCCTCGTTAAAAGCAGTTGTAGTAGATCAACTTGAAAATCGTTACGAAGGGTACACGTTAGAAATATGGGGGGGTTGATAATGTTTGGTTAAGAAAAGGAAAGGTTTCTGATTTAAGTGGTAAGGGGCTACTGCCCCACTGAGTCCCGCCACAACGGCCCAAATCCTGCCAGAACGGGACGAGGGAGGTCACCACAACGGGATGAACTCCAGGCGCGTTCATGGGGTCCCATCATCCCAGAAACCTTATCTTCACAAAATTCCAACACATTAGAGTCTATAAAGTACCCTAGAACCTAATTATGCAATCATTCTAGCAACATAACCCCTAAATAGTGTATAAATCCGAATTTTACACCAAAGAAACCTTTTAATTTCCCCTACCCATCTCAGTATCGTTTCAAATATATTTTCACAAAATCCTTACGCCCAGAACGTTGTGGAGACTTGGGGATGTAAGGAAAGTGTTCATGCTATGTTTGTCTAACAATATCAAGCAAACCATTTTCATTTTCGAAAAACTACCCTGAAGACCCCTTTCAATCAATTGTTTAACATCATGCAATTGTTGTTAAGTAAGTATTGAAGTACATAGCTTGAGTAACAAAAACATTACCTTGATTTCAACGATCGGAACAAAGTGGTTGAGAGAATTTTAGGAGTTTTTAAAAGTGAAGAGGAGGAAATGGGGAAACCATTCCCCTTCCCCTCCCCCCCCCTTTTTTTACTATTTTTGATCTCCCGCTACAGCGGGAGATGCCTCACCACAGCGGCATCGCCTCAGCGGGGAGCCTGTCGCTCCAGCGGTACCAGGTTGTGTAAATTGGGTGCGTTTCTTTTCTCCGTGTGTTGCCTCTTTTCCCTAACCAGTTCAATCGAGTATAGAACCCTTACGGGTTTAAGATTTAAAAAATCTCCATCCTTCGTGTTTTCGTAGTGGTTCGATCCGCTAGTTTGGGAAGTACTTTGAAGAGAGCTCGTGGTTATCCTTTCTCTAGTCGTTTGGGGACGAACGAGGGGTAAATTGGTATCTATTGTAATGAACCAAACCGTCGTTATTTATGAAAGGAAAATGTCAATGGAAAACTGGACATGCCACAGCGGGCCAGTTGCAGCAAGGACAGTGGAGCCAGAGCGGCAGAGCTCATGCCAGAGCGGGAATGTCAGGACAGAACTTAAATAACGTGAAGTCTTATTTTTACCTTTTTTTTCAAAACACCAAAAATAGGCGAGGAGTACCCCAGAAACCCTCAAAAAGCTATCCTACGCTTAGGAAAGAAGGAGGAAGAGATTTCTAGTGCAAGGACGATGATAGCTTATGAATTCTTGAACAAATCCACCGTCACGAGGTCCGAAAAAAAGAAGTGGAGCCATAATTCCATGCAGATGCTTGGCGCCTAGGTAGGTTAGGTTTATTAATTGAGTAGTTGTAAAGCTGTGATTCACTGCGTAATATATTGGTAATCAATGGTAGAATGCTTATGTAGATGTTGGTGCACCTAAAAAGAGATGATTTTACGTATATTCCTAAGTGTTACTTCAAACGTATACCGTAGGAGGAAGTCTTATTCTGTGAACTAGGGTTAGGTGATGGTTTGATTTCTTGTTTGCGTAATATATGTTAGTAATTGCTTCATTGTAATGTATGTATGTATGTATGTGAATGAAACATTGTTGATCAAACCTAATGAGATGAGTGTGAATGAATAAATGTATGTCATGAATCAACACTTGATTGTATGATTATGAGAATGTACATTGTGATTGTGATTGTAGCTTGTTGAATGGATCGGGCGTTATGTTCCAACATACTTACTTGGATCGGGTGCCACATTCTGGCTCATATATGGGATCGAGTGTCACGTCCGCCACACTAACTGGGATCGGGTACCACGTTTCGATACACTAACAGTTTGGGTGTGAGTTCCATGAGAGGACCATTGGCTTGTCATATATGTATGTTTAGGTGATCTTGAGAATGTGGAATTGTACATTGCTTCAGGAACTGTTGACTGAATTGTAACTCGGTATAACTGTATTAATGTGGTGTGCTTGTTGTTGGATATCTCGTTACTGAGTGAACTATGAATGGTCAGGGCTAATTGTGATGTGGTAGAGTAAGTGGAGACCAAGGGTCTAGGTGTTACTATGTGTCGTTTAGAGAGGTGGTCGATGTTAGGAACTGCTAAGTACATGGGGTGGTGATAGGTTGTAAGTGTTACTCTTGTTGGGAAATTGTATGGGAACGGTTATAAGACTTGATAGAGTGAATTATGAAGTCAAGGGCTGAGTGGTTGGTGGAATGAGTAAGGGCGTGTCGTGAGGGTTGATCAGATTAGTTGTAGTTATTTCTGGAATTTCCTCTAAGGTATAGAATGATTAAGCATGATCAAGAGCGGAGTGAGTAAGGGGTAGAACCTCTAAGGCATTGGGAATTATAAAGGGGGAGGAGTGAACGGTTTTAATGCATGTTTCTTACTAGTCGGTTCCTTATATTATGAGGTGGGCATCGGGTTGACCGATGATGCCTACCTGTACGTGTGGTTGTACTGATACTATTCTTGCTATGCCTTTTTAGGCATAGTCTGGTTGCAGGATCAGTGATGCTTCATAGGCGAAGATGAAGATAATCTCCAACAACTTCTACTCTTCCTTCCGCATGGTGAGAGCTACGTCATTTATAAGTCTGTTATACATTGTACTCTTAGTAGCTCTTGTAGCTGTTTTGACCATATCCTTGGGGAAGTTAATTACTTTACAAGTTAACCTTGAGTTACAACTCTTATTTTATAAAAACATTACATGATTTTTTTTATTTCGTCAGTTTTCTTAATTTTTTGCACTTTTAAAATGTTGGGGATTGAGGGTTCCCCTGCTTAGGTGTTATACTAGGTGCCCGCATGGCCCGCTGGGTTAGGTCGTGACATTATAATACAAATATGTTTATAACACTATGGGCATACATAATGAAATTTATCGTTCTTAGTGACTAAGGCAATGCTTTTATACAACATACATTCGGGTTAATTCACACTTTAGTTCATATATTTTATTTAGAGCAAATACGTATGTAGGTAAGACAAATATTTAGACAAACAAGTAAGAATTTTTCAAAAAAATAAAATATGAATCAAAAGAAAACTAAATAATTGTCAAAGTACATTAAAAAAATTATTGACATGTATAATTTGAATTAGGAAATATTTTTGAGTCATTTCTAACATGTTAAGGGACTTTTTTATTTACGGAGAAGGGCCTGAAATGCCCCTCAATTATTTGAATTGGTACATTGATACGTCCAAACTTACACCTCAATTAAGAGGTATAAATGGTCGAAGTCAATTTATAGAACTCAATGTGAGTTGAGGTCGATCCCACAGAGAATTTCTTTACAAAAATGATTTCACTGTCACGTTTATTCAAATGTCGTTATTATTTCCTAAAGAAATAGTTACGGAATATAAAATGGGTTTTGCTATAAAGCTTTAGTAACCAAGGTTGTTAACTAAGATCTAATTTAACAACTAATAGAATATCAATTCTGAAGTTGTTTCGATAATTAAATCAAACTAGGATTGTGTTCCCCATAACGTTGCATCTAATGTTCTTTCGTAGTTGAGTTTTAGGCAATTTATCTCTACAAAATTCAGGCGAGTTAAATATATCTGATACTTCTCAATCTAATCAAATCATTTTCACTCAAGTCCTCTCGGTCCCAGAGTGTTATAAGTTTTACCCTCGCTTACAACAGTGTTAGAGTTCTTTTCTCTCGAACTTGAACTTTGACTCCATTTCTTTCGGTTAATTTAGCTTTTTCCTAGCTCTTATTTTTTCTCTCGAACAAATGACAGATACATACTCACTCTAATGTGTGCACTCATTAGAATACATGAATAACGAAAGCTATATCATAATTTGCAAATATAAATCGCCTTTCACTCGTTTTATGAAATTACACTTAGATTTACGTCATAGATCCCACAATCCCAATTGTGGTATTTAGCCACTCATGATTCCACGTAAACATGAAGAAGTATATAAGGAAAACATGACAAGAAAATACTTACGAAAATAAGCAAATCGATAAGAACTTTGATAATTCAAGAACCGAAAATCCAACTTTCAAACTTGATTCGATGTTAATGTTGAAAACCAAAAGCTAAGAATAATTCAAACTTCGTTCTTCGTTCCAGATAAGACGAGATAAAAACTAAAAATGACCTAATTATTCAAATAAATTGTTTTAAAAAGAGTCCTACTTGAAGTAGGACTGAACTGTAGGAACTTCACGGACAATCTGACGATCCGTCAAGGGTTTCACGGTCCGTGAAGCCCTTCGTGGTCTTTACTTGGCATGTCTGAAACTTGGATCTTCAAAGCCAACATGTTGGATGGGTGGACCGTCATAGGGACTATGGTCCGTCTGGGTGTTTGTGGTCCTTGCTTGCTCACTTCCCATTCTAGTTCCTCGAGGCATAAGCACTGGTTCAACTTCACGGTCATAATCAAGGACTGTTGTGAGGACCACGGTCCTTGAGGTCGGCTGTGGTCTTTACTTGGCCCACTCCAATTTCAACTTCTCCAAGCTTTCTTACTGGAAATGCATCACGCTTGGCACCACGATTCGTAACAAGGACAATGACCCATCTAGGTGCTCGTGGTCTTCATTTGATCAGACTTATCTTCTGCTTCTTTTTACATTTTTCCCACATAGGTAAGAATATGTCTACACATTCAACAAACACATCAAAGCTTACAAAAATACACTCGATTATAGTATTAATCCTCAGTTTTAAGCACCAAATGTGTCAATATTTCATGGCACATCAACACCCTCAACTTAGAACCATTACTTGTCCTCCAACGATGAGAAAAAAAAGTACATTTAGTCCTCAAATCATTCGAACACTTTTGAACTTATGCAGCAGCCATCTCAAACATAATTTGTATCCAAAACCATCAATCTAACATGCAAGGATCAATATATGACAGTCAACCATGCGTATGCATGTGTACTATCAGCTAACACAAAATACTATCAAATGCAATCATTTTGTCCTCACACCAAAGAAGTCCCTCACTCATAATAATTGGGACTCAGTTCTACGCTCGCACTCTAAAAAAACTTCTAACACTAATAACAAAAGACCATAGGCTTGCCCTTGTTTTCTACGCTCTATCTTTCAAACATCTGGAATAGGATCACTGTAGGACTTTATCGGCTTGTAAAATAGGCTTAGGCTAGGGATGGATATTTGGGTTTGTGAGTGACTAGTCCCTTGGTTCTCCAAAGTTTTGTTTGCACGCAACCTTTTATAAGCGATTCCCTCTTTTTTCTTCATTTTAAGTATATCCCAACAACCATTATTTTTTTATTTTTTTTTTATGCTTTCAGCTAATTGGTTGAACCTTCTTTTTCACTTCTTCTTTCTGCTTGGGTTGCAATCACCCTCAACTTAGGATTCTGGCCTGAGTTGTGACATCGTATCTTTGGAGACGAGGATATGATATTTAATGGGTAAGAACAAAAACTGATTTTCAGACTCAAATCAGGTTCAAGTGGTAAGCCTTTTATTTGGTTGTTTTATTTTTGGCTTTTTAATGGCTTAGAAAAAATGGCCTACTGATCCTTTCCTATCCGGTTATTCTCAGATTTAATTAAGACTACTCGGGCAAGTTCTAGTTTCTGCTCCTAGCGTTAGACTTCGAGCAAACCTCACACACACATATGACACAGGACTACATTCTCCAATTTCTTGGTTCACTAATTTATTTCCAGATTAGCAATGTTCAACACGTGAGTACCTAAGATGACATCTAAAGAGCCTAACAGTAAATATCAGATTGAGGCTATCATGTCAAACATAAGTAGTTGTTGCACAACTCAACACCAAAAACTTCACAATTATCTCCAAAACAAAAACACAGTGATCACAGACAAACATAGAGTCAACCTCCATTCATTCTAACAGCTAAAATGGCAGGTTTATCACCACCCCTCCCCATATAAAAGGACTTTGCCCTCAAATTTAATAAAGAAAAACAAAACAGGGCATTGAGGAGGGGTCATACCTACGGTGCTCTAGGCGCCGGTAGCTGGATCGGCGTCGGCACCCTTATCAATGGGTGCATCTTCAGAACCCAGCTCTAGATCATACTAACTACCACTAACTGGGACAGGTGCTTCTCTACTAGAACCGTCGGCTAACACTACATCTCGCTGTTGTTGCGCAACTGCTTCTGCCTCTCATGCAGATCTTCTCGCAGCCCTGCGAACTTTCCTTTGTTGTCTTTTTTCCTTCTTGGATAGGTCGGCAGGCAGCTCCTCATCAGACTCTCTGGCTTTGTGTTTTCTCTTGTCGGACTTGCTCTTTGGTAGTTCACCCTAGAAATCATCAAGTGATTGAGTAGAGGGTGCCTGACTGAGCAATTGCACCAAGGCCTTTGGCATGACAGGAGTGGGAACCTGTACTAGAATTTCAGACAGTTTAGTAACTTGAGCTCGCATCTCAGCTAATTGTGTCTAGAAATCTTCAATGTTGACTGAACCGGCAACTTACAATCGATCCTGGACAAGGATCTCCAAACCATCCATCCTGTCTTTTAAAATAGCCAGCTCCTTTCGCATCTCATTTTTTATCTTCTTCTCCGCAACTAACACATTTCACTCTATTAGCTGGGGCATCCGATGTACAATTTTGTCAACTAAGGTCCTGGTCTGGTGCTGATGTGCAACAAATTTCTCAATGAATAGCATAGGAATAGTGACAGAGGTACTTGGAGCTTGTGAGGCCGAAGCTGGTGGTAGTGGTTCCTCTGTAGATAGTTGTGATGATTCCTCCTGCTATGGCCCTCTATCCAGATGTGTAATGTTGATTGGTGCGTGAGGAACAACTACCAAAGAACCCACAGCTCCAGTTTTCGCACCAAAGAGATGGTTAGCGACATCTTTGATTTTAGAGGCCTGGGTGAGTCTGAATGCCTCACCCCATCTGTCAACTAACCTATTTGAGGGAATGTTTGCTTGTCGACACAATTTCCCTATCAGACAGGGAAATGGAAGTCCGACTCTCTCATTTAGTGCCTTGTCTCTCATCTCGGTCATTATGATCCGCCCTACATTTACCGGGTAACCATCCATGAGGCACGCTACCAAAGAAGCCAGTGAGGGAGACAAGGTATTATCATTACCTGTAGGTCTCAAGTGTGCATGGACATCAGCCCACAAAACCTTGGATGGAAAAGATAGTGAATCTTTACTAATCAGTATTGGCGTTCATGTAACCTAATCTGCATTCTCCCTATCTACTGCAATTTGCCTCGCAATCATGCGCAAGACCCGCTCTTGAGAACTCTAAACCTCCATCTCAGTATCACTGGTGACCGCATGATGTTTTCCCTAAAAAAGGCCAACTGAAGTTGGTGTTGTGTATTCCAGGCCATGCAACATCCTGTTGATAGTAGCCTCGGAGATATCTATCAATTTTCCCCAAACCATAATTGAGTTGAGTGGACCCCAGGTACTAGCAATGTCTTTCTGCCCCTGTATAGTTGTCTCTATTTTTGCAGCAAAGTTCATTAGTATGGCTGCATAAAACGAATAAAATTCTCTGGTCAGGTGGCTAGAATATTCTCTAGGTGTGTTGTTCATCCAGTCAAACTGATGAAACTTAAATATTCGATAAATGTCAGGGAATGCTTTGATATCAGCCACCATCACTTTGGTCAGGCATGATTGGTCTATTCTTGAAGCTGCCAGACTTGGTCACAATTCCATTATTAAAGAACTCTTCAGACCTATTCACAATCCACATAGACCGAAAACAGTCAATCAGATGTTGTCTCGCTGCAGGGTCATGTTCATGGATATGAATATATCGAACCATGGTATAATCGGTGGTAATCTCTTCATCCCCTTCTACAACACATGTCTCTTCCTGTGCCCCACTCTTATCTTCTGTATCTACGGAAGGTGGAGGGGTGATTGCATCCTCCTAAGAGCCGCTTGCAAACTCTAAACTACCTCCCAAGCCATTATCAGATTGGCTACCTGATTCCACACTGCTACCAGAATGACTACCTTCCTCTTCAGCTGGGAAGGAGTGTTCTAGAAAATTGCCCTCTGTTTATGGGATCTGGTAGTTCTAGGTGATTGCTCCTTAATGGTGGTATTTATCTGCACCTCAGAACTACTAAACTCTGAAGAATTACCACCTTCCGATTGAGAAGCAGTCGGTGAGGAAGGTGGAGATGTGTTCTTTCTTCGCAAAGCCATAGTACTTGAGAAACACAAAACACATTAGTACGCAAAACAGTGAGATAACACACTATCGGGTACTCAGACTTCCCCTCTGTACTTACAACGTGACGCCTTGCCTTAGGAATGTTGTCACCCAATCTATCATTGGGAAAGGCCACAGAATCAAAATACAAAACAGAAATAAAAGTATAGAACCTTTATTTTGTTTTTTTATTTTTTATATGGAAGCTCACTCGGGCCGTGGTGATTATACCACGGTCCGTGAAACCTCTCGTGAAGTCAAGACAGAATCAGTGTGCAATAGGGTTTGAACCAAGTAGTGTTCACGGACAGTTGCATGGCCCGTGGAGTGAACCACGGCCCGTGATAATGCTCATGACATATCCAATGGTTGTATGGAATGCCTAAGTGTGGTCCACGAGTGATTTCACGACTCGTGGTGGCTTCCACGGTTTGTGAAGCCTATCGTGGTCTTAAACTTGGCCATTCATTCAGTCATTGTATCCCCCAACTTCACTATAGGACAGATTTATAGCACCAAACACTCATTTTTAGCACAAGATCACAACGTGACTACTAATTTCATTGATATTCATCAAGCAAAATGCAAACAAACGCAATAGTCATCCAAAAAATACATACCCACACATCAACATTGTTCCTACCCAAATTCAACCACCCCACATGAGATCACAACCCATTTAGACAACACTCACAACAATTTCACATCAACAAAGATCGTCCATCACATGATCATGCTAAATTCGACTAAATCAAAGTAATTCTAACTTGTTTTTAGACAAGATCAAACTTATAACAAGTTATAAAAGAACTTACTTGAAAATAGAGTAAAATATTTGCCCAAAAAGAGAGAAGATGAACTTTGACTTGAATTTCGTAATTCTTAGAACTATGGTTACAAAATCCTTGATGAAATTTGAACTTATAGATGGTTCAAAACCTTTTTATGTGTTTGATAACCGTTATGGAAGAGGGAATGGGGAAAAAAAAGCCGACCTTTGGCGCTTTAGGGACTTAAAATACGTTTGTTTTAAGTTTGGTTTGAGCGCGGGTCGGGTACTGGTACAGTTTGGTTGTAGACGACGGACCATAAAGTTTCCCGTGAAGGGCATCACGATTCGTATACACGTCTGTGAACATGACTTAAAGACCAAGTACTTACTTGAGGTTCACGAGAGGCTAGACGGGTCGTACAAAGCTTGACGAACCATGAACTCTTCTCTGAACCAAATTATTGTCAGTTCCAGTGGCCTCAATTTGCTACTACTGAGGATCAAGTGCCGTGAAGTTACCCGTGAAGGGTACCACGGCTCGTGGGACTGCTCGTGAAGAGATGTCTGTACCCAGTTCTGTAATTTTTAGTCCAAGTCCTTCCTTCACACATCAACACACAATGACTCTATACAAACAAAGAAAAATGAGAAAAAGTAAACTACCTATTACAATTATAGTCTTGGGTTGCCTCCCAAGTAGTGCACAATTTAACATCGCGGTGCTACGCATGTTACTTGATTACTCAGACTTCATCAAGCTTGCATTCCTCCACTAGTTTCACTTCTTCAAGGACACCCAAGTATGCCTTAATTCGCTAGCCATTTGCCTTGAACCTCTCACCCTTGTCATTCTCAAGCTCAATAGCACCCGACTAGAACACCTGAGTCACCTTAAAGTCCCAGACCATTTGGATCTCAGCTTCCCAGAAACAGACGAAGTCTGGAGTTGAAGAGCAACACTAAGTCACCAGGAGTGAAGGTTCTTTTCTCGATGTGCTTATCATGATACGACTTCATCATTTCCTTGTAAAGTGCAGACCTCTCATACGGTATCAATCGAAACTCATCCATCTCATTGATCTGATCCAGTCTCGGGTTTGCAGTTTCACCCTAACTAAGGTGCAGCTTCTTCAAAGCCAGAGTGCCTTATGCTCAAGATCAACTGGCAAATAACATGCCTTTCCAAACACCAGTTGATATGGAGACATACCAATAGGCATCTTGAAAGCTGTATGATATGCCCATAGGGCATCATCTAACTTCCGAGCCCAGTCTGTCCTGTTGGCATTCACTATTTTTCCAGAATCGCCTTTATTTCTCTATTGGATACCTCCATTTGGCCACTAGTCTACGGGTGATAAGGTGTTGCCACCTTGTGTTGTTTAACCCCATAATTGGATAAAAGAGTACTGAAAACCTTGTTACAGAAATGAGAACCTTCATCACTAATAATGGCCCTGGGTTTGCCAAACCTTGAGAAGATATTCTACTTTAAAAAGACAGCAACATTTTTGCCATCATTCTCAGGCAGAGCAACTTCCTCAACCCATTTGGACACAGTCCACTGCCAACAATATATACTTCTGCCCATAGGAGCTCACAAATGGGCCCATGAAATCAACTCCCCACACGTCAAATAGCAATACCTCCAGAATAGGTGTCACAGGTAACTCATGGCGCCGAGAGATGGCTCCTTGTCGCTGGCACGCATCACAACTCCTTACTATATCTATCGCATCCTGATGAATTGTAGGCCAATAGTACCCACACTGAAGAGGAGTGACAGGCCTCCAGAATGTGCAATATCTTAGCTTCAGGGATGCATCGCCTAATGATATTATCAGCAGTACCTTGTACAAAAAGGGTTCATCCCAAAAATACTTACCCACATCATGCAAGAACCTCTTTTTTTGCTGAAATGTCAGCTCCTTGGGCATCAAATCACTAACAAGGAAGTTAGAAAAAATCAGTAAACCAATTAATAAGATCAAGAGTTACGGCTAATACCTGCTCATCCGGGAACGTATTATTGATTTCGAGCTCAAGTTCCTCTTTCTTTTTAGCCTTCAACCTAGACAGGTGATCAGCCACCTGGTTTTCACAACCTTTCTTATCCTTAACCTCAAAATCAAACTCTTGAAGCAGCAAAACCCATCTTATCAACCTGGGCTTGGCATCTTTCTTTGCCATGAGGTACCTCAAAGCTGCATGATCTGTGTGGACTATCACTCTAGTACCCAGCAAGTAAGCTTTGAATTTAAGCATACACCACAACCAGTAATTCATGTTCAGTGACTGTGTAGTTCCGCTGCGCTCCATTTAGTGACTTGCTAGCATAATAAAACGGATGGAACATCTTGTTGCACTTCTATCCCAACACAACTCCAAGGGCAGTACCACTAGCATCGCACATTACCTCAAATGGTTCAGCCTAATCTGGGCCAATGATCACTTGGACAAAAATCAGCTTCTCCGTCAGGCATTCAAAGGCTCTTAGACATGTCTCATCAAAAGCAAATTTCACCTCCTTCTCCAAAAGCTTGCACAAGGGGTATGCAATTTAGAACACCCTTCACGTATATAGGTGGAGGCAACTTTTCAATCACCTCAATTTTATCTTTGTCAACCTCTAACCCCTTTTGTGACACCTTGTGTCCAAGGACTATCCCTTCTTTGACCATGGAATGACACTTCTCCCAATTCAGCACTAGATTGGCTTCCTCACATCTCTGTAAAGCCCTACTAAGATTGAGCAAACAGTCATCAATAGTATCACCTACCACTGAAAAGTCATCCATGAACACCTTTAGAGTGTCCTCCACCATGTCCGAGAAGATAGACATCATGCATCTTTGGAAAGTTGCTGGTGCATTACATAGTTCAAATGGCATGCGTTTGAATGCAAAAGTGCCATAAGGACATGTAAAAGTGGTCTTTTACTGATCTTCATGAGCAATTGATATTTGGTTATAGCCAGAGTATCCATCTAGGAAACAGTACCACCCTTTTCAAGCCAACCTGTCAAACATCTGATCCATGAATGGCATGGGGAAGTGATCCTTCAAGGTCCACTTGTTCAACTTTATGTAGTCCATGCACACTATCCATCTAATGACTAGTCTCTGCGGGATCAACTCATTTTTCGCATTTTCCACTACTATCATACCACCATTTTTGGGCACACATTACACTGGGTTGACCCAATAACTGTCAGAAATGGGGTACAAAACCCCAACATCTAACCACTTGATGATCTCCTTCTTGACCACCTATTGCATTGGTGAATTTAACCTCCTCTGGTGCTCAATGCTTGGGCTGCAGTCCTACTCAAGTTGGATCTTTTAGGTGCATATACCCAGAGGTATCCCAATGATGTCAACAATGGTCCACCTAATTGCCCTTTTATACCTTATCAACACTTTGATCACAGCTCAAACCTGTTCATCATTCAAATTTGAGCCAAGATCACATGCAAAGTGTTGTTAGTGCCCACAAATACATACCTAAGGTGACTAGGTTCTTGTTTCAGTTCCAGCATAGGCGGCTCTTCAATGGATGGTTTTGCTAGAGGACTTGGCCTATTTTTCATATCCAGGTCCAATTTCTTTGGAGCATAAGAGTGTGCTCCCATGCCCCGTAAGGAATTTACGGTGTCCACATAGTTAGTCTAGAAATTCGCTTCAAAGTTCATCAGCACGGATGTTAATGTTTCAACAGCCAACCTCTCTTCAATGGTTGCTCCCGTCTCTTCTGCATCAAAGGCTTCTATCGCAAACACCACATTCATGTAATGCTACTATTTCATTGACCTGCACATTTTAAACTTTAACTCTTCCTTGTTGAGTCTGAATTTCAGCTCTCCACTCTCAACATCTACCAATGCTCGTCCACTGGCCAGAAATGGTCTTTCCAAAATTATGGGAACCTCAAAATCCACTTTGCAATCCAAGATCACGAATTTAGAAAGATGAAAGTGTCCACCTTCATAAGAACATCACATAAGATGCCTACAGGTCACTTCACTGACCTATCAGCCATTATTAACCTCATTGTTGTGGGTTTTGGAACTCCCAACCTAGGTTCTTGTATATGGCCAACGACATCAAGTTGATACTGGCCCCTAAGTCACACAAGGCCTTTGCTAATACGATTGATCCGATGGTGCACGATATGGTGAATGCACCCGGATCCTCCTTCTTTTGTACCAGAGATCTGGTAGCAATAGTAGTGCAGTGATGAACATTGTCAGTAAAATCAATACTTACAACTCTTTTCTTTGTGACCAAGTCCTTCAAGAACTTGGCATATCCTGGCATCTGCTCTAGATCTTCCACCAATGGTATGCTCACTGATAGCTGTCTCAGAATGATGATGAACTTAGCAAATTTCCCATCTTCGGCTTTCTTTTTAAGCCTTTGAGGGAAATGAGAAGGTGGTGTTGGTATTTGTTGTAGAGGCATAGTTCCATCAACCCCTTTTTCCTTTCCTCCTACTGGTTTCACTATTGGTTAAGCATCCTCCAAGTCATCTACATGTTCAGCTTCAGTCTCCTCTTTTCCAGTTTGTTGCACCGCCTGTTCATGCTCAGTACCTGCAGAAATTGGGTCATTCAGAATCTTACCACTCCGGGTGGCAATAGCCATGCAATTATCGTCCTTCTTAGGATTTTGAATAGTATCACTAGGCAATGACCCATTCTTCCTCTGGTTTACGATGCTGAAAGTTGCCCCAACTGCTGCTTTATTTGCTTGATGGAGGTGGTGTGAGAGTTTACCAGTTGACTCATACTAGAGAAATCACCTTTCATCTCTTTCACCCATGCATCAGTTGACTTAACATTTTGGAGCACCTTGGCCAATATGTCTTCCAACTTAGACCCGTTGGAACTACCAGTGCGTCGTCTCTATTACCTAAGGGCACATGCACACCACTGCTATCATTTCTATACCCATGTCTGTTCTGCCAGTTTCCCTGCTCTTTGTTTGTTGGCTTGTCATACTGTCCCTCTTTAGAGTACTTCCGACCTGTGTTTCCAGAATTGTAACCTTGGTTTCCCGAGCTATAATTCTGAAAACCTCCTTGGTTGCCCAAGTATTTAACCTCCTCATCTAGATCGATGTCCTAATATTCATACCTGTTTGGAGGTCCTACAACATTTACCTTTTCAGAACTTGAGACAATATACTTCATGACTAGATCATCTAGGTCCTCATATGCGCCATGTACTGATCCCTTTCTTCTTCTCTTTTCCTTTGTTCAGCTGAAAGTTCAAAAGTGAACCCAAGATCTACTACTTTAGCGTCCCTGGTGTACCATGCTCTATTATTCTTAGACATCTCATTCATCAGTTGCATGCTCTCTGAGAATGGCTTCCTCATGAATGATCTTTCACACACTTCATAAACAATAGGTTTAGTATCATAATTTAAAGATATCTAGAAACCCTATTTTAGATGTCTCTCAGTGAGACCATGGTATGGACACTTCTTCAGCTTTTGGCTGAATCTCCACCAGGTGTCATGCATCGCTTCTCCTGGTAACTATTTGTGGGCACTTATCTCATCCTTCATCTACAGCTCTTTTGATTCAGGAAAGAATCATTCCAGGAAAGCCTCCTTCAACTCAGTCCAAGTCCTGATTGAGTCATCTGGCATCTCATTCAACAAATTAATTGCCTCCCTAGTAAGAGACAATGGGAACAACCTCAATCTCATTGATGTTTGGCTAACTCCAAGAATTTCTTGCGATTTGAATATCACCACAAAGTTCATCAAATGTTGATTCGCATCATCACCAGTTGCACCCCTGAACATACCTTTCAGATTCAGTAGTTGAATCATAATGCTGGTGATTGTAAATTTCACACCTGGAGGTAGTGCAGGTAACACTATCGTTCATGTGTCTCTAGCTCCATCTAGGTCTAAGTCATTCTCTTTGTACATCAGGTGAGCTGGATACTTTGCTCGACCACTTGGAGCTAGTGGATGGTAGTGGGAAGGAGCTATTTCTTCTACTTTTGGTTGTTCATCCACCACCCTAGGCGGGTTATTCACAGCATTCTGCTGAGCATTTCTTGTAGTAGTCTCAGCTTCAAGTCCCAATTGTTGTCGTTGTGCCTCAAGTTCCTATGCGTTCACCATTTTGCGAATAGTTTTTAAAAGTTTTGGATCGTAAGGAATCAATGGGGCTCCCTTACTTATGGTATTTGGCATACACAGTCGAACTTACCTATAAGAGACACAGACAAAGAACAAGACGTAAAATTAGGAAATATAACTATGCTTTGAATAAAAGCTAGTAAAACACTTCTAAATTGAAATTCCCCAGCAGCGGCATCAAAATTTGATACATCCAAACTTACATATCAATAAAGAGTTATAAACGGTCAAAGTCAATTTATAGAACTCAACGTGAGTTAGGGTCGATCCCATAGAGAATTTCTTTACAGAAATGATTTCACTGTCACGTTTATTCAAATGTTGTTATTATTTCCTAAAAAAATAGTTACAGAATGTAAAATGGGTTTAGCTATAAAGCTTTAGTAACCAAGGTTATTAACTAAGATCTAATTTAACAATTTATAGAATATCAATTCTAAAGTTGTTTTGATAATTAACTGAAACTAGGATTGTGTTCCCAATAACGTTGCATCTAATATTCTTCCGTAGTTGAGTTTTAGGCAATTTATCTCTACAAAATTCAGGTGAGCTAAATATATCTGATACTTCTCAATTTAATCAGATAATTTTCACTCAAGTCCTCTTGGTCCCAGAGTGTTACAAGCTTTACCCTCGCTTACAACAGTGTTAAGTTCTTTTCTCTCGAAATTGAACGTTGACTCCATTTCTTTCGGTTAATTTAACTTTTTCCTAATTTTCATTTTTCTCTTGAACAAATGACAGATACAAGCTCACTCTAATGCGTGCACTCATTAGAATACATGAATAACGAAAGCTAAATCATAATTTGTAAATATAAATTGCCTTTCACTCATTTTATGAAATTACACTTAGATTTACGTCATAGATCCCACAATCCCAGTTGTGGTATTTAGCCACTCACGATTTCATGTAAACATACAGAAGTATATAAGGAAAACATGACAAGAAAATACTTACGAAAATAAGCAAATCGATAAGCACTTTGATAATTCAAAAACCAGAAATCCAACTTTCAAACTTGATTCGATGTTAATGTCGAAAACTAAAAGCTAAGAATAATTCAAAACTTCATTCTTCGTTCCAGATAAGACAAGATAAACAATAAAAATGGCCTAATTAATTCAAATAAAGTTTTTTCAAAAGAGTCGTACTCGAAGTAGGACTGAACTGTCGGGCACTTCACAGACAATCGTCAAGGGCTTCACGGTCCGTGAAGCCCTTTCTTTACTTGGCATGTCTGAAACTTGGATCTTCAAAGCTAACATGTTGGATGGGTACCACGGACAACACCACAAACCGTCATAGGGACCACGGTCCGTTTGGGTGTCTGTGGTCCTTACTTGCTCACTTCCCATTCTAGCTCCTCTAGGTCTAGGCACTGGTTCAACTTCACGGTCATAATCACGGATCTTTGTGAAGACCACAGGCCGTGAGGTCTACCGTGGTCTTTACTTGGCCCACTCCAATTTCAACTTCTCCAATATTTCTTACTGGAAATGCATCACATTTTGGCACCATGATTCGTAACAAGGACCAGACCCATCTAGGTGCTCATGGTCTTCATTTGATCAGACTCATCTTCTGCTTCTTTTTCCATTTTTCCCACACATGCAAGAATCTGTCTACACATTCAACAAACACATCAAATATTACAAAAATACAGTCGATTATAGTATTAAACCTCAGTTTTGAGCATCAAATATGCCAATATTTCATGGAACATCATACATAATTACCCTTCATCCACCTTTCGGCCTCATAATACCCATGACGTCAACCTTTTGCCTCAAAAATACCCTCGATATTAATCCTTTGGTTCATATTTGCCCTTATTTTTAACAACTCCCCAAAACTAAAATGGGTACTTAGTTTGGTTTGTATTATGGGATGATATTCATGCATTGCACAAGTATGCTTTTAGGTTACTTGAGAGTAGTTCTATTATGGTATAGATGACTAAGAGTCAAAGAATGCTTATATGATGCTTATGTTGGAGACTTTGCTTATTATTATGATATTGTCTCTTATGATTATAGTTTATATTTCATGAAGTATTTCATATGATTATGGATTATGTCTTATATTGACTAACCATTGTCCTATGCTCTTATGATTATGCTAGCTAACATATTTAGTACATTTTGTACTAACGCATACTTTGCCTACATTCTCATCAAATATAGGGTTTAGAGATTGAGTTATATTCTTGGAGATGGGTTTCTAAGGAGCTAAGGGTTGAAGATCTTAGTGAGTCCTCATAGCTTCAATGACAAAATTCACTATTTCCTTTACGTCTTTATTTCATGTTTTTGAGACTATTGTACGGGTTGTGTCCCAAGAGCTTTATTCTAAAGTTGTATTAGATGGTTTGAGACAAAGTATAGAGAGACTTTCGCTTGCTTTTATGGAAATGACTTCGATTGTAAAAAGTTTTAAATTTTATGTACTTTTTTAATATCTTATGTTCATGATATGCTAAGGACTTGTATGAGATCCCTTCAGGGTCAAGTACACTGTGTTACTTCTAGGGTATACCCCTAGGTCGTAACAAACTTGGTTATTAGAGCACAAGGTTTAGAATGGTTCTAGGACTGTCTCAAACCACGTCTAATAGAGTCTTGTTCATAAATGTGAAGCGTGCCACATTTATGAATAGGAGACTATTGTATACTTAGGAAATCTCACTTCTTCATTCTCTAAGTCGTGCCATAGAGTTTAACTCTATAAGGTCTCTCTCATATTCCTTTATCCGATGGTCTTTAGGATATGACCACTCGAAGTGCTTATGCTACAAGGAACGAGGGAGAAAAGGTTGGTTGTGATGCCAATTATGGCTATGTGACTTGATAGATTTGAGATGATAGATTGTGATGTTGTCTTTAGTATGAATGGGATGTATTATGGTTATGTGCATTTGATGGTAGAACCTGACTTAGTATGATGAGTTTTGGAGGTATGTTGATAGATTTGAAGAATAGGGTGTTTAAGTAATGCCTAGAAGGGTTGAGTGAATAGACTCCTATAAGAAGAGTAGAAGTGTAGTTCACGTTGGTTTAGAATCATTTTGGGTGATGGGTGAAAAAGCTTAATGATGTCTTGTTCCGACCTTGGAGTTGGAAAAAATGAGGCATAGAAGAGTCCCTATAGAATTACTCCCAAGGGGGAGATGATGTGCTTAGATATCAAGGTCGTAGAGTGTTCTTGATGTCCATGATTTAGGTTAACTAGAAAATCTCACCTTGAGAGGTGTAGTGAGTATGAGAAGTTTAGTCCCGGCAAGTTAAGAAATAGAAGAACAAGGAAGTTGTTCCATAAAGTGTTAAGGAGTGATATTTTAGTAAGGGTTTAGTTAAGGGTGCTACTTGGGAGGCCTAGGGCCAATGAGAGGTCCCGATATCCTCATTTTTTTTCCTTGTGTTCCTCCTTTAGCATTTAAGATCTTGAGATGATAAGTTCCTCTAGATTTGCTTTTATGTGAAGTCATGTGTGATCTATATGTTTCCATGATTTCCTTATGTAGTGCATGTTCATAAAGCTTGTGATTTAAAAGAAAATAAGTTCGCATTGTTTTGCCTCATGTTGTAGTGCATTTGAGTAGAATTGCATATAGACTTCATGAGATGAATTAATAAGCATGCCTTAGTTTGGAGTTAAAAGATTCCTCCTTGAATAAATATTTTTTGAGAATTAATTGCATTTACGCTCCATGAGTGTGTATTGAGCATGTTTTAACTAGGAGATGTTAGTTCCTCCTTGAAAATGAGTAGATATAGATATTCATGAATATTGGGTTGGTAGAAGTAGTTCATACTCCCTTGTGTTGCATTGAATATGTTTAGCTTGGAATTGAAGTTTTCTTCCTTGGTTGTGTGCATTTAGATGTAGTGCATGAATGATGGGGTGTTAATCTAGAGTTGTGACTTTAAGAAGTGTTTAGAATCGTCATTCGAGGATGAATGATCCCAAAGGGGAGATATTGTTATACCCCGAAACTAGTAAGTTGAACTAGAGAGTTCTACATCTTTTCGTAAGAGTTTAGAGTTTGATGTGAGGGATATAATTTTAAAATGACTTCCCAAACTTAGAATGAAGGTTTTTAGGGTTTGAACATCAAGGAATGACTCCCCAAGGACCAACCAAAGGGGTCCTTGAGGAGGACCCCAAAATAGTCCCCAAATCTACCAATTTGGGGAAGCTACGGATGGCACCTACGGGGCGTAGGTCCATCCACGCTCCGTAGATTGATCTATTGGGTCAAGGACTGAGTTATCCTGCAATATTTAGCTCCATTACCTCACCGACGAAGGTGCAGTATGGTTCGCGGACTCACCCACTGTCCGTGGGTGGGGGCTTCGTGAGTCAAATCATATTTTAAGTTTTAGTTTTTATGTTAGGGGCATAGGAGTTAATTAGTAATTAGTTAGGGGTTAATGGAGGTTGGTTAGTTAGTTATTAAACCACCTATATAAGTGTAATAGACCCCTAGAATAAGTCAATTAGTTCATTTTTCCAAGACCCTAAATTCTCTCTAAATAATTTTCTCTCTAGAAGTGAAGAATAAGAAGAAGAAGAAGAAGAAGAAGAAGAAGAAGAAGAAGAAGAGGAGAAGGAAGAAGGGCAAATTTTCCTCCTTTGTTTCAAGCTTGGTTAAGGATTTGAATTGAGCTATGTTATCTTAATCATCTATGGGTTCTTCCACCCATAGAGCCCCCTAGGTTTTCCCCCAATTGTGAAGTCAAAACCCAACTCTAGCTAGGGTTTCTTCCTACATTGTGGGTAGAGTTTAGGTTTGATTCCAATCTAGTGGATAATACCTAATTATGAATGAATTAGCATTGATTTATGATATTATGATGAATTTATGTGATTTCTATGGTTAATCCTATTCTAATTGATGAATTTGATATTGTGTGGGTTTATGCCATGAAAGGGTGAAATTGAAGAATTAGAATTGATCTTCTAAAACCAATGTCATGTATAGTAATTGTGCAAGGTTAGGAACATATAATCATGAATTGAACTAGAATTTATTGAATAGGAAGGATCATGCCTTGTAAATTTCATATTGAACCCTTATGATCAATTATAACTAGAATCACCTAGTAATGAAGAATGTGATTGAAATACATTGAAATCTAGGTATGAATGAAGGTAGTATGAAGTAAAGCTTGAGTGTAGGGCTTGTAGTCATGACTGTTGATCACTAGGGTTTTGAGAGTAAAGTCAATATGATGAAGTAGATTTGTTAAGGCTTTGAGAGTAATGTGTAGATGTGAATAGAAGGCTAATGAATAGAAGTGTGATGAAAGACCCTTATCTACCTAATTCACCTTATGAATAACAGATGATAGGAAGTGATAGAATCACTTGAGTCATGATGATATTCTAGTTTAATGTAGAATTCTAGACATGATATTAGGCATGAGTGTGAACTTAACATGAAAGGGGTTCTCACATAGTGATGGTTCTAGTGTTTTGAGGGCAAATCCAATATGATGAATTATGTATGTTAAGGCACCAAGAGTGAAGCTTATTGAATCATGGTAGACTATTAGATAGAATGGTTATGATAAGACCTTACCAACTAATCTACATCATGAATGGTTGAATGCATAAATTGATAGAATCACATGAGGTAGGATGATATCCATGTTTAGTGCATGAACCCTAGGTGTGAAGATTGAAAGTAGGCTTTGAACCTCAAGGAGGTGAAGTATGAGAGTATGCTTGTAGTAATTGAACTACTTGAGCTATGAATAAATCCATGTCTAATGTAGTCAATCTAGATTTGATGATTTAATATGAGCATTGACCCTTGAAAGGGCAAGATATGATAGTCTGCATGTTTTATGAAGTTTAGTACATGCTTTAGAAACTCTTTGAGAGTGAAGTGAATATGCTCATGACCTAGTTGTAGTGTTGTTAAAAGGTTAATTCCATATACTAACTTAGGCATGAAAATGATAGAAGGTGAAAGGTTTGTCACCAATAGTGATTCTAATGTTTGAAGAATAGTCTCACCTAATTGATTTAAAGGCTCTAGAGTCATCATAAATAGGTCAAGGATGGTGATAGTTTCTCACGCATGATCTAATGAGCTATAGTATGAGTTATGTTAGACTGAGTGTCAAGACATTCTTCCACCAATATGAACTTAAGTCAAGACTTAATGTGAACTCAATGGGACTTAATGCATAGCACCGAGTGGATATGATTATGAGATGGAAGCCCCTCTGTTAGTAGAGGGCGAATTTCTAGAAGAAGTCTCATGAGATGGAAGCTCCTCCGCTAGTAGAGGGCGGGTTTCTAGAAGCAATATACCTTATCCCATAACTGTGTGCCCACATAGGTGACTTAGATATTGGTTTCACCCAAGATAAGAATATAGTTCTACCCTTGGCAAGTAGATCAACCCCTTTTCGATGTGGGGTAGACACCGGATTCCATGTTAGCTCACATGGTCTATGTTGGTTAAGTCTTATGTCCCAAATAGTGTAGTAGTATGAACAAGAATAGTAGTTATGAACTATGGGTACTTAAGAAGCTTACTTGGTAAGGCCAAGAGTATGGTATCTTACTTATGCATTGCACAAGTATGTTTTGAAGGTATCAATGGTGTGTTCCTTTTATGTTATGGTGACCTCTGTGATAAATATGTTGGTGTTTTATGCTTATGGTGTATGTTTGATGGATTGTTGCTATAGTTGCTTTCCATGATATGATTGACTAAAGGTGATAGTTCCCTTGTCTATATGAAGTAAGCTAATAATGAGGCCAAAGGAGGGTAAGTATGACTAGGATGACTTCAAGGTTATGCTTAGTGTGAAGGGTAGTATGGGATGCCTTTCATGCATTGCACAAGTATGCTTTGTTGTTTCTTAGGACTATAATGCTCTTCTAGTAGAAAAGCTTGAAGACTTGACCATGTATATAGATTATCTTCTAGATGACCAAAAAGGGGTACTTAGTTTGGGTGGTATTATGGGATGCTATTGATGCATTGCACAAGTATGCTTTTAGGTTACTTGAGATTAGTTCTATTATGGTATAGATGACTAAGAGTCAAAGAATGCTTATATGTTGCTTATGTTGGAGACTTTGCTTATTATTATGATATTGTCTCTTATGATTATAGTTAAGTTTCATGAAGTATTTCATATGATTATGGATTATATCTTATATTGACTAAATCTTGTCTTATGCTCTTATGATTATGCTAGCTAACATATTTAGTACATATTGTACTAACGCATACTTTGCCTACATTCTCATCAAATGTAGGGTTTGGAGATTGAATTATATTCTTGGAGATATGTTTCTAAGGAGCTAAGGAGTTGAAGATCTTAGTGAGTCCTCATAGCTTCGAGAACAAAACCCACTATTTTCTTTATGTCTTTATTTCATGTTTTTGAGACTATTGTATGGGCTATGTCCCAAAGAGTTTTATTCTAAAGTTGTATTAGATGGTTTGAGACAAAGTATAGAAAGACTTCCACTTGCTTTTATGGAAATGACTTCGTTGTAAAAAGTTTTAAATTTTCCATACTTTGTTATTATCTTATGTTCATGATATGCTAAGGGCTTGTATGAGATCCCTTTGGGGTAAAGTACGACGTGTTACTTCTAGGGCATACCCCTGGGTCGTAACAAACTTGGTTATCAGAGCACTAAGTTTAGAATGGTTCTAGGATTGTCTCAAACTATGTCTAGTAGAGTCTTGTTAATAAATGTGAAGCGCGCCACATGCATAAATAGGAGGCTATTGGATGCTTAGGAAATCTCAATTCTTCATTCTCTAAGTCGTGCCATATAGTTGAGCTCTATAAGGTCTTTCTCTTATTCCTTTATTCGATGGTCTTTAGGATATGACCACTCGAAGCGCTTATGCTACAAGGAACAAGGGAGAAAAGGTTGATTGTGATGCCAATTATAGCTATGTCACTTGATAGATTTGATATGATAGATTGTGATGCTGTTTTTAGTATGAATGGGTTGTATTAGGTTATGTGCATTTGATGGTAGAACCCGACTTAGTCATGACGTGTTTTGGAGGCATGTTGATAGATTTGATGAATAGTGTGTTTGAGTAATGCCTAGAAGGGTTGAGTGAATAGACTCCTCTAAGAAGAGTAGAAGTGTAGTTCACGTTGGTTTAGATTCATTTTGGGTGATAGGTGAAAAAGTTTAGTGATGACTTGTTCCAACCTTAGAGTTTAAAGAAATGAGGCTTACAAGATTCCGTATAGGCATACTCCCTAGGGGGAGATGATGTGCTTAGATAGCAAAGTCGTTGATTGTTCTTGATGTTCATGATTTAGGTTAACTAGAAATTCTTACCTTGAGAGGTGTAGTGAGTATGAGAAGTTTAGTCCCAGCAAGTTAAGAAATAGAAGAACAAGGAAGTTGCTCCATAAAGTGTTGAAGAGTGATCTTTTAGTAAAGGTTTAGTTGAGGGTGCTACTTGGAAGGCCTAGGGCCAATGAGAGGTCCCGATATCTTCATTATTTTTCCTTGTATTCCTCCTTTAGCAATTAGGATCTTGAGATAATACGTTCCTCTTGATTTGCTTTTATGTGAAATCATGTGTGATCTGTATGTTTCCATGATTTCCTTATGGAGTGCATGTTTATAAAGCTTGTGATTTAAAAGAAAATGAGTTTGCATTGTTTTGCTTCATGTTGTAGTGCATTTGAGTAGAATTCCATATAGACTTCATGAGATGAATTAATGAGCATGCCTTAGTTTGGAGTTGAAAGATTCATCCTTGAATAAATGCTTTTTGAGAGTAAATTGCATTTAGGCTCCATGAGTGTGCGTTTAGCATGTTTTAGCTAGGAGATGTTAGTTCCTCCTTGAAAATGAGTAGATATAGAATTGCATGCATTTTGGGTTGGTAGAAGTAGTTCCTACTCCCTTGTGTTGCATTGAATATGTTTAGCTTGGAATTGAAGTTTTCTTGTTTTGTTGTGTGCATTTAGATATAGTGCATGCATGATGGGCTGCTATTATAGAGTTGTGACTTTAAGAAGTGTATAGGATCTTCATTCAAGGACGAATGATCCCAAGGGGGAGATATTGTAAGTTCAACTAAAGAGTTCTAGAGCTTTTCGTAAGAGTTTTAGAGTTTGATGTGAGGGATAGAATTGTAAAATGACTTCCTAAACTTAAAATGAAGGTTTTAGTGGTTCAAAGTTAAGGCACGACTCCCCAAGGATGAACTAAAGGGGTCCTTGAGAAGGACCCCAAAACAGTCCCCAAATTTGCCAATTTGAGGGAGCTACGGATGGCACCTATGGGGTGTAGGGCCATCCACGCTCCGTAGATTGATCTCATAGGTCAAGGCCTGAGTTTTCCTGTAACATTTAGCTCCAATACCTCACCAACGAAGGTGCAGTATGGTTCGTGGACCCACCCACGGTCCGTGGGTGGGGGTTTCGTGAGTCAAGTCAGATTTTAAGTTTTAGTTTTTAAATTAGGGGCTTAGGGTTAATTAGTAATTAGTTGGGGTTTAAGGGAGGTCGATTAGTTAGTTATTAAAGCACCTATATAAGCCTAATAGACCCCTAAACTAAGTCAATTAGTTCATTCTTCCAAGACCCCAAATTCTCTTTAAATATTTCTCTCTAGAAGTGAAGAAGAAGAAGAAGAAGAAAAGGAAGAGGGGCAGATTTTCCTACATTTTTTCAAGCTTGGTTACGAATTTGAATTGAGGTATGTTAGCTTAATCATCTATGGGTTCTTCCAACCATAGTGCCCCCTAGGTCTTCCCCCAAATGTGAAGTCAAAACCCAACTCTAGCTAGGGTTTCTTCCTACATTGTGGGTAGAGTTTAGGTTTGATTCCAATCTAGTGGATAATACCTAATTATGAATGAATTAGCATTGATTTATGATATTATGATGAATTTATGTGATTTCTATGGTTAATCCTATTCTAATTGATGAATTTGATATTGTGTGGGTTTATGCCATGAAAGGGTGAAATTGAAGAATTAGAATTGATCTTCTAAAACCAATGTCATGTATAGTAATTGTGCAAGGTTAGGAACATATAATCATGAATTGAACTAGAATTTATTGAATAGGAAGGATCATGCCTTGTAAATTTCATATTGAACCCTTATGATCAATTATAACTAGAATCACCTAGTAATGAAGAATGTGATTGAAATACATTGAAATCTAGGTATGAATGAAGGTAGTATGAAGTAAAGCTTGAGTGTAGGGCTTGTAGTCATGACTGTTGATCACTAGGGTTTTGAGAGTAAAGTCAATATGATGAAGTAGATTTGTTAAGGCTTTGAGAGTAATGTGTAGATGTGAATAGAAGGCTAATGAATAGAAGTGTGATGAAAGACCCTTATCTACCTAATTCACCTTATGAATAACAGATGATAGGAAGTGATAGAATCACTTGAGTCATGATGATATTCTAGTTTAATGTAGAATTCTAGACATGATATTAGGCATGAGTGTGAACTTAACATGAAAGGGGTTCTCACATAGTGATGGTTCTAGTGTTTTGAGGGCAAATCCAATATGATGAATTATGTATGTTAAGGCACCAAGAGTGAAGCTTATTGAATCATGGTAGACTATTAGATAGAATGGTTATGATAAGCAACCCCTTTCCGGTGTGGGGTACACACCGGATTCCCTGTTAGCTCACATGGTCTATGTCGGTTAAGCCTTATGTCCCAAATAGTGTAGTAGTATGAACAGAATAGTCGTTATGAACTATGGGTACTTAAGAAGCCTTACTTGGTATGGCCAAGAGTATGGGATCTTACTTATGCATTGCACAAGTATGTTTTGAAGGTATCTATGGTGTGTTCCTTTTATGTTATGGTGGCCTATGTGACAAATATGCTAGTGTTTTATGCTTATGGTGTATGTTTGATGGATTGTTTCTATAGCTGCCTTTAATGATATGATTGACTAAAGGTGATAGTTCCCTTGTCTATATGAAGTAAGCTTATAATGAGGCCAAAGGAGGGTAAGTATGACTAGGATGACTTCAAGGTTATGCTTAGTGTGAAGGGTAGTATGGGATGTCTTTCATGCATTGCACAAGTGTGCTTTGTGGTTTCTTAGGAGTATAGTGCTCTTTTGGTAGAAAAGCTTAAAGACTTGACCATGTATATAGACTATGTTCAAGATGACCAAAAAGGGGTACTTAGTTTGGGTGGTATTATGGGATGCTATTCATACATTGCACAAGTATGATTTTAGGTTACTTGAGAATAGTTCTATTATGGTATAGATGACTAAGAGTCATAAAATGCTTATAATGCTTATATGATGCATATGTTGGAGACTTTGTTTATTATTATGATATTATCTCTTATGATTATAGTTTCTGTTTCATGAAGTATTTCATATGATTATGGATTATGTCTTATATTGACTAACCCTTGTCTTATGCTCTTATGATTATGCTAGCTAACATATTTAGAACATTTTGTATTAACGCATAGTTTGCCTACATTCTCATCAAATGTAGGGTTTGGATATTGAGTTATATTCTTGGAGATGGGTTTCTAGGGAGTTGAAGATCTTGGTGAGTCCTCATAGCTTCGAGGACAAAACCCACCTTTCATGTTTTTTATACTATTGTATGGGTTGTGTCCCAAGAGTTTTATTCTAAAGTAGTATTAGATTGTTTGAGACAATGTATAGAAAGACTTCTGCTTGCTTTTATGGAAATGACTTCGACTGTAAAAAGTTTTAAATTTTCCTTACTTTTCTATTATCTTATGTTCATGATATGCTAAGGGCTTGTATGAGACCCCGTCGGGTCAAGTACGCCGTGTTACTTCTAGAGTATACCCCTGGGTCGTAACATTCATATTATTAAGCATACTGTAGTAGGGATAGGACAGGAGAAATATTATTTTTATTAGTTTATTTTGAATTTTTGGTATAAGTAAAAAAATTCTAACAAATTTATCCTCTATTGAACTAATTATTTATGTATGAATGTTCTCGTTATTTTCCTCTCTTTTTCTCCATTGTTTTGTCATAAGTTAAAAAAAGTTGAAATCTAAAATGGTGGAGAAGAAGAAAAAAAGTAGAAGAGAGGAAGTGAAGGGTGGGGAAGGTGATTTAACTATGGACCTCAAAATCAGGTCAATTTAAGTATTTTATAATTATTTTAATGGAGAAGGGCATAAAATATCTTTAAACTTTGAGATTTGTTACAATATTACCCTCCCATCCACCTAATGAGTGTGAGCTGTTAGAATTAATGGTATTTTTGAGCCAAAAGGTGGACGTCAGGGATATTTGGGGACCAAAAGATGGACGGAGAGTAGTTTTGTACCAATTCGAATAGTTGAGGGGCATTTTAGGCCCTTCTCCGTTTTATTTAATAGGTAGATAGAAGGTCAAATTTGAACCGTTCTAATAGATTAAGAACGTTTTTGACCCAATAAGTGGAATAAAGACATTTTTGAACCATTTCTAATACGTTAAGGGCATTTTTGACCCAATAGGTGGAAGAAAGAGAAAGTTTGACCCAATAGGTGTAATGGAGGACATTTTTGAAAGATTTCTAATACATTAAGGGCATTTGAAAACCTTTTTCCAATAAGCATTTACTACCTTTTTTAAAATACTACTACCTTTATTTCAAAAAGAGTGACCTAGTTTGACTCGACACGGAGTTTAAGAAAATAAATAAGACTTTTGAATCTTGTGGTCTTAGATTAAAGTTATGGTCAGATGTACAAAATTGTCCTTTAATCTTGAGGCCTTAAACATGCCACATGAAAAGCCGAAATTAAAATGTTACCAAAAAGAGAGAGAAATGTCATTCTTTTTTAAACAGAGGGAGTATTATATATAAAATCGAACCAGTTTGGTCTGATTAAGTCCCTAGCCCTCCACAAGGTCACCAAAAACTACTCTAAGCCAATTCAAAAGCTAGAGCGGCCAAGTTCCACTCTCAAGGGTCCTATGGCGTGAGAAATGATATAAACAAAGTTATCCGAGGAAAAAAAATATATTTGAAAATACTTATCCTATCACATATAGACATAATTTATCTTATCATTATATCATAATATAAAATAAATAATTTCAACACTAATTAATACTCGACTAAACATAGAACAAAATATCCTATGATAAATACTTTTTTTTCTAATATTAAATTTAAATATGTAGTTCACTATTTTCTATATATTTCTATCTTTATTTAAATGTATTTATTTCCTACATTTTTTCCCTCTCCTCCTTATTTATCTTATTTTTTTAGATTGCTATTTTTCTTTATTATTATTATTATTTTAACTACTATTACTATTGTTGCTACTACTATTTTATTATTTTTATTATGTAACGATCTGCTCCCGTCGTTATAGAAAAGCCAATAGGGAAAAATTTTGGGCCGGAATACTTTTTCGTAGTAACTTGAGAATTCCTAGCCTAGTCCAGATTTGGACGAAATCGGAATCAGTGAGATCTAGGGAAATCTAGTAGCAAATGGGAGATCTAGTAATGGATTCGACCGCGTGAGTGGATAGCTAAGACGTTAAACCCGTACGACTTTACGAAATTAAATTCGGGCGAGTAAAACTCCTGAAACCGATCTTAGCGTAAACTAAGCCGATGTGGTTAAAGGTGTGTTGTGAAATGGGAGTTTGGGACTCTTAATTCAACTCACTAGTTCTATGCTAGTCGATGTGGTGGGATTATTCCCGCCAGGGCGGGGTGATATACCATGAATTTACGGTATTTTTAATACATTTCACTTAAGAGTTGTGTGCGTCTAGGGCCATTTTGTATTAGAATTAATGTTTAATGTGTCATATTTGTAGGAAATAGGCTTGGATGAGGTCGAGAGAGATGACAACTAAATTTCAGCAGAAGGAGCCACCTACGAAGGTGACCTACGGATCATAGGTCCAGTCACGGTCCGTTGTGGGTAGGCGTGGAATGCTCTTCAGGGAAGTATGACCAAATGTGGAACCACGGAGGCCATTGATGGAGCGTAGATCGACCCACAGGCCGTCCTACACATCCGTCGTTTGTATCAGAGATTTGAAGTTCCAGTACCTAAAGAAAAGTTCCAAGTGTGGAGCCACGAAAGGGGACCCATGGACCGTAGATCAACCTACGGTCCGTACTGCACACCCGTCGTTTGCATATGAAAGTTGAAGGTTCCAGCTTCTGAGAAAAGTCTAAGTCTTGGGCTACGAAAGGGACCTATGGACCGTCAGTCTAACCATGGTCCGTAGGTTAGTCTCGTCGATCAAATCCACGTACAACTGTTTTATTTCCTTATTTCATTTCCTTTCTGTTTAGGACAAGTTTTTCTATAAATAGGGAATGTAAACCTCGTTTTTGGGGGTTAGACATCATAGTATAATTTGAGTTATTGGTATTTTCTTGGGAATTAACTTACAAACTTTGGCACTTTGATTTCCTAATTTCGGTTTATAAGATTTTTTGCTTTGAATTTAAATTGGAGATTACAGGTTTCTTCTACTCATTACGTAAGTTCATAAATTCTTCTTCTACAATTATGAATTTTGTTCTTTCAAGCATGAGCAGCTAAATCCACAACTAAGGTTGTGGGAACCATGAGCAATTAACAACGTATGAATAATAACTAAGTAATTCTTGACTAGTGTTGATGCATGTATTGGTAATTCTTTCGTTTAGAAGTCTTTTTAATAGTGGCCAACGTTAGAATTCTCTGTGTTGCTACTTGCTGGACCAGGAGGTAGTTAATAAGAAAAGAATTATCAACAGAGATTTAGTATGATACTATGTAATAGTCTAATGTCAATTGGTGCGAGGGAGAAAACTAACTCATACATTCACGTGATGTCTAATCTGAGGTAAAGTTAAGCGTTAGTAAATTATACACACGTAGCCGGACCAAGGTGTGGGGTCAAATTCCCTATTTAGCGGACCAAGCACTTAGGGATACATAACTTACCACTTTGTATGTGATACACTAGGATATGATTACTATTATTAGGATTACCGCGTTAAGAGCTTATGGGGAACAAATACACCCTAGTTTCTCTCTCTCATTGAAAGTTCGAATGTTGCTCACTTGTTACTTAACAATCAATCAGTTATTTGTTTCAGAACCCCCCTCTTTACTTACTTGTCTCGGAAATAAGTTGACTAAACGTATATAATCGTAAGTTAAGTTTAAGTCTAAACCATATTCCTCGTGGGATCGACCCCAACCTCCAAGTTGGATTCTTTACTTGATAACGATCGTTTATACTTCTTTAGGGAAGTGTAATTTGAGCGTATCAAATTTTGGCGCCGCTACCGGGGAATACGGCTTTTAGATTATTGAACTTTAATCAATTGTTTCCTAATTTTACTTTTATTTTTGTTTTTGTTTTCTTCAAGTTTTCACTCTAGTGTATGCCAAGTATATGAAGTCAAGGCGAACCATTGACCCCATACAATCCAGAGTTGAGCAAAACTTTGAGAAAGATGAATAATCAAGGGGTCCGTGATAATCCACTCATAGAGGAGCCTGAGGAACAAGTGAATAATGAGAATGCTCAGGTTCATTGTGATAATCTACTTTGAGATGCATTGAGGGTGCACGATCCACCTAAACAAAAACTGTGTGATAATTACAAGGTCGAATTCAACTCTGTCGAATATGAAGGACCCATTGTTCTCCCTCATGTACCTTCTGGGCATGTATTCGTGGTGACAAGCAGTTTGATGCAGATTCTTACAACAAGGGGGTTATTTTCTGGTAGGGCTTCGGAATATCCGCATGGGCACATTGCCAAGTTGATGAGTGTTTGTAAGAGTTGTGTGGGGCGATCGGAGTTGGATATGAATGTCATAGGGTTGAGAGTCTTCCCTCTATCATTGACCGGTGATGCTACTGTATGGTTTTCTGAGCTTCCGTACAACTCGATTCATACATGGGACCAATTGCACAAGGTGTTCATGGCCAAGTACTTTCTGTTGTCAAAGAAGTTGAACCAGAAAAATAAACTAAACAATTTCGTGGCACTATCTGGAGAGTCTGTGAGCTGTTCGTGGGACAGGTTTAATGCATTCATAAGAAGTGTTCTGAACCCCCGGATTGATGATGAGTCACTGAAGGAGTATTTCTACAGAGGTTAAGATAACAATGGTAAGGTTGTGGTTGATACTATCGCTGGAGGACCATAAGGTGAGTGCACTTTTGAGGAGATCGCTGAGAAACTAGAGAAGATTTCCTGAAACAATAAAGCATTGAATACTCGAAAGACAGACACTGGAAAAAGCACTTTTGCAGTTCAATTTGCACCTAGTCAATCTACCGATGACATTCGTGAGGAGATGTCTCATATAAGGACAGAACTTGGGTTGGTATTGAAGCATGTAAGCAGAGGTCTAGAAAAGGTAAATGAGGTGAATTATTTGACTAGGACTCCACCACCACCGGTTGAGGAATGTTAATTTGAGGAAGATGCTTACTTGGTGAATGATCAGACGGGGGGTTTCTGAGCCAATGCCCAAGGTTCTAACTCAGATAATTGGCACCAAGGGCAAGGAAACCAAGGTCGGAACTATGGCAACTACAACCAAGAGGGTCAGTATGTCCGGGATGAGAACTACAATCGCGACAACAACTACAACCGGAACAACTATAGTAAAAAAAATGATAGAGTTGGTCCTTATGTTCCACCTGCTAATCAGGAATCTGGTAATAGGGAAGCTAGGGGTAGTATGTCACGTATTGAGGATATGATGCAAAAGATGATGAAGAGGTTCGACTCGACTGATGGGAATGTGAAGGAGATGTGGAATAACTTGTCTGGAATTGGTCAAAACGTTGATCCCATGAAGTGTCGATTAAGCAACTCGATAAACAGATGAATCAATTGTCCACTATAGTAAACCCACGTCAGCCTGACACACTTCTTAGCAACACCATCCAGAATTCGAAGAATGATGGGCATTGTATGGCAGTCACTACTCGAGGGGGTAAATAAACCATTGATCCACCTATGTCGTCTAAGGTTGAAATTGTGGTTGAGAAAGATGATGATGAGATTGAGGTTTCTGGAGAGTTCAAGAATTCTATAGAAAAGGAAGCGGAAATAACCTAAAAGGTTGTCCCTATGCCTAGACCTCCACATCCATTCCCACAGAGGTTGGTAAAGAAGAATGAAGAAGGGAAATACAGCATGTTTATTACTATGTTGAAACAGCTTTCCATCAATGTTCCGTTGATCGAGGCATTGGAACAAATGCCTGGGTATGCGAAGTTTATGAAAGATTTGATGACTAAGAAGAGGGCCATCAGTTTTGAAGATGATGATAGGTTGCAACATTGCAGTGTTATTGCTACTAGGTCGCTTGGGTGCTAGTATTAATCTGATGCCATTATCTATTTACAAGAAGTTGGGTATAGGGGCTCCAAAACCGACTGCAATGCAACTACTCATGGCCGATAGAACGGTGAAGAGGCGCATTGGTGTTCTCCAAGATGTGCTTGTGAAAGTGGAGTCATTTATTTTTTCGACGGATTTTGTGATACTTGACTATGAGGTTGATTTTGAGGTTCCCATCATTCTAGGGAGATCATTCCTTGCTACTGGGTGCGCCTTAGTCGATATAGAGAAAGGGCAAATAAAGTTCTGATTGAATAATGAGGAGGTAACTTTTAATATATGTAGGTCCATAAAGCAAGAAAGTGATCTCAAGTCAATGTCAGTGGTGACTCAAATTGTGGAGTGAGGTTTTGAAGTGTCTATTGATGAGCGGTTGGGTGTTGATGCACTCGCAGCGGTAATGATAAAATTTGAGGGTGATGTATTGAAGACTATGATGAGTTAGTAGTCGCACTTGATAGGTTCGAATTCCGCTCTAGACTAAAGATATTGGAGTTATATATGAAGAATCACCACTCTCCACCCACAAAACCGTCTGTTGAAGAGGCTCCAAAATTGGAGCTTAAGGCTCTACTATCACATTTGAGATATGTATTCTTGGGGAGAGATGGTACGTTACCGATCATCATTGTGGTCGATTTGAATGCGAAACAAGTTGAGGCTTTGGTTTCTATGTTGAAGAAGTTCAAGCGAGCTATTGGGTGGACTATTGCAGACATTATTGGGATTCCTCCTGGCATTTGTTCTCATAAAATCCAACTCATGCCAGATCACAAGCCTAGTATTGAGCACCAAAAGAGACTAAATCTGCCTATGCAAGAGGTAATGAAAAAGGAAATCATCAAGTGGTTGGATGCTGGAGTTATTTATCCCATTGCAGATAGTAGTTGGGTATGTCTTGTTCAGTGTGTGCCCAAGAAAGGTGGGATGATTGTGGTTCCTAATGCGAAAAATGAGTTTGTTCCGATACGGCCTGTGACTAGATGGAGAATGTGCATGGACTATCGGAAATTGAATGCTTGGACAGAAAAGGACCACTTCCCTATGTCGTTCAAGGATCAGGTGTTGGACCACCGTGCTGGTAAGGGTTGGTATTGCTTTCTTGATGGTAATTTGGGATACAATCAGATCTCCATAGCTCCAGAAGACCAAGAGAAGACCACATTCACTTGCCCTTATGGGACTTTCGCATTCAAACAGATGCCATTTGGGTTGTGTAATGCTCCAATGACCTTCCAGCGTTGCATGATGTCAATATTTTATGATATGGTGGAGGACACTATTGAAGTATTTATGGATGATTTTTCTGTGATTGGTGACTCATTTGATGGTTCTCTGAATCATTTGGCCGAGGTACTTAAACGGTGTGAAGAGTGCAATCTTGTGCTCAATTGGTAAAAGGGCCACTTCATGGTGAAAGAAGGGATCATTCTGGGTCATCAGATTTTTGAGAAGTGTATTGAGGTTGATACAACTAAAGTCGAGGTAATAAAAAAGCTTCCACCACCTATCTTTGTTAAAGGTGTTAGAAGTTTTCTTAGGCATGCATGCTTTTATAGGAGGTTTATCAAAGATTTCTCCAAAATTTCACACTCATTGTGCAAGTTGCTCGAAAAGGAGTGTAGGTTTGATTTTGATGATGCTTGTCTGAGAGCATTTGGAGAGTTGAAAGAAAAGCTAGTTTCTGCACCTATCATTATTTCACCGGATTAGGGGCAACCGTTTGAAGTGATGTGTGATGCGAGTGGAGGGGAGCTTGGTGTGGTATTGGGACAGAGGTGAGAGAAGACTCTTCATCCTATTTACTATGTCAGCAAAGCTCTAAATGTGGCTCAAAAGAACTATACAATGACTGAACAGGAACACATTGTTGTTGTTTTTGCATTCGAGAAATTTCGATCCTACTTGCTTGGTACTAAGGTCATAGTGCATACTGACCATTCTGCATTGAGGTATCGATGGCTAAGAAGGGTGCAAAACCGAGGTTAATTAGATGGGTACTGTTGTTGCAAGAGTTTGATTTTGAGGTGAAAGACAGAAAGGGGACAGAAAATCAAGTTACCGATCATTTGTCATGATTAGAGGAGGAAACTATGCTCAAGCTAGGATATGGGGCTGAAATTAATGATGTGTTTCCAGATGAACAGGTATTGGCAGCTTCTCATGATCTTATTCCTTGGTTCTACTTTTCTAACTACTTGGCAAGTGATTTGGTTCCATTGGATTTGTCTTTTTACCAAAGGAAAAAGTTTATGCATGATGTGAAGAAGTTCTTTTGGGATAAGTCTTATTTGTTCTGTATTGGTGTTGATAGGATCATTCGTCGTTGTGTGCCCGAGGTTGAGATGATGAGTATACTGGCCTACCATCCACCAAGATACTCATGATTTCACCAAGTCTTGTGATCGTTGCCAAAGAGAAGGAGGAATTTCAAAAAGGCAAGAGCTACTTATGAATCCGATATTGGTGATCAAGTTGTTTGATGTATGGGGCATTGATTTTATGGGTTCATTTGTGAGTTCACATGGGATGAAGTATATTTTTGTTGCGGTTGATTATGTGTCGAAATGGGTGGAAGCAATTGCGCTTTCAAATAATGAAGGTAAAAGTGTCACCGCATTCTTAAAAAAGAATATCTTCTCCAGATTCGGTACACCTAGGGCGATTATCAGCGATGGAGGTTCCCACTTTTGTAATGAGTTATTCAAGACATTGCTAGAGAAATATGGAGTCTATCACAATGTAGCTACTCCTTACCATCCGCAGTCTAATGGGCAAGTTGAAGTGTCCAACAGAGAGATCAAGCAAATTCTTGCTAAGACTGTGAATGCAAATAGAACCGATTGGTTAAGGAGGCTTGATGATGCTCTATGGGCCTATCGCTCTGCATTCAAGACTCCCATAGGTATGTCCCCCTACCAACTTGTATATGGGAAGTCTTGTCATTTGTCGGTAGAGCAAGAGCATAAGGCTATGTGGGCGCTAAAGAAGTTGAATTTGGATTGGGGAGCCGCATCGAGTCACAGAATGAATGACATGAATGAGCTTGATGAGTTTTGCCTAAAACCTTATGAAAGTTCAGCCTTGTACAAGGAAAAGATGAAGAAGTATCATGATCAAAAGATTGAGAAGCAAGAATATGTTGTGGGTGATCTGGTGCTTCTATTCAATGCAGGGTTGTGTTTGTTTCCTGGCAAGCTCAAGTCCAAGTGGACCTATTCATAGTCACTCAAGTTTTCCCATATGGAGCGGTCGAGCTCCAGAACAAGGAGGGAACAAGGTTCAAGGTGAACGGGCAAAGGATCAAGGACTACATGGGAAAAGAGGAGAATGTGCAAGAAGTGGTTGAGGCCTACTACCTTGATGAAGTCTGAGTAATCAAGGGGGTCTACGTTGTGCCGCGACGTTAAATCAAGCGCTACTTGGGAGGCAACCCAAGATGTACAATCTAGCCAACTATAGGTTTTTCTTTTCTATTTAGGAGTTTTTTTTATTTATTCAAATTTCTGTAATCCTTTAGATAGGTGTTTTATTTTTGTTTTATTGTTGGCTAGATATAGCATAGGGTCCGTGTCTAAAAAGTGTCTAGAAAATGTAAAAAGAAAGGCCTAATGGTTACTACATGTGAAGGGACGAACTATTGAATATGCAGAAAACAGGTTGTGCTGAGGTCTACGAACCCTATCGACGGTCTGTGGGTCCATCCACAGACCGTGAATGGTGTTCGTAGACCCCTGTAAGTCCTCAAAACTTCTAAGTGTAAGAGTGACCTATGGTCCGTAGTTCGACCCACGGCCCGTAGATGAGGTTTCGTGGGTCCAAACCTAAGGTTCTACTGACCCGACCCGGACCCCTTTTAATAAAACCTTTTAATTTCAAATTCATCCCCCATTACCCAAATTCCCTCCTAACCGTTTCTAACCCCTCCAAATCCTAAAACTCCCATATCACTCCCATTTTCCATAATCATCTTCCCCTCTTCCATAATTTTCCTTTTTCCTCTCCCAAAATCACCTACTCTCCCTTCACAAAAGAATTTTTTGTCCAGGTTCGGTGTCAAAAGGCTAACAAAAGGTCTAAGGAGTTCATTGCTATCACACACTCACCCATTTCACTTACTTGTAAGGTAATACGACTTCAATTTACCTCTGAATTTCATTGTTCATTATTAAATACATGAAGTCATGAAATGGATCTTGACCTTGGGTTGTTTTTATATGAAATTGCGTTATAAATTATTGTTAGAAACACCCTTGGGACGATGGAATGTGAGTGTGTTGTTCATTTTAACCAAAATATCGCAAGTAATAGGTCTAAATGGAAGTTTCGACTTAGGGTTCCTAGTTTGGTATGCTAAAAAGGTTAAAATATGAGTAATCGGAACCCTATGGATGACAAACTATCATCAATTATGTTGAAATGCATGATTAGACTTAGATTGATTGTTTGAATTGTTGAAATATAGAGTAACATCTGAGGAATGTCTGAAACCTGGCACAATCTTGACCCACGGGATCCCATCCACAGACCGTAGGTCAACCTACGGATCATAGGTCAACCTACGGACCCTAGGTCAGGTCCACAGGTCTGTTGCACATGAAAAGTCACCAAGTGTCAAACCATGAAGGTGAACTATGGTTTGTCGTTTCATCGACGAACCATTCTGCACATCCGTGGTTCACATCAGAGACCCTACTTTTGGGTACTCTAACCTACGGAGGGGACCTACGGATCGTAGGTACCCACCATAGGTCGGCAGTTCAACTACTGCCCAGAAATTTTTCAGTTTTCATTTTGGTTCGTTCCTTGTTCTAAATTTTTTTTAGTGTGTTATTGGTTTGTTTTGGTACTAACTAAGCCTCCACAGGTACCATGGCTCCCAAGAAAGCTCTGATTTAGGCCGCAAAGGTCAAGTCGAAATCAGTGGCACCAACTCTTCGACTAATCGATGAAGATATTGAAGTGGAGACTGACCCTGCATATGTCCCACCCACTACTAGGACATCCCCAACGGCACCACGCACTACACGAAATCAAACCCGGCAGGTGATTTCCGACGTGGTCACTTTCTCCCAGTCTGATGAGGAGGATACACCGATTGGTTCACCGGTTGGCTCTGAGTCTGCTTCTACTTCCGACTCCACATCCGGCTCTAGTTCTAATGGCACCAACGCCTCATCCGCTAAAGCCAATAGTGCAGATGACATTCCAGTGCCTCCGAGTTCCGAGCCTCCATCAAATTCGAACGAGCCCAACCGATGGTGTGTGAGTGGCTAGTTCCAGATATACAAGGATGCCCGCATGCTGACTGAGAAGGAAAAGATGGCTCAACTAGTCACCAAGGAGCGCTAGGTTCTTACAGGCAGCCTCCACACCACACCCGGCATCCATGATATCTTCAAGAGGCACAAATGCGAGTGGATGACCCATAGCCAGGGTCTTTTAGCGAGGAGATCGACAAGGAGTTCTATTCTTCCTATGCAACTACCCTCAGAGGTTCAATTAATCAATGGGCCAAGCTCGCCGCCTAGCCTCCACTCAAGGCTACATTAGTGCGTGGGGTTTCAATTGACATATCTGAGACCACTCTCCGCAGATTCCTCTACGGTCCGGGCCACACTCTACCAATCAACAAAGTCGAGTTTGATTATCACTAGGACATCATTAGGTGCGGGGCATTTCATAGGGATGCAGATTAGAGGGAGACTCTATTGCGCTGGTTAGCCCGTCATCTTGCTGCAGACAAAGAGCGCACCGAGTAAGTCAGCACTTCGAGCGTGGGTATCAAGAAGGCCACCTTCAAGGCCACCACTACCTTACCCTTCCTATGTCTCATTTCTCAACTGTGCAGGGATGCGGGAGTACTGGTTTGGCACTGTGACAAGCTGGTTTAGGCAACCAAGCCCCTTGATATAGGCTTGATTCGGAATGAGGCCGATGTAGCTGCACTTCGCAGAGAGCCACAGGTTGAGGTGCCACTATTGGGAGAAAACTTGGTAGCAGATGTGGAGCAGATGCAAGGTGAGGAGCCTGCCCCTCCAGTCACTACTGAGGATACCCCGACTTTCCCATCTCCGGCCGCCAATCAGGCCCCTAGCTCCTCTAAAGCCACTCATTCCTCAAGGTCTGTTGTCGTGCCTTTAGCTCATGTCCAGAAGTTGGAGGCCCAGATGGCTACCCTACTTCAGCTTGTGTGGCCTTGGATGCAGCGTGCGATAGATGAGTCCGCGACTAGGATTAAGCAGCGGGTGGAGCACATGATGGACGAGAAGGTCCAGGCCATTCATAAATGCCTGGATGCCTTTGAGCTGAGAGTCCTAGAGAGGCCGACCCTGATTGCTGATGTGACCACTCTTCAGAAGAAGATAGAAAGCCTTCGTGCTGATATCACTGGACTTCTTGCACCACCAAAGACTGAGCCTGAGTCCGCCCCCATGGCACCGGTTGATGATACGGTGGTGGGTGTTTTATTGGGAGATAAGATGCCACTCCCTGCTTTTTCCCGTCATGCTGGGAAGCGCCCCCGCTCTAGTCGGACTTCTGATGATACTAAGGCTGGAAGAGCTAGCAAGAGGGAGCGCCAGCAGACTGAGGCGGCCCAGAGGGCATCTATAGTTAATGAGGAGCTGCGCCAGCAGCGGGTTAGGGAGATTAGTGTTGGTGCCTCTAATAGCATGAGCACTACTAATGGTGCGGTGAGATTTGACGTGAGCACTACTGATGGTGCGGCGAGAGTTGTTAGCACTACTGAGGGTGTTGAGATGCTAGATGCGGGCACTATTGATGGTGACCCAATTGTTGATCCAGCGGGCTTTGGGAAACCAGACCCACCTGCTTGTTGATAGGTCTTCGGCGCTATGCGCCACAGGTTTGCTTCACTCGATCCTTTATTCTTTACTTTTTGTCAATTCGGGACAATTGGACTCTATTTTTTTGGGGGTGGGGTAAATGGGTTGTAAGTGATAGGGTGAAGTCTGAGTAACCCAACTCTTAATCCTCTCTAGGGGTTTTCTTGCCTGTGTTCTTTTTCCCAAGACACTGTTTTAATTTCTATTGAACCGACATGTTTAGGAATGTATGTGTAGGAGTAAGTAGAAAAATGAAAGCATGATGGCGTGAAAAGCATGAGAAATATTATCCCTGTCCAAAAATGTTGAATTGTGCTAGATATGTAGTCTTGATGAGTTAAATATGTCGAATCTCAATGTGACACGATAAGAATCGATTTGACCTCATGACTTAAGCTAAAAAACTTGAACTGGGTAATATGATAATGAAACAATGTGACAAGAGTGTGTAAGAATGGTTGAATGTTCAGACAATTTGTGTCAATCTAGAACTTGCCCCATTGGTCCTGCTAAGATGATCTAGGCTAAGAGTTGGGAAGTGATCATAGGCCATTGTTCAAACTAGTCCACTTAAGCCTAAAATGATCTAACCAAATGAAATCACTGTCCCCTTTTATCCAAATATTTGAGCCTTAAATAGACCACTTCTTTTGATTCACCTAACTCACCTTCCCTTAAAATATTGTCTTGGCCCCGGTCCCTCCTTGGACATGTGCACCTTGACTTAGGCCAAAAGCCTAAGTTGAGGGTGGCTAAGCCAAAAGTTACCTTGATCTTGGCCCTGGTCCGACATCGGACATTGTACACCTCAACTAATGCAAAATGCATAAGTTGAGGGTGGCTATGAAAGAGGAAACCAAATGAAAATAAAAGTATGAAAAGAGTTTTGTGTTGAAAAGAGAAAAAGAAAAGAAAGAGGATGTGACTTTGTGCAACATAAGCAAAAAGATGATAAATAACAGTGTTGAAAGAAAAAGAAGAAAAAAAAATAAGAGTCAAAAAGTCAAGTCACATCCATGTTGAAAAGAATTAAGGGAATGAAAGTAAAATTAAAGGACACCAAAAATAGGTCAAGGAAGAGGTAAAAGGCCAATGTAATGTCAAGGAGGGCAGAAAGTCACTAAAAAGTACCCAATTGTACCACACCTGACGCTGAGCATACGTTACAAGCTAAGAAAGTCCTATAATGATCCTAGAAACTAGTTTTGATAGTCTAAGCAGTGAAAATATGGGCAAACCTATGGTATTGAGCACTAACTGTACTTGAATTCACTTCTGAGCGTGAGTGTTGAATGAATCCTAAAACTCTAAAATTCATATCTTCTGTGTGAAAAGGATTTCGTTTGAAGTGAGGGCACTAGTTACACTGTCGGAAAGTTGGTACCTTGGTGATTGTTAAAAGTGTATGGTGTGGTGTCTGTTGGTCAATCTGTGTCATATCTTGATCCGCATGAGTTAGCTTGTTAAGCCTAAGAGAAAAAATTTGCACTAGAAAAGGTGGTCGGGATAGAAAGCCATATGATTTCTTGAGTTTGAATGTCTGCTTCTACACAAGTGTCGTTTAGAGTTTTAGTGCGCCGCTTGAGGACAAACAACGAATTTATGTTGAGGGTATTGATATACCTTTAGTTTAAGGTATTTTTAATACATTTCACTTAAGAGTTGTGTATGTCTAAGGCCATTTTGTATTTGAATTAATGTTTATTCTGTCATATTTGCAGGAAATAGGCTTGGATGAGGTCGAGAGAGATGCCAGTTGAATTTTTGCAGAAGGAGCCACCCACGGAGGTGACCGACGGACCGTAGGTCCAGTCACGGTCCATCTTGGGTAGGCGTGGAATGATCTTCAGGGAAGTCTGACCAAGTATGGAACCATGGAGGCCATTGACGGAGTGTAGGTCGACCCACGGGCCGTCCTGCACATCCGTCGTTTGTATCAGAGATTTGGAGTTCCAATACCTGAAGAAAAGTTCTATGTGTGGAGCCATGGAAGGGGACCTATAGACCGTAGGTCAACCTACGGTTAGTACTGCACACCCATCGTTTGCATCTGAAAGTTGAAGGCTCCAGCTTCTGAGAAAAGTCTAAGTCTCGGGCTACGGAAGGGACCTACGGACCGTAGGTCTAACCACGATCCGTAGGTCAGTCTCGTCGATCGAAGTCGCGTCTAGCAGTTTAATTTCCTTATTTCATTTCCTTTTTGTTTAGGACAAGTTTTCCTATAAATAAGGTATGTAAACCTCATTTTTGGGGGTTAGACATCATAATATAATTTGAGTTCTTAGTATTTTCTTGGGAATTAACTTGCAAACTTTGGCACTTTGATTTCCTAATTTCGGTTTATAAGATTTTTTCTTTGACTTTCAATTGGAGATTACGGGTTTCTTCTACTCAGTACATAAGTTCATGAATTCTTCTTCTACAATTATGAATTGTGTTCTTTTAAGCATGAGTAACTAAATCCACAACTAGGGTTGTGGGAATCATGAGCAATTAACAACGTATGAATAATAACTAAGTAATTTTTGACTAGTGTTGATGCATGTATTGGTAATTCTTTTGTTTAGAAGTCTTTTTAATGGTGGCCAATAGAAATCACCTTGTTGCTACTTGTCGGACCAACGAGGTAGTTAATAAGAAAAAAATTATCAACAGAGATTTAGTATGATACTATCTAATAGTCTAATGTCAATTGGTGCGAGGGTGAAAACTAAGTCATACATTGATGTGATGTCTAATCTGAAGTAAAGGTAAGCGTTAGTAAATTATACACACGTAGCCGGACCAAGCACTTAGGGATACATAACTTACCACTTTGCATGTGATACACTAGGAAATGATTGCTCTTATTAGGATTACCACGTTAAGAGCTTATGGTGAACACATACACCCTAGTTTCTCTCTCTCATTGATAACAACAAAGTTCGAATCTTGCTCACTTGTTACTTAACAATCAATCAATTACCCCCCCCCCCTTTACTTACTTGTCTCGGAAATAAGTTGACTAAACAAATATAATCATAAGTTAAGTTTAAGTTTAAACCGTACTCCTTGTAGGATCGGCCCCAACCTCCAAGTTGTATTCTTTACTTGATAACGATCGCTTATACTTCTTTAGGGAAGTGTAATTTGAGCGTGTCACGGGGACGTTGTGGTGGGATGGGGGCTACCACAGCGGGCCAGTCGCAACTTAAGTCGGAAATAAACCCCAAAAACGTCATTATTCTACAAACTTCGTTCTTAAGAGTTAGGAGACAAACCAGGGTGACTTCTTGACAGTTTTTCACCATTCTTGAAGCTAAAGGTAAGGTTTTTACTCCCCGAATCCGTTTTTCGATCCGTAGAATGTAAATTCATGGGCAATTATTGTTGGGAGAGGGTTTTGGAACTAATTTGGATGGTGGAAAAAGCCCTAGCTGCATATTAGGATCATGGGTTTGGCCTAGGGTTGATGATGTTGATTGTAATCCGGGTAATTAGGCCTTGTTTATTGATCATCACGTTATATTGATTGTTTGTAGACCAAGAACAAGCGGAAAGAATCTGGAAAGGGAAGAATCAAGTATCTTAGGAGGGTTCAAGCTTTGTTCGAGGTAGGTGATGGTTGTGATTTCATGTTGGTGTGATGTATGTTAGTAATTACTTCATTGTAATGCATGTATCTATACGAATGTTACACTATTGATCACCAAATGCGAATAAGTATAAACAAATGATTATATGCCATGAATCAACATTTGATTGTATGATTATGAAAATGTATGTAGCGACCTTTCCGAAATAATATAAGCCAATAACTCACGAGATTTTTATGCATATATTGTACTCACAGTAGAACAAAATAATTACATAAAAAAAATATTACCAACTTCCAAGTACCCAAACTAGGTGGTTCATGTTTCACACATTCATTCAAAATTAGTGGTAAATTTAATATATTACAAGACTTGGGCTTACACACCCCAAAAGCACAAAACATAGAGCCATACTTATATTACAACCCATAGTGACATGATCAAATTAGTCCTCAAAATTCCGCGTAAATATACAACACATAGATCATGTACAAATCCCAAGGTTTATACAAAATATAGATGCCTATATGCAAATGTGATCTTCCTTAAGGCTCTCAAAATTTCCCTCTCCAATGGCCAGCTTCATGCATCCACTCGCTCATTCCCTACAATAGAAACAACTATCGCTAAGCATATAACTTAGTGGTGTAAAACTATAGGTTCGGAGCCATCAAATTCACAAAACTACCTTTCTCAAGTCATGGGCAGCATAATCGAACATAATAAATAAATCAAGTAAACAATATATAAAAAGTATCAAGTTCGATATTAGAGGTCCAATTGTCAAGAACGCTCATAGCACCATTTTCCAAGAGATTTAATAACAAGGCTTGCCCAATATGTACATCATGTCTTCACACCAAGCACAAACAAGTATCAAGAAGGGCCGACGCCCTGTATCAAAAAGGGTCAAAACCCAATAATCAAGAGAGCCTAGAACCATATTAAAAATGGCTTTCTAGTTCGTACTTAAAATGGACAACTTCCATTCTTAAGACGGACTAAAAATCCAGAGTCAAGATGGCAAATGATCTGAATCAAGAGGCATGCCAATAGTGACAAAGTCACAGCCACAAGAAGGACAAGGTCCCAACAAGACTGCCAGGTGATCAAACAATCCATACAAGTGGGTGAGTTACACAAGCGTCTTTAACTTCTCAAAGGATACCAATACAACAATGCAAAGTGACAAGAGTAACCAAGGTACCAAGATCAAATTTCAGATATACTAGCAGTTAAAAGAGTGAAAATACAAGTTTATACACAAACCTCAGTGCTTTAGCAAAGAAATAGTCCAATACAACTTCAAGAATTCAAACCGTAAACCACAACGTATCGAGGTCCTCAACTTGTTCACAAGTACATACAACCTTAAAAAAATAAAATTAAATAACTTCTTTAATTCCCAGCAGCTCAATAATATTGGTGTAAAACAGAATTATCATCACAAGTAAGCTTGGCATATACAAACACGACTATGCTCCCAAAACAGTGATTCTGGCCAGCCTAGTACCTTATGTCGCAACTTAGATTTGAAAAGGAAAAGGGAAAAACTAGACTTTATAACCTTCATGAAAGATGTATCTACACCTCTTAAGGTTGCAAACAAACAAGAATCACCGTAAAATATATTTTTTATAAAGATATATATTCAAAATCTGGACAGAACTTGTCCTATGTTCCGTCCCATATTTAGATTCCATAAAAGCTAAATCAGAGTTTTACATAAACATAAAGGTTGTAGGTCTATGAATTAGCTTTCTAAATCATAATTATTCACTATAAACGGAGTTCTAGAGGACGAGATATGCATAAATTACCAACACTACCCAGCTCATGAACAAATTTCGTCACTTACCAAAAAGAAGTGTGTGTCTCGAATTCCAGCCAAAAAAACCAAGTTTTCTCTTGCGATTTTGAAGAACAATTTGTTTAGATATGTTTCTAAGGTTCTAAGGCTTGAGGAAAATGAAATTACTAAAGGAGGGGTGAAAATATATAGTCAAACAAGTGATGTTTATCCCTTGGGCAACTGTCCTTCAAAGGTGATGCCCAAAAATTTGTGTGCTGCCCAAAATGCATACGTATACACCTATATATATATATATATATATATATATGTCACGCCCCGAGCTACCCCCAAGACGCGGACACGGGACCTAGGACCACAAGTGATCCCAAGCTAACCCTGCTGGCATGATCATGAGCATACTAAAGATAATAAACTGATGCGGAAGATAATTCATAAATAAATCTGAAAAGATGGGGAATACCCATATACTATAGCTGAATATATCAAATCTGAGAGTTTAATACAAAAGAATTATCAAACTCAAAACACTAAGCTGAATCTAACTATGTCTGAAATAAGTCTCTAAACTGACTAGAAATGTTGGGACATGCCCCAACTAGATCTAGCAAAACTGAAACTAAAGACAAAAAATACTGAAAGAAACTCATGACTATTGTCCTCGGAGAATGAGGACTCACCACTGATTCTGCTGAACTGGAGATCAGGAACCGATCTAAGCGTGATCTAGATGCTGAGAACCTGAACCTACATCACGAGAAGATGTAGCGCACGTGTGCGTCAGTACTTGAAAGGTACTGAGCATGCAGGATAGAGTAAAGCTGAAAGAACATATAACTGAACAAAGCAATAAAGCAATGAAATAATCTGAACATGATATAGATACTGAATACTGAGCTAACTGAATGCAATGACCAATTTATAACATGCTGACTGAATACTGAATGAACTGTAAATATGGTCAATGCAATAAAGTCTGACTGAACTGTGGGAGATACTAATAACCGACATAAAACCACATGAGCTAAATGTGGAGTCCGATGTATACGCCCCATCGAGAGGACCCAATATACCCTGCCAGAGGTATAGAGGCATGCTGGCGTGATCACTAAACTGATGTTGCCCACAGAGGGGACTTACACCTACGTGGCTCGTAGTTCTGGGACTATATGGGTACGCTGAAACCCTAGTCCAACTCGGTATTATGCTACTCCCAATGAATTAAGTGGTTAACTGGTTATGACTGAGTTTCTGTAAATACTGGATAGCTCGAAACTGAACATGCAAACTGAGAATGCAACAATTAATCTGATAATGATGCATTCATAAACTGAGGCATGTAAAACTGAATACTGAAATATCTGACCTAGCATGTGTAATTCAAGAACTAAAGAAATACATAGCTAGGGTTCTGAAATTCATGCGATAAACTGAGCAATAACATGATAATCTGATTTGGAACATTTAAATAACTAATTCATGATGATCTGCTGTAATTCTAGAAACCCTAGGTCTGTTCATAATCATGGAATCAAGAATCTGACTGAATTCTAGGGACCTAATGGGCGAAAGGAACCCACTAGTGAAATCCCACATACCTGGTGACGAATTCCACGGAGAAATCTTTCGATTTCGGGGCTGGAACTGAAGAAACCTCGCTGCGTTCTTGAACTAGGGTTCTTGACCTTTTTCTCCTCTCTTGCTTCTAATTTTCTAAGTTTTGATTAATGAATTTGACTTAGGTAAGTTCTAGTTATGTTTCTAGGCTTAAACTAATTAAAACCTCATGATTTAGGGTCTAAACGACGTATCTTAGGGGTTAAACGAAATAGGAAAAGACCAAAGGACCCCTGAATTAACTGCTGTCGGAGTGGCCTACGGATTGGACCTACGGGCCGTAGGTCAATCTATGGTTCGAAGATTGCGTCCGTAAGTCAAGCCTGCTCGACAGGCCTTCACTAAAATGACCATAACATTTTACTCGGAGGTCGGAATTTAGCAAACTTGGTGGCGTTGGAAAGATAATTCAATTATCTATCTAACCATAGGTTATGGGACACATAATTCATTTTGTACTAGAAGTTATGACCATCTGAAGTTGACCCATCAGAATTTTCAGCTAATTGGCTGGTAACCTTCGATCTTCAGTCAGACCTACGGACCGTGGATCGAACAACGGTCCGTGCTGGTCAACCGTAGTTCATGTCAGAGGCTGGGTAAGGAGGTCTTGATCCACGGACACAGACCACGGACCGTGGTCTAATCTACGGACCGTGGGTCTGTCCGTGGGTCGAGACTTAGCCAATTTTCTGAGCTGGCTGGGGAGGGGTTGCAGTGGTGAACCACGGTCCACCAGCACGGGCCGTGGTCTGACCTACGGTCCGTGGATGGTGACCGTAAGTTGCACCTGCAACTTCTCAAAATCTGCATTTTTGTCTCTTTTGAATGCGGGGTGTTACATTATTTCCCCCTTGGGACCAGTCGTCCTCGAATGAAGACTAAACTAGCTGAAATAGAGGGAGAGGGCTGCAATCCCTACCACTGAACACTGAGAACTGAATTTCTGACTGAACTGAGTTCCAAGGACATGCAAATACGCTGAAAATGCAAGTACCAACTGAAGGAACATGATTCTAAGACTGATTTTTCGCATGAATGACTGAAAAACTGATGAGGAACTATTACCTCAAGCTGGAATGGAATCGGAAGGAAAGAGGTGAGGATACTTGGACTTCATGGCTGCTTCTGCTTCCCAAGTAGCTCCCTCTACTGACTGACTCCTCCACAAAACCTTGACTGAAGCGACTTCTTTATTTCTCAACCTTCTAACCTGACGATCGAGAATCTCAACTGGTACATCCTCATAAGAAAGGCTATCTTTCACGGCCACACTCTCTAATGGCACTATGGATGCTGGATCACCCACACACTTCTTCAAAAGAGAAATGTGAAAGACTGGATGCACTGCTGCTAAATCTGCTGGCAACTCTAACTCATAAGCCACTTTACCAATCCTTTTCAAGATCCGGTAAGGGCCTACATATCTGGGACTGAGCTTTCCTTTCTTGCCAAATCTCATCACTCCCTTCATGGGTGACACTTTCAGGAAAACCCAATCATCAACTTGGAACTCTAGTTCCCTTCTTCTCACATCTGCATAAGACTTCTGGCGACTCTGAGCAGTCTTAAGTCTATCTCTAATGAGTTGCACTTTCTCCATAGCATCAAGGACCGAATCTGGTCCTATCAAGGCTGCTTCACCTACTTCAAACCAACCAACTGGAGATCTACATCTACGCCCATACAATGCCTCATAAGGGGCCATCTGAATGCTGGAATGGTAACTATTGTTGTAGGCGAACTCTATTAGAGGAAGGTGATCATCCCAACTACCCTTGAAGTCGATCACACAAGCTCTCAACATGTCCTCTAAGGTCTGAATGGTACGCTCTGCCTGACCATCCGTCTGTGGATGAAATGTTGTGCTAAGATTAACCTGAGTACCAAGACCTTTCTGAAATGACTTCCAGAAATGAGATGTAAACTGAGGACCTCTATCTGAGATGATAGACAAAGGAACTCCATGCAACCTCACAATCTCATTAATGTAAAGCTTGGCGTAATCCTCCGCCGAATCTGTAGTCTTGACCGCCAAAAAGCGAGAAGACTTAGTAACCCTATCAACAATCACCCAAATGGAGTCATGTTGTCTGCGAGTACGAGGTAAACCTGTGATGAAGTCCATGTTGATCACTTCCCACTTCCAAGTAGGAATGTCAATCTCTTGAGTCATACCTCCTGGTTTCTGATGTTCTACCTTTACTTGCTGGCAATTGGGGCACTTAGCCACAAAGTCTGCTATATCTCTTTTCATACCATTCCACCAATAGACTTCCCGTAGATCACGGTACATCTTAGTGGCGCCTGGATGAATAGAATATCTGGAATTGTGGGCTTCTGCGAGAATATGCTGTCTCAATTCACCCACATCAGGAACACACAATCTACCTTGATAGCGAAGTACACCATCTCCCCCTTGGGAGAAAACCTCCACTCTCTGATTGTGGACTGCACCCTTAAGTTCAAGCAAGATTGGATCACTGTCTTGCTTTTCCTTAACCTCTACTACCAAAGAAGATTCTGCCCCATTCTGAACCGTTACACCACTATCTGATATGCTCATAAGACGAACTCCTAGGCGAGCAAGTCTGTGAACATCCTTTGCTAGCTCTCTCCTTTCTTCCTCAACATGTGCTACACTACCCATGGATAGTCTGCTAAGGGCATCTGCTACTACATTCGCCTTACCCGGATGGTAATGCACGCTCATATCATAATCTTTGAGGAACTCAAGCCACCTTCTCTGGCGAAGATTCAACTCTTTCTGGGTGAATACATACTGAAGGCTCTTATGGTCTGTGAACACATCTACGTGAACACCATACAAGTAATGTCTCCAAATCTTAAGTGCAAACACCACTGCTGCTAGCTCGAGGTCATGAGTTGGATAATTCTTCTCATGTACCTTAAGCTGTCTAGAAGCATAAGCTATAACCTTACCTCGCTGCATCAACACACAACCTAGGCCGACTCTGGATGCATCACAATAGATCACATAACCATCTGAACCCTCTGGTAGAGTCAAGACAGGAGCTGTAGTCAACCTAGTTTTCAGTTCTGCAAAGCTTTTCTCACAATCATCTGACCATTGGAACTTAACCTTTTTCTGAGTTAACTTAGTCAATGGAGAGGCTATGGATGAAAATCCTTCCACAAACCGTCTGTAATAGCCCGCTAGACCCAAGAAACTTCTGATATCTGTAGCAGAGGTAGGTCTGGGCCATTGTTTCACTGCTTCTATCTTCTGGGAATCTACTCGAATTCCTTCACTAGACACAATATGCCCAAGGAAGGCAACTGATTGTAACCAAAACTCGCACTTGTTAAATTTTGCAAATAACTGGTGATCTTTGAGAGTTTGCAGAACAACTCTCAAATGACTTGCATGTTCTTCCTCATTCCTAGAGTAAATGAGGATATCATCAATAAAGACGATAACGAACAAGTCCAAGTACTGCTTGAACACTCTGTTCATCAAATCCATGAAAGCTGCAGGAGCATTGGTTAGTCCAAATGACATAACTACAAATTCATAATGACCATACCGAGTTCTGAAGGCTGTCTTCGGAATGTCACTATCTCTGACTCTAAGCTGATGATAACCTGATCTGAGGTCTATCTTTGAGAAATGACTAGCACCCTGAAGTTGGTCAAACAAGTCATCAATCCTGGGGATAGGATACTTATTCTTGATTGTGACTTTGTTCAACTGCCTATAGTCAATACACATTCTGAGAGAACCATCTTTCTTCTTCACGAACAACACTGGTGCACCCCATGGCGAAATACTGGGTCTGATGAAGCCCTTATCTAGAAGGTCTTTCAACTGCTCTTTCAATTCCTTAAGCTCAGCTGGAGCCATTCTGTAAGGAGGGATAGAGATAGGCTGGGTATCTGGAAGGAGATCAATTCCAAAGTCTATTTCCCTTTCGGGAGGAACTCCAGGAAGATCTTCTGGGAACACTTCTGGAAACTCACTGACTACAGGAACTGACTCAAGAGTTGGGGTTTCGGAACTAGAATCCTTAACCCGAACTAGATGATAGAGATAACCCTTAGAGATCATCTTTCTGGCCTTAAGGTAAGAAATGAATCGACCCATAGGCGCTAAGCTACTACCCTTCCATTCTAGGATTGGTTCGTCTGGAAACTGAAAACGAACAATCCTAGTTCTACAATCAACTGAGGCATAACATGAATGTAACCAATCCATGCCTAGAATGACATCGAAGTCTACCATTTCTAACTCTACAAGATCTGCTGAGGTGACTTTCTGAGAGACTGTGACAGGGCAATTTCTGTATACCCGTCTAGCTATAACTGGGTCACCGACTGGAGTAGAGACTGAGAAGGGTTCTGAAAGAGTTTCTGGACTAACACTGAATTGGACTGCTATGTAAGGAGTTACAAAAGACAAAGTAGCCCCTGGATCTAACAATGCATAAACATCAAGATCAAAGACTCGTAACGTACCAGTGACTACATCAGGAGAATCTTCCTGATCTTGACGAGCCTGAAGAGCATAAAGCCTGTTTTGGCGCTGTCCGCCACCAGTACCAGAAGAGTTACCCTGCTGAGTCGGGCGACCTGCTGGTGCTGCTGAAGTTGTAGACTGAGCTCTACCATTATTTCCTCCTTGACCTTGTCTTGAAGGACAATCCTTCAATCTATGACCAGACTGACCACACCCAAAACATCCTTCCTTACCTGCAAGGCACTCGCCCGGATGGTTCTTACTACACTTCGGGCAAGTTGGGTAGGTTTTGGTGCCTGAAACACTACCTTGAGACTTAGAGCCTGACGCCCTACCTTTCTGATCATTACGGAACCTGGGGGATGGAACACTAGCTGATGAAGGGGCTGGAGTCGAAGACTTCTGCTGAAAATGCGAGCGGTTTCCACCACCCGATTTCTGGTGGGAATACTCGTAGTTACCTGTTCTTGCTTTCTTAGTCTCCTTAGCCTGTTCCCTAAGCTTATCACCCTCAACCTGCTGAGCATGAGTCATGAGCCTAGAGATGTTCATGTCTCCCAACAACATAGCATTCCTGCACTCTGTTTTCACTAAGTCTGACACTCCATAGAGAAACTTATTCATCTGAGCCCTGGAATCAGCAACCATGTGAGGAGCATACCTGGAGAGTTGGTTAAACTTGAGCCCATACTCTTGGACAGTCATGTTACCCTGCCTTAAGTTCATAAATTCCTGGGCCCTTGCTTCTCTCAACTCTATGGGGAAAAACCTGTCTAGAAAGGTTTCGCTGAAACATTCCCAAGTAATAGGAGCAACATCTGTACCCCTGTTCTCCTTCCACTGAGTATACCAGATATGAGCTACATCCTTAAGTTGGTAAGATGCTAACTCAACCCGATCATTCCCAGTGACCTGCATCACCTCAAAGATCTTCTTGATCTCATCCAAGAAATTCTGGGGATCTTCACCAGTCTGCGATCCTAAGAACTCTGGAGGATTCATCCTAACAAAGTCACGGACCCTTGCTGCTGCTGATCCACCATTTGCATTCACAGGAGCTTGAACCCGCTGATTGTTCTGGTTAGCGACACTCTGAGCCAACATCTGAATGGCATTCCTGAATTCAGCATTTGAGACTTCTTGATCTGGAACTGGAGGAGCTGCGTTTGCGTTCCTGGCATTCGCATTCCTGACATAAGCTCTACGAGGAGGCATGATCACTGAAACGTAGAACGTCGAGTTAGAATGGAATTAGATCATACCTTACGCACGATAAGAGTAACAAGAAAATGAAGATTTTTCCTAAAGACACTTTGTAGCCTCCCTCTCATTAGATGTGGTGCGCACTACACACCCATGAAAAGGACTCTACCTAGTGCGGCTTTTCAGACATCCTAGGACACTTAAACCTAATGCTCTGATACCAAGTTTGTCACGCCCCGAGCTACCCCCAAGACGCGGACACGGGACCTAGGACCACAAGTGATCCCAAGCTAACCCTGCTGGCATGATCATGAGCATACTAAAGATAATAAACTGATGCGGAAGCTAAATCATAAATAAATCTGAAAAGATGGGGAATACCCATATACTATAACTGAATATATCAAATCTGAGAGTTTAATACAAAGAAGTTATCAAACTCAAATACTAAGCTGAATCTAACTATGTCTGAAATAAGCCTCTAAACTGACTAGAAATGTTGGGACATGCCCCAACTAGATCTAGCAAAACTGAAACTAAAGACTAAAAATACTGAAAAGAAACTCATGACTATTGTCCTCGAAGAATGAGGACTCACCACTGATGCTGCTGAACTGGAGATCGGGAATCGATCTAAGCGTGATCTGGATACTGAGAACCTGAACCTACATCACGAGAAGATGTAGCGCACGTATGCGTCAGTACTTGAAAGGTACTGAGCATGCAGGATAGAGTAAAGCTGAAAGAACATATAACTGAACAAAGCAATAAAGCAATGAAATCATCTGGACATGATATAGATACTGAAAGTACTGAATACTGAGCTAACTGATGCAATGACCAAATTTATAACATGCTGAGACTGAATACTGACTGTACTGAAATATGGTCAATGCAATAGAGTCTGACTGAACTGTGGGAGCTACTAATAACCGACATAAAACCACATGAGCTAAATGTGGAGTCCGATGTATACGCCCCATCGAGAGGACCCAATATACCCTGCCAGAGGTATAGAGGCATGCTGGCGTGATCACTAAACTGATGTTGCCCACAGAGGGGACTTACACCTACGTGGCTCGTAGTTCTGGGACTATATGGGTACGCTGAAACCCTAGTCCAACTCGGTATTATGCTACTCCCAATGAATTAAGTGGTTAACTAGTTATGACTGAATTTCTGTAAATACTGGATAGCTCGAAACTGAACATGCAAACTGAGAATGCAACAATTAATCTGATAATGATGCATTCATAAACTGAGGCATGTAAAACTGAATACTGAAATATCTGACCTAGCATGTGTAATTCAAGAACTAAAGAAATACATAGCTAGGGTTCTGAAATTCATGCGATAAACTGAGCAATAACATGATAATCTGATTTGGAACATTTAAATAACTAATTCATGATGATCTGCTATAATTCTAGAAACCCTAGGTCTGTTCATAATCATGGAATCAAGAATCTGACTGAATTCTAGGGACCTAATGGGCGAAAGGAACCCACTAGTGAAATCCCACATACCTGGTGACGAATTCCACGGAGAAATCTTTCGATTTCGGGGCTGGAACTGAAGAAACCTCGCTGCGTTCTTGAACTAGGGTTCTTGACCTTTTTCTCCTTTCTTGCTTCTAATTTTCTAAGTTTTGATTAATGAATTTGACTTAGGTAAGTTCTAGTTATGTTTCTAGGCTTAAACTAATTAAAACCTCATGATTTAGGGTCTAAACGACGTATCTTAGGGGTTAAACGAAATAGGAAAAGACCAAAAGACCCCTGAATTAACTGCTGTCGGAGTGACCTACGGATTGGACCTACGGGCCGTAGGTCAATCTACGGTCCGAAGATTGCGTCCGTAAGTCAAGCCTGCTCGACAGACCTTCACTAAAATGACCATAACTTTTTACTCGGAGGTCAGAATTTAGCAAACTTGGTGGAGTTGGAAAGATAATTCAATTATCTATCTAACCATAATCATGGGACACATAATTCATTTTGTACTAAAAGTTATGACCATCTGAAGACTGCTAACCTTCGATCTTCAGTCAGACCTACGGACCATGGATCGAACAACGGTCCGTGTTGGTCAACCGTAGTTCGTGTCAGAGGCTGGGTAAGGAGGTCTTGATCCACGGACACAGACCACGGACCGTGGTCTGATCTACGGACCGTGGGTCTGTCCGTGGGTCGAGACTTAGCCAATTTTCTGAGCTGGCTGGGGAGGGGTTGCAGTGGTGAACCACGGTCCACCAGCACGGGCCGTGGTCTGACCTACGGTCCGTGGATGGTGACCGTAAGTTGCACCTGCAACTTCTCAAAATCTGCATTTTTGTCTATTTTGAATACGGGGTGTTACAATATATATCCCTCATCTCCTTTTAAAGTTATACATAATTCTAATTAGAATATTACCTAAACACCCCATCACAATCCCTTAAATTACGATCACAATTTATGTTAAGCAAGTTAGCAATTATCACAACATTTCAAGTTCCTAAAATGAGAGTAAAACATATTGTAGTAATTAAGCAATGGTAAATCGACATGCAACTCTTGGTTAATATTTAGGGGTGTTACAATGTACATTGTGATTGTGATTGTGGCCTGTTGAATTGACCGGGTGTTACGTTCCAACACACTAACTTGGATCGGGTGCCACGTTCCGACGCATATATGGGATCGGGTGTCATGTTCGGCACACTAACTTGGATCGGGTACCACGTTCCGGTACACTAACAGTTTGGTTGTGGGTTCCATAAGAGGACCATTGACATGTTATATAGATGTATTATTGAGAATGTGGAATTGTTCGTTGATCCTGATATGATGACTTACATTATATATGTTCAGTATATGCCTGTTTATTATGTTGTGGTTACTTGTATATGTTTCACTTATTGGAATAGCCGCGTGATCCTATCAGTACATTGTGGTTGTGTACTGATACTGCACTTGCTCTTTCTTTGTTGAGTACAGGGCATCTTCAGGCGGCTACTGACAGACCTCGTTTAAAAGACCAGTGATCGATTCGAATTCAAGGGTGAGCCAGTTCTTTCAGGCTACCATGAGTTCTCCTTTTGCTCAGTCCATCTTATTCAGACTTAGATTAGTTCTTTAGAAATTCATATGTTTAATTGGGTTGTACCCATTTTCTTTAGACTTATGGTTCCTTGTTAGAGTTTTGGTATATTGACTTTCAGGTTTTAGGGAATGTTTCCGCAATGTTTGTTAGTCGTTGTTAGATCTTTTGGATTTTGTGGGAACTTTACCTTACTTCTGCATTTAAACCTGCTTCCATATCTTTAAATGTTTAGTTCTTGGGTTTGCTGATTAGTATTAATGGTTCTCCCACCGGATGGTTAGTGTGGATGCCAATCACGACGGTCTGAGTCGTGACATATTATTACTATTATTATAGATATTATTATTATTATTATTATTATTATTATTATTATTATTATTATTATTATCATCATCATCATCATCATCATTACTACTACTGCTACTATTTTTACATCTTTATCTTTTAAAAATTAATATTAAATCAAAGATATTTATATATATTTCATAACATATAAAAAAATAATTTAAATAAAAATTAATATTAAATCAAAGATATTTAAATATATTTCATAACATAAAAAATAATTTTATGAAACAATAAAGTTAATTTAGAGTTCAACTATGAATTTCTATTTTAAAGATGATTAAAAAAATAGTTTTGAAGTCTAATCTATTTTCTTCATGGCTTTTCATTATGATGTCACTTGGCTTTTCATTATAATGTCACTTAACTTAACTACATTGCAAACCAAATATATATATATATATCTTTCAGGAATTTTCCTGAGGATCTGTTCGATCATTGGCTTAGTTAAAAGATTTAACTTATGCCTTCCTGTTGTCTGGGTAATCTCTATTACCTTTTCCATCTGTTGATATTCATGATAAGAAATTTTATTTCTTGTAAACATTCTTTACATTCTGTTGAATATATTATTTTCAGTTTGTAGTATCAAATTATCATTTTCTTCTGGTAATCTAAGTTTTGGTAACCTAGAGCATTCTTCATTTAGTTTTTTAATGCACTAAGTGTGCTCTTAAGTCCATCCAAGTCTGTTGGATTTTCTTATTAGTTTTTGCAGGATATTTCTCTTCTTTGCTAGATCTGGAATAAATGCTCCTGCATAATTGAGACATCCTAAAAATTGTTGTATTTCCTGTTTAGTTGCCAATTTGTCAGGAAATTCTACAATCTTTTTTGAGATATGAGCTAGTAATTATTAGAACTGATAACACGCAGGTATCAGGATTAATCTCAAACAAACTTCCATCAGAACCGCAATACAGAAGATTGCATAGGTGACATGTTTTATTATCATTCTGTTCTTTTAAAATAGAACATATTAAAGGAATTGATAACTCTCTTGCAGATTTTCTCTCAAGAAACGTTCAATATGGACAATCAAACACAGATCCTCATTAACAGGGTGTTTGAAAAAATGTAACTTGTGGAAAAGTCCATTGACGACAAAAGCCACAAACTGTTTAAAATCAGAGATGAATTAGCTAGCTTGCCCGAACAAGCAAGAATGATATAAACAAGGGTCCTTTGGCGTGAGAAATGATATAAACAAAGTAATCCGAGGAATAAAAATATATTTGAGATTACTTACGCCATCGCATATAGACATAATTTATCTTATTATTATATCATAAATATAAAATAAAATAATTTCAAAATTAATTAATACCGGACTAAACACGGAAGAAAATATCCCTACGATACCAAAAGAATCCGCTGGTCAAAACAAAGTTCACCTCAGAGACCCGTCATATCCGCCGGTCGTGTCAAGCGTACTTACCCCAATTTCGACTTTCGAGAGTGTGGTGTGGCACTACTGTGAAGGGGACTGCCACAAAAAGTGAAAACCAATGGAATAAACTACTCCCTCCCGCCCTTCCTCCTTCCTAGTACGACACACTCACTATTTTCAATTTCAAAATTTGGCCTACATTCAGATCTATCTTCTTTGGATTTTTCTCAAGCATCCAACATGCCTCCTACAGACAATGATTACGATCTCCGAGTATTTTAACCCTTCTCCTTCTCTCTCATTCTACTTACTTTGTGTTTCCTTTGTTAAACAATTGTAATTCTTCTGCAGCGTGCATCTACTCCACCTAGCGGCATGGGAATCAGGTAATTCAGAAGAATAATATCTTTAGGGTTTTGATTTCAACTGATCTGTTTCAATGTAAGTCAACAAAATGTACTGATTTCTGTTGTTTGTTTTGTATTTTCTAGTGAATGTAACTTTGCAGATATCAACAATTTGGAGCACTGTGCTAAGTATCTCAACCAAACACTGGTCACTTTCGGGTTTCCTGCTTCCCTCGATCTCTTTGCACATGACCCAGTACGCCATTTCTTATTTTACTTTTATTTTCTTCTTCTCATTGTATTTCACACAATGTATACCTGTGGGGAGCCTGGGGGAGGGGTGGCTAAGCTATCCATTACTAACCATACGTTAGGGTTTGGACATGTTGAGGGGAAATTTGAGTGAGAGAGATGAAAGTAACTGATCGAACTACGATAGTGAAAGCTGATGGATAAAAGTAAAACATTTTCTGCTTTTATTATTCCTTTTCTAGGGGCACTGTGTTTTAAGCAAAGGTTGTGAGTGGGTGCAGGTGCAAATAACTCGATCCTGAAATATTCAAATGATTTCAATTTCTAAAATAAATTTGTACTCTGTTTTGCCCATTTGATGTGATATCACTTCATATCATTCTAATATTAATTTGTGTGTTACGATAGTTCAAGTGGAAAAAAATTATTATTGTTGAAGTTGACAGTTAATTTGATTGGAAAAAGTATCACATTTGAATTGTTTCCCCTTCATAATATTGACCAATGAAAGTTCGGATGAAACTTATTTTCATTCCAATCCAGCTTACTCTATGGAAACAAGTGTTTTGCAAGAAACTCTTCAAAGTTGTGTTTATTAGTGGAATGATGCTAATCATTGGTAGATGTATAGAGAATGTTATATATATTGAGCTGAACTGTGCGTAGTATCTGACTGATTTCTCATTTGGTAGGTTTCCATTGCAAGGACTTGCAATTGTGTATATGCACTATTACAGCAGAGGCAGAGGGATATTGAATTCAGGGAGTCTACGAATGAGCAGAGACAACGGTATTGAAGACTTCTGAAGTAGTTCTGTTGGGCTTTGTGAAAATTATCTTGTAGTGACAAACTTTGTTATATTTGCTTAGGTTTTCTTTAGATTGGATGGATATTACATGTCTAAACTTTGATCTTATTAGTGTACGAATAAAGATAAGAGAAGTTGTCTCTGAAATAATTGTTTAAATGAAAGAATGAAAGCCATTTAAGAAATTGATATTAGTTTTAAAGTAGTTTCCAATTATTGATGGATGGGGTCGTTTGGTAGGATGTATAACAATAATGCAGAATGGGGTGTATTAGTAATGCTGACATTAGTAATATTGATATTAGTTATGCATGTATTAAGTATGCTGAGATTATCTATTATGTAGTTTTTGGTTTGGTGGATTAAAAATAACATGCTTTGAATAATTTCTAAAAAAACTATTTGTTTACAAAAATATCTTCCACAATTACAACGAAAAATGTTTTGAAGGGAAATTGTGTCTTTAACTATGCTAATGCATGCATTATAACCCCTTTCATCAATAATACTATGGTTTCCCATGTATTAGTTATAGATAGCATAATACCTGATAGAGTGTTCGCATTAGTCATACATAGGTTGAAAAAATGCACCGTAAAGGTATTTGTAATACACAAAGCTGATGCATGCTTTGTTTTTTCTAATGCATCCTACCAAACGACCCCTAAGCGTTTGTAGAAGTTCTTTGCAATATTGAACTGGAAAATATTAAGTTATAGATTCTTTCAATATCTATTTGGTTTTCTTGTGTCATCATAGTGACTTTGAGTTTTAGGTTTTTCAACCTCTGTTGTTTTTAACCTTTTGTGTGTTTTCTCAGTAAAAAGGCTTTGGTGCATTCGCAAATTTTGTTTCTTCAAAATGAAATTTTTGATGTTTGAATGCAACCCTTGATTTTGGGAGCTTACTACTTTTATTTCGCGGTTAAGATCAAATTTATTTCTTGTCTTTTCGAGCCTTGTAAACAATGCATTTGTGCCTTTAAGTAGAACATTATGAGCATTGCATGGACTTACTACCACCGTCTATTTTTATGATGTTTCGATTATTGCATTATTTTGTTGTTATTATTGTGTCCGTAGTAGTTGTTATATTTTTTGCTCTCTCATTTTTCCTTTTCATACTTACTCTGATTGCTATACTCGAATCGAGAGTCTTTCGAAAACAGCCTCTCTACCTCCATGAGGTAGTGGTAAGGTATGCGTACACTCTACCCTCCCCAGACTCCATTTGTGGGATTCCACTGGGTATGTTGTTGTTGTTATGGACTTCTCATAGAAATAGGGAAGTATAAAAAGATATATTCAATTGGTAGAGGCATATAAGTAAATTTGACCAAGATCCAGATACTTCCTATTATTAGGAATATTTCTGACTGTACAGTACAATAGTATGCATAAACATTTTCCTGCAATTTACTGTATGTACCATTTCATTTGGATTATCTTGAGTACAAAAAGAATAAAGTTCCCAGGCCTTGATTATACTGGCAATTGGTCTACTTGTGGTTTTTTGTCTATATTGATGTTCTCTTAACTGAGCAAGATGTTCAATGACTGTTACATTTTCTTCTTCTGAAAGGCTGTTATCAGACATATCAAGACTAGAGGCCAAAGTGGAGAGGCTGGAATCTCAACTACAAGTCAAAGATAGAGAGATAGCTACAATTACTAGGGAGGTCTGGATGCCTACTGTTTCATAAAACCAAGGAGTCTAGACGTACACTTTGCTGACCTTAGAGAAAATTTATGTGTAGGAAGCTAAAGCTACTGCAGCTTTGAAGGCACAAATTGACAAGTTGCAGAAGGAAAGGGATGAGTTTCAGAGGATGGTTCTTGGCAATCAGGTCGACTACTATTTATTTATACTGCTTGTAATGAAGTAGTGTTTCATAGCTGGTCTCATCTATGCTGAATTATATTGTTGAAATAGCAAGTCAGAACTCAGCAGATATATGAAATGAAGAAAAAGGAAAAGGAGTACATAAAGTTGCAGGTAAGATCTCTCTCATCTCTGTTTACTATCATTATATATGCAGAACAATGCTTATTCCATCTCCAACCCTATTAAACATTAAAATTTATGGATGGGTCTGCTATTTTCAGGAGAGGTTAAATCAAGTGATGATGGAGAAAAAGAAGGAATCCAGATCGGGCATGGAAATAATGAATTTGCTCCAGGTAACATCAACTCTTTTGTGGTGTGCTATATGTACACATTAGTATTCCGGAGTGTAACAGTTCCATTAAAATGTATATAGAAAGAAGGGCGTCAACGTGGGACATGGAATGGGAAGAAGACTGATAATGACTTCTACAAGAAGATTGTAAGTGCTCGATGGACCTGCTTAAACTCTTTCAGTATCCTAGATAAGCTTATCATTTTGTCTAACTCATTAGGTGGATGCCTACGAAGCTAAAAATCAAGAACTAGCTGCAGAAAATGCTGATTTGAGGGCATTACTGCGATCAATGCAGGTACATTCAATAGTCCTAGCAGCAATTCAGCATTTTGATTTAGCATCTTGTTTTCAGCAATTAATGCCGTTTGGACAATTTATGGAGAGAAGTTTTGGGAAAACATTTTGAGAGTAAAGCTTGTCTAAAAGAAAAATATGTTTGAATAATTGTAAGTTCTTTATTTTTCCTCCTAATTTTGAGTGTTTAGTGAATGGAAGAAGATTTTTCAGTTCAACAAGTACCTCCGGGCACTTTCCACCCAAAAAAAAGTTTGAAAATTTTCTTGAAAAAACTATGATCCATGATTGTTTTTTCAAAATTCTGTGACTTCTATGAAAATATCACTTCCCAATACCTCTAAATTTGTTCAAGAATAGACAGACAAAATATCAAGCAAGTATAGCCTCCCTTAGTTCGTAGTTTGTTGATATAGCACACTCAAACTAGTATTAATTTTGTAAGCATGTTGTGGTCAAAAGTTAGATAGAACAAAATACAGGTGCTTAGTCGGTTACAGAGTTGTCCATACGTGAAATATAATTATTAGTCAGATAACCTCATGAGTATTGATGGAATAATGGTGCATGTCCCTATCTATCTAGGATCCGATGTGAGGGAGGGAAGGCTTGTTTGCGTGACAAATCCTAAATGTCTTAGATAACTGCAATTAGTGTTGTGAGATTCATGGTTATTATTTGTGTTAAAATTTGATAACTATGGAACTCTTTAGAGTTGTGGAAGATAGATAAAACAGTCTTATCCCAAAAAAAAAAAAGTGCAGTGAAAGATGTTTTAGGAACTGTTTGGATAACTTTGGGATTTTTTTCCGGAGAAAAGGGGTTCTGCAAAAATAAAATGTGTTTGTTTTAATATAGTTGTTTTGTGAGTGAAGAACTTTCATTGAAACACCATAAAACCACTTCTTTAAGAAACGTTTCCCCAGAAAGACTTTTTGCTATAACTTCTTGAGTAAACTTAAATAAACACAATTTCTTTGCATGATCCTATGAAACCATTCACAAATAAACACTGCTTAAGGAAGTTGAGTACAGTTTGTTCAGCATTGGTCAACACTCGGAGCTGGTGAATTGATCATAAAATCTGCTAGTGTTTTTTCTTAAAACCTCACACTATCATTATCATGAAACCAACTATTTAGATAAATCCACTATGCATTGAGCTTCTACTAGAGTTAGTATTCTGTCTGAGTCTGACTTATGTGGCTTTTTGCAAGCAATGATTTTAAGTGTTTAATGTCATAGTTAAATTTTTACCTGTCTTCCACGAAGAGTTTATTTCACGTCAATGGATTCTAGTGCTTCTTTCTTTAATTAATTATTAATGGATATATTTGCTGTAGCTTATCCCAAAGAATAGAAAAAATAATTAGATTAATAAATAATGAGAAGAAAGGGAGTATGGAACTCCTCCTGTTTTTATACGAGTGCCTGTTGCGCCATTTATAGTGTCTTTTTGAAGTTGTTTTCAGTCTATATACTGCATACTTAGTAGTTAGTACTTACTATTTGTTTACTTAAAATGTGGATTCGTTTTCCTTTTGGGGAAAAAAGAATACAAAAGGGAAACTGTAAGAGCATGGCAAGCACAGAAGAAATGTTTGCCACATGACCTTGTGTATTGACCATAAGAATTTTCTTCATGTGTAGTGCATACTTTTGAAAACGCAGTTCTGTTTAGAATGTGACTGACCTTGCTATTGGCTATTGGCTGACATGAGTAACCTTTATTTTACTATCCACTCTCTATGTATGGAGAGTAAAATAGAGAATACCTTCTCCAACACACTCTATTTCATCCTCTACACTCTAATTATAGGGAGTTGAATAGTAGTTCTCCAAATTCGGAGAACTACTATTCATACTCTCTATTTCACTTTTTGAATATTATATTATTATTAAAATTATTTTGTAATTAACATATTATTTTTCATATAAGACTTAATTAAATCTATAATATTCATAAAAAAAAAAAAAAAAACAAAGCTTGCCTTATGCTCCCAGGCACCAATCCCGAGGTCTTTTAACCCCCAACCAGACTCTCTTTCCCCCCTCTCCGGTGGTTAGAAACCACCGGAAACCTACCAGTCCCTTCTTGCTTTCTTTCCAAGCTTTAATCGATGGAGAATATCATATACTTCGCAGTGGGTTTCAAATCCTTTGACGTCGAAAAGATCTCAGGGACGACAGGGATTTGGTACGAGTGGACTGAAAGAAACAGAAAAACCATTACAAGGACTTCCTTCAGCAAGAGATCCATGGAATGGATAGTCCAAATTCTCAGAGAAGCATCTAAGACACAAGGAAACATAGTTCGTAAATGGAAGAAGACGGAAGCTTTGTCGGAAATCTTTTGTGCGCGGAACTACAATAAGTTTGGAAGATACATCAGCCTTATAAATTTAAGGGGGAAAAGGAAATCAGTTCTCATTATTCCAGAAATGACTCTCAACTCTGGATGGGTGGATATAGCAGAGAAACTGACAAGATTCATTAGCACACACAGGATGAAAAATGTCATTGAGGAATATAGGCTAACTGATAGCAATATTCCTTATGCAGAGATAGTTAGAAGCTTTAAATGGGCAAACAGAGATGGGAAAGACTCGAAGGTTGACTTTACAGTTAAAAATGGAGGAGTAATCAACATTAAAGACTCCTTAATAACTCAAAATGAAATTTTGAAGAGAAGTTTGGTGGGTGAATTTAATGCCTTTGTAGTCCTCTCTAAAGTCAGAAGGTGGGCTTCTAGTCTCTGGAAACAAGCACACGGCTTAAATATTTATGAAATGGGGAATGGAATGTTTCTGTTTGAATTTAATTAAAAAATGACTGCAGAACAGGTCATGGAGGGGGATTGGCACTGGTTGAAAACTCCAATAAGGCTACAATGGTGGAATCCCTTAAGTGGAACCATTGAGAAGAAGAATGGGCCTGACACAACCTGGGTCAAGATAGTGGGGCTCCCACTCCACCTATGGACTCACAAGGTCTTCAAATCAATAGGTGACCACTGCGGGGGATGGGTCGAAACAGAGGAGGAAACAAGTATTCGCAATCATCTGAAATGGGCAAGACTCAGGATCCGTGGTGACAGCAGTAACATTCCGAGGGAGATAAAGATCGAAAATGGTGGACTGGTCTTCACGATGCAAATCTGGGTCGAAACTCCGGTGAAAGTGGAGGCCGGAGAAGATAAGCAAAATAGGTCCTTTAACCAACAGATATTGGGGGATAATCCAATGGGTAAAAGGTCTGATGAGGCTACAGATATAGTACAGGGGGACAGGGCTAGGGTTGAGTCAAACCCTAGGCCATGTGCAATTGCTGGCACTAGTGGGGTCCAACAACTTTTGTCTTTAACTAATAAAGCACAAATTCAATCTGTTGAAAGAGAAATATTGGGCCCAAAAGAATCATTGGGCCATAACCCTACTGAAGTGAATTTAACCCCACTTATTTTAAAGGGAAAGTCACGTGAGGCACATGAGGATTCACTTAGTGGACTTAAAAACATAAAAGAACTGGCTTCACAGTTCTTAGAAGCCTTCAGAGCTTGGGAGTTCTCTCCAGATTTGAATGTGACGGAGAACATGGCATCACAAGTAGCACCGGAGGAAAATTCTCTCATGCAAGCTAAGGAATGGATAGAATCCAGCATAAATAACGACATAAGCAGAAAAGCTGAGAATGAGTACATATCTATGGATCAGACTCACCAGAAACAAGGTAGACAGACTTGCAGATTCAGCAAATATTAGATGCAGAACCAGTGGCCATGCAAAATTTGGCTGAATCAGAAACAACTGAGACTGAAGCACCAAGCTGGGTGAACTCACACATACTGGAACTGAGCAACACCTATGGGGTAGCCTTTGAGGGGTTTGAGAAGGAAACACTAGCATTGCTCATGAGAATTGATGAGAGGAAATCGATGCTAGACAACAAAGGGAAAGAAATAACCACCACAACTCCAAAGAGCAGGGGGATAGGGAAAAATGAACTTAAGAACCTTCAATCTAGCCTAAACAAAGAGGTGGATGGGATCAGAAACAGGGGAAGGGTGCTCAGTTTAACATTTAAATGAATATAAAACTTCTCTCATGGAACGTAAGGGGTCTTAACAACATCTCCAACAAGAATATTGTTAAGACATGTTTGCAGAAATGGAAAGTGGATGTGGTTTGTCCTCAGGAGACAAAGTTAAATAAAGGAATAGAGGAGATTGCTAAACAGTTATGGGCATGTAGATGGATGAGATGCGGCTACATAGAAGCAGATGGAAGCAAGGGGGGAATCCTAATCATGTGGGATAGTAGAACATGGGCAGGCACAAAGGTGGAGAAGGGGAACTACTTAATTACTTACAAGTTTGAATCAATACAAAACTCTTTCTCATGGTTCTTTACTGGAGTATACGGTCCACATAGCAGAAGTGAGAAGTTAGAGTGTTGGGAGGAAATGGCAGCAATGAAGGAACTGAGTGAAGGCCCCTGGGTCACCAGTGGGGACTTTAACACAGTCAGACACATGGAAGAAAGAAGAGGGTGCACTAGAGTCACCAATATCATGACTGATTTCTCCAAGTGGATTGAAGACTTGGAATTACATGACCCAGAACTATTTGGGGGGAAATACATTTGGTTCAGAGGATCCTATCACCAAAGTGCTGCAAGACTTGACAGATTCCTATACTCCATGGAGTGGGAGGAGTGTTTCAAAAATATCAAACAGAGCATCCTGCCCAGAACAGTCTCTGATCACAGCCCAGTACTATTAGAATGTGGGAACTGGGAACATAGGCAATCCTATTTTAAATTTGAAAACTGGTGGCTCAAAGTGGATGGTTTCAAGGAGATGGTGCAGGGGTGGTGGAGTGGCTTTGTGGTAGAAGGGTGCCCTGACTACAGACTTAGCAACAAGCTAAAGATGCTGAAACAAAAGTTGAAAGAATGGAGCAAACAAACCTTCAATGGAAGAACCAGAAGGAAAAATAGCCTACTAGAAGAATTGTCTGAGTTGGACAAAATCCAAGAAGAAAGAGAACTGTTTGAAGATGAAGTGTTGATAAGAGCAACAATACTTGTGGAGCTGGAAGTATTAGCAAAGCAAGAAGAAGCCAGCTGGAGGTAGAAATCTAGAGCTTTGTGGTTGAAACAAGGAGACAATAATACTAAATTTTTTCAAAGAGTAGCTACAGCCCGCAGGAGATATAACACAATTGACAAACTATTGGTGAGAGGTGAGGAAACCCAGGATCCTAAAGAAATTAAGGAAGCCATGATTGAATTTTACTCCAAGCTCTACACAGAACCTGAACCATGGAGACCTTCCTTTGAATTTAGAGGATGCTCAACAGTCTCAGTTGAAGAAAATGAGTGGTTGCAAAGGCCTTTCACAGAAGAAGAAGTACTACAGACCATTAAGCAGTGTGATGGTGACAAAGCTCCAGGTCCTGATGGTTACACCATATCTTTCTTCAAGGAGTGTTGGGATATTCTTAAGGAAGATCTCATGCATACTATCCACAATTTCCACATGAGGAGCTTCTTTGAGAAATCCTTTAATGCTACTTTCATAGCTTTGATCCCAAAGAAACCTGAGGCAATGGAATTAAAGGATTTCAGATCGATCAGCTTAATTGGAGTGGTGTACAAGATCATTTCTAAGCTAATCACCGAAAGATTGAAAATAGTTATAGGGAAGCTGGTTGATGGACATCAAATGGCATTCTTGAAAGGAAGGCAAATCATGGATGCTGCTCTGCTGGCTAATGAAATGGTTGACTCTAGGGTAAAACAGAAGAAACCAGGCATCCTATGCAAGCTAGATATTGAAAAGGCTTATGATCATGTTAATTGGAATTTCTTGCTAAAAATTTTGAAAGACATGGGTTTTGGAGAGAAATGGATTGGCTGGATACAGTATTGCATCTCAAATGTAAGATTCTCACTCATTATAAATGGTAAGCCTGAAGGATTTTTTCAATTGCATAGAGGTCTTAGACAGGGAGACCCTATGTCACCTTTTTTGTTCCTACTAACTATGGAGGGTCTGAACCACATGTTCAGAACAACAAAGGTAAATGGTTGGATAAAAGGGTTCAATGCTCAAATAGGGAGAGGTGATGATCTGGAAATTACACATCTTTTCTATGCAGATGATGCCCTGGTTTTTTGTGAAGCAGAAGTGGCACAAATCAGACACTTGAGAGCAATCCTTACAATATTTGAGGGCATTTCAGGGCTTCATGTTAACTGGTCGAAAAGTTTCCTCTTCCCAATTAATCAGGTAGACAATATACAAAGTCTAGCTGAGAATTTGGGATGTCAGATAGCTTCTCTGCCCACGAAGTACTTGGGGTTGCCTTTGGGGGCCAAAAATAAGGAGTTGGAGGTATGGAATGAGGTGATGGAGTGATGTGTGAAAAGACTCTCAAGATGGAAAAGTCAGTACCTATCACTGGGGGGTAGGTTGACTCTCATCAAGTCAGTTTTAGATGGGTTACCTACCTACATGATGAGTCTATTTCCAATACCCAAGAGCATTGTGAAGAAAATCAACAGAATGAGAAGATCCTTCATTTGGCAAGGGAACAAAGAGAAGAAAGGCTACAACCTGGTGAAATGGGAGACACTCACTTTGAGCAGAAAACAAGGTGGCCTTGGCATGAGAAATCTTAGCATCCAGAATAATTGCTTGCTACAAAAATGGCTATAGAGATTCTGTACTGAAGATGGAGCCCTATGGAGAAGATTCATAGCAGGGAAATATGGCTTGTTTAGCCAATGGACCACTGAGGAGGTGATGGGGTCGTTTGGATGCTGTGTGTGGAAGACCATCAGAAGGTTGTGGCCACAGTTCAATAACAATATTTATATTAGTGTGGGCAATGGTCTGAAAACAGATTTCTGGAATGAAATCTGGAAAGGGGATGATAGCCTGAGGAACTTATTCCCAAACCTCTACACCTTGAGCTTACAAAGATCTGCTACTGTTGCTCAAGTATGGAGCCAACAAGGGTGGAACTTAGTGTTCAGGAGGGCTTTGAATGACTGGGAAATTGAGGATGTGGCCAAGCTACTAGAGGTGCTAAACACCCCTCCAGCCATATCTCAAAGAAAGGATAAACCAATTTGGAAGTTACATAGCAAAGGAATGTTCACAGTCAAATCATGCTACTGGAGGATAAATGTCAATCAGTCAGTGACTAAAAAATGGCCTTGGAAGCTAGTGTGGAAGACAAGAAGCCCATTAAAAGTAGCATGTTTTGTTTGGTTGGTCATAAGAAAAGCTTGCCTTACACATGAGGCATTACAAAAAAGGGGGATGCAGTTTTGCTCAAGATGCTTTATGTGTGAGCAGAAAGCAGAAGTAAATAATCATTTGTTCATTCACTGTAAAGCAGCTTCAAAATTGTGGAATATGTTTTTGTGTATACTAGGGGTTAGCTGGGTGATGCCAAAGACAACCATGGAGCTCCTTAATAGCTGGACAAGAATTGGCAACAGAGGGAAAAGTGAAGATTGGTGGAAGACTATTCCAACCTGTATATGGTGGACTCTATGGAAAGAAAGGAATGCTAGGTGTTTTGAAGGACAAAATGATAGTTTTCAGAAGATAGAAATGAAATGCTTAAGTCTTTTATTTTTTTGGTGTAAGCAAGAGTTGGTAGGGGAAAGCATAAAGATGGTCGATTTTAAAGGAAACTTGTAATTCCATATGGCTTTTTGAGGGTGTGCCCACCACCCTGTGGGATGTAAGTTTCCAATTCATCATCCCTTGGATGATGAATTTTTTGTGAATACAAAGTTACCCTTATCTCAAAAAAAAGAAAAAAAAAAAAGAAAAAAATAAAAATATAATATTTAGGAGGGAGAAGAAGATTCTGTTTATAGGGTAAAATAGAGAATTGGGTTAGGGTTGATTGTCTAAAAAAATAGAGAACTCTATATTTAGAGTGTAAAATAGAGGGTAGGGTTGGAGATGCCCTAAAATGTCCCAAATGGGGTCTTCCATAGAAGTCAGCTGCAATCAAGACACGGCCTTGTGTATATTGATCAGTGATGACTATACAAATTTTCTTCATGTGCAATACAAACTTTTGAAGCAATCTTTTGTTGAGAGTGTGACTGACCTTCCTATTGTAGGCTGACATGCGTGAGTTCTTAAACGCCCCAAATGGGTCTTCGAGGCAATCATCTTCAACCAGTGAGAGGCTAGACACAGATCACTTGCAGTCCCCATTGGGTGGTAGAACGGTATAGCTTATTTTCTAAAGAGATAAATAGGATTGGTTATTCTTATAGATGTCGTACCTTTTAATGACATGAAGAAACTCAAGTGTTTGTAACCCTTCAGGATGTTTTTGATCTGCCTCTCCACATGGCTAGGGATCAAATTGAAGAGAGTCTTCGCAACAAGATGGCTTCTATCAAGGTAATGAAGTAGGTGATTATGCATTGAGATACTTTGCTTTGTACTCCTATCTATGTTTAGATGAGAAAATCATGTGTTGTATGTACACACAATAACCTGTATATCTTTGCTGAAATTTGAAGGAACGGATGGGTCAACTGCAAGATGCACAGAAGGGTGCAGAAGTTACCTCAGAAGCAACAGAGAGAGAGCTTGAGCTAGAAGCTCAGCTTGTCGAAGCCAGGAGCATAATCCAAGAGCAGGTACTCTTTTTATAGCATTATGGGTAGGAGTTCCATTAAAATTTGAAAGTTCTTCTCTACTGCTGGTTGCACGAACATCACAGCTAGCACTTGCAAATTTTTTGTCTTGCCACCATACTGTTGAATCGTGTGTTGTCAATAAAGGCAAGTTGTGCGCTACGTTTTGATTTGAGAGCTTTTTAGTTTGTAGTGGAATCAGATCGATGTTTATGCTCTTATTACAAACCTAACAATCTTAAAATGCTTTATGGTGCTGATATTTCATCTTTAAATATAAGATGGAGGTGGCACTGGATTATCAGTGCTCTAGCTATCTAAAATGGTGCTACGATGGAGTCAATTTGTGTGCTAAATTCTGATTCAAGTGCTTTTTAGGTGTTGGTTGGACATGCGATTTCATGTCATGATTTCAAATTTCGACTTCAAATCTGTGTTTGTTTATCACATTTTGAATACAACTTGAACTTGAAATTTTGATTTCCAATACCAAATTCACCTCAAAGGTATAATTTAAACTTCAAATTTGTGATTTCAAATTTTCTGAAATTTAAAACTTGTCCCATTATTTTAGATTTTGCAAAAAAAAAAAAGAAAAGACACCCACTCAAAAAGCCCAGCTTTATTCCAATTTCCAAAAGTGATTATCCAACTCTTACTTTGTCAACCCACTTTTCCCTTTACATAAAACACACCCAAAAATCAGTTGGTGCTACTGTGAGGAATCCTTTGTTAATTGTAATTTAGATATGTTTGCTCGTTCTGTAAAATTATATATAAGAGAAAACATAGTTTTTACATATTGTGCTGTTGTCATGGTTATGAGGAGAAGTACACTTTGATTTCAAATCCTTGCTTGCAAAACTTACAAACAAACACAATTTCAACTTCAAATCAACCTTCACTGAAATTGATAATTTCAAATCATGTTTTCAAGTTCCTGTCCAAATGCCTACTTAGTTTATAATGGAGTCAGTTTGATGGCTATGCTCTTATTACAAACATAGTAATTTTAAAATTCTTCCCTAAATTTCATCTTTAAATGGGGTTATCAATGCTCTTGCTATCTGAAATGGTGTTATTATATGCTAATCTAGCCATAAATATTGAGATGGAAATGTTTTTTTCAGTATTACTTTTTGGATGAAAATTTTAACTGCAAACCTAATTAAGTTCAAGAAATGGTGGATTTAGCTCTCAGTTGACTTTATTTATTCACTTTTTTCGAAGCCCTTTACCTTTTTCTTGTCTTTTCATCGAGCAACATAATTTTCTATCTTCACGGCTCTGTTGACTCTATTCAATACTGTTTTTCAGTATTGTTCGACTCCGGTTTTGAATTCTTCACATTTAGTTGTTCTTTAGCCTCAATGGATGACCAAGGGGATAATAAAGAGAAATAATAGGAAGGAAAATGGACAAAAAGAGAATTCATTTAAGGCCTAACCTATAATTGTTAGGGCATTTAAATTTAGCATGTAACAGTCACTTGATTTACCAGATGGTTAAACCAAAAAAAAAGTTCCTTTGAATGTTCTGTTTCCAGATATTATTTGTATCGAAGTAAAATGGGAAAAAGGAGAATTTATCTGTGGCATAACCTATAATTGTTAGGTCATTTTAATTTAGCATGCAACATTTAGTTGATATACTTGAGTGGCACAATTCATAAAGCTGTTGTCTGGGGTGAAATATTGAAAAACTAACTTTGAAAGTGTGAGATGATGGATTAAGTTGTTAAAAAAACAATGCAAAATATAATTTATATTCATGCCGTGTAAGTCCGGGAAGTGCACGCTACTAGGATTTCTTCATTCCAAGGGCTCGAACCCTAGACCATTGGTTCAAAATGGAGGGATCCCATCCATTCCACCACATTCCTTGGGTGGTTTAAAGGAAATTGTAAAATTCCTGAAAATTAACAGGCTATTGCTATGAAAAGAAGGTTTATTTCCTTAAATTGAGACTTTTTGCAATTAAAGGAAGGAAGTTCACTTCGTAGTGACCAGAAATTGACAAGCTTTTGTGCCTAATTTATTTGAAAATTTTCACTGATCTTTGGAAGAATTTTACATTTAATTTGCAGGCATCGATTATGTCCAAACATCTTACGAAGTCTGAGAAGCCAAGGTACTGCCATATTGTGACAAATCTCCCTGCAGTAAAAAAATAGGAAAAAGAGAAACAAGAGGAAACAGCTACATTTCTCTGCATAATGCCACGAGCCCTTGAATAGCTAACTTTTGAATCTTTTATCTGATGTGCTTTATGAATGCAGGCGATTGAGTGGTCATATGAATTCCGAGAGGAACCTGCTCATTTCATCCCCTACAGAGGTATCAACAGTGAAATTTAGGTTTTGCTTATCATGTTGAGATTATGGCTTAACTATTGCAATTGATTCTAATCTTGTTCTTATACGTGCACTTAAATCAAACAAGACATTGCTCAGAACCCAAAATAAAACAGGAAAGAAACCCCAACAATTTGGTCTGTGGTTGCTTGTAAATAGTTTTCTTTTCTCTGAAATTGTTTTGGAAGAAACATAAGGTGCAGCCGTGGAGGAAGACTAATTTGGGGAATAAGACTGATATATTAATTAGAAAAGAGATATGTCCCCAAATAAGTAACCATGTCGACAGCAAAAATATAAAACTTTTAAGCTTTTTTTTTATTCCGTTTCAGCTGGAGTTCCATTAGGAGTTGGGGCATTTAACAACTTTGCTAATGGCAAGAATGTTTTTGTTCCCAAAGTATAATGGAGGTTAAATGTAAACCATATTGGGAAGTAGAGGGCAAATTTGGTCCCTTTCCCAATAATATAAATCTCATAGGAGTGTGAGGTCTTGAAGAACAAAGTAAATACCATCTCTTACTGTGCCTTTTAGGAGCCTCACCTAGAAGAATTGTACAGCATTTCTCAATGAAAATCAGCAAGAGATCTCATTAAATAGTACTCTAAAGTTGGGATTTGATTGAGGATAACTAGTAAAAACGAGGATAATCAGAATTGCATTCTGTCGGAGAACTTCCTTCTTTAAAATCATATGTGCCATATAAGTGAAAAGATTAGGAGAGGAAAGAAAATGCTGGAAACATTGTATAATTGGACCAAAAAAGTCAGTGATCTTCTGTGATCGCTTGAATAACCTTAAGCGGCCATTGTCAGAGAGTGTCTGTGGAAGTGAACTCTCTGAGTATCTATTTGAGCAACAGGTTTTATTCCTACTTCTGGAAAGTTAGTGCAACAGGAGTCAAATCTCGATACATTTGCATGGATTTAGATCCCTCTAATTGAAGTCTCTTCCATTACCTCTAAAATAAGTGAAATGTCTTTGTTGAAACCAATGGTTTAATGTTTGCACCTCTACCTTTATCTAATTAATCATGGCACTGCATAGTGATATTTTAGAAAGCTTGTTTACCATAGTTCAATAATAAGTGATTCATGAAGCTGCTAACTGATAGTATGTTATATATCCTTGCCTGCCATTTTCAAAGTAAGCTCATGTATTGAACCTTTGTCTATTCTTACTCATTTGGTTTTTCCGTGTGTTATTATGTTGGAAATGATGTGATGATGAAATATAATGCTGAAGGACTGCCTACTTTTGCAATTAAGTTAGTATTAACTGGCTGTTTATTCTCTTTGCCTTACAGGGGTTGTGAAGTTTCCAACTTCGGACAAGCTTAAGTTTGGATGTGACCTTAATTCTTCTTAATGTTGATATAGAGGCAATATATGCTGATGTTAATGAACTGCTAGCACCAAGACAGGTAAACGTATGTCTACTTCATGGTCGCTGTGTTGAATACTCTGATGGAGCAGTAGGATGATGTCATTTGTAGTTGACAATCCTTCCTTGTAATATTGTACATCGTATAGATGGCAGATACACATACTTCTTTTCGTTTCCCAGATGCTAATTCAACCTACCTTATTTATATATCTTAATCTCTTCGTAACTGTCTTCATAATTTGTTTCGTGACTGCAGTTTGTTCACCTAAGTTTCAGCTCATCATTTCTCGCTTTTACCTCTTTCTTCATCTTCTTGAAACTAATAATATTTCACTTTGACATTTTAACATGAAATATTGTTTTTTTTAAAAAATGTTTATGCTCATTGAGTATGTCATTCTCTTGTTACAAAAAAAATATTTATTGAAAAGAAATGACTGTTGGTAGCTTCCTCTTAAAACATCATGAATTTATGTACACAAATTATTAAGAGCAAAGAGATCAGTGAACTTTATACTGTGGGCAAACTGTTGATTTACAATGATTTACCTTTTAAAGAAGAGTTTGTGATAACGTATTTCCTGTCACTTAATATATTTTATAACATTTTTCAATATAAATATAACTTAAGTCCTAGACTTATGGTGATTGGACGATTTTAGGTCTTTCTTCTTAAATTAGTTTTTAATTAATAAGGTTTAAAGTTAAAAGATACTATAACAGATACTCCATCAAACAACATGACAAAACATATGCAAACACTCCTATTAAATATTTAAGATCAAACAATACGCAACAATGTTTTTCATTTTGACTTTTTGGTGGAGAATTGAAGTGCTTCTTCAAGAACATACTTGCGAATAATATATTTTGAGGTGATATTTTAAAAGTAAAAAAAATAAAAAATTAATCGAACCGTATCAATACCGAAGAGAAACCGATATGATTGGGATTAGGGTTGTTCACGGTTATGGTTAAAAAATAAATCGAACCGCAATCCAAACCAAACCGATTAAAAAAATTGATATTTGGTTTGATTTGGTTAGTTTTGATTTTTAAATTATAAAACCGATATTATTTGGTTTGGTTTTGATTTTACTAAAAAACAACCGCAAAAATAATCAAACCGAATCGATAAATTAGATACATAAATTTTATAATTATTTATATATTATTCATAAATAAATTAAAAATATTTTGTTAAATTTTAATTAACTTAAGTCTTTAACTTTATCATTTTCTCAAGCCCAACTATAACAATCCTAAGTCCAAGTCAACCGAAATCCATTTTAGTCTTTACCTACTATACTTCACATAAAATAGTCACACTTTCTCCTAATTGAATCACTTTGTTTGTGTAATGATAACTCTCGTATTACTTAATTGAACTGACATTAGCTTTCTGTGGATTGTTCATGTACTTGGTGTTTGTGTCTATCGAGATACGTACATCGTCAAAAAAATTATTACTTTCAACCTGAATAAACCAGAAAAACAGAACCAAACTGAACTAAAACGACAATAACCAAACCGATGGTTATTTTTTTCGTTTGATTTGGTTTGGTTTTAGAAATTTTAAAAACCGACTAGATTAATTTGGTTTTGATTTTAATCAATAACCGATCCAAATCGAACCACAAACACCCCTAATTGGGATGCTTTTAAAAAATCTAGTTTTGGTTATAAATTATACAATACCCAAAAATTTGAAATGTTATAATTTTAAAAATAATCGACCTTACCGTCCCATTGACACCCCTACCTAAAAGTAACCATTTTCCTTATAAGCAAAGTGCATTTTAGCCGACTGCTTTTCTTGTTGTCCTCCTCCTTTCATGATTGCCCTTTTCCCATTGCTGACATTAGGGATGTACATAGGTTGGTTTGGTTTGGTTTTTTATTAAAAATAATCTAAACTAATTATGTCGGTTTATTAAATCTAAACACCAAATTAAACCACATAAAGTTGGCTTTTTCAGTTTCGGCTTTAGTTGGTTCTTTCGGTTTTTTTTCTATTATTTACAACTATACAGTGTTTGAAAAAGAGATCAAGTATATTTTCACTTACCTGTGTGATAAGCTAAACTTTAAAAATGTTAAATGAATAGAAATCTTCGAAAAGATGGTAAAATTCACACGAGTACAAAATACTTTTATTGAAATACCAACATCCATTATGTTAAATTAATAAGATTAAAGGCTACATTCAAACTAAATACAAAACAAAATATTTACAAAATAAATTTTAACTTCGAATTTGAAAACTATAACAATATAATTGTAACTTCCGATCTTAATACAAAATAAAATATTTACAAAATTTTACAAGCCCAAATTTGAAATAATACACATATATATACAACCCCTAGCTGACATATATACACAACGACATATATACACACAACATACATCCTCTATGTAGGGATGACAATGGTAGAGCGGCGTGGGTTTAGTTAAACCCAGAAAATTTTCAATCCGCCCCCGTTCTGTATACCATTTTTTTCCTACTCTCAATCTGTCCTGTTCTGTACATACTCGTTCCGCCCCGCCACACTTAAGTTTTTTTTAAAAAAATTATTATTATTTACATATACAAAAATTTCAAAGCATATTATATTTAGAATAATTTAACAATTGATTTAAAAATAATTTATTAGACTATTGACTAGTAAAAACTACATAAATGAGCCATAAAACCTAAAATAATTACATGTTCATACTCAAATTCAAACTAATTCAAGAAATACCCATTCTCTCATAAATAATTAACGCCTATACCCCCTTCATTAAGGTTGATAATTTTCGCTTAACTGATATTAAATCAGTATAATATACCATATTGGTATCGTTAAGGCTGATAATTTCACTTAATTGATATTAATCAGTATATATATATATACTTTTATTGGTATCATTAAGGTTTCTTCTTCAGAAATTACTCATTAGTCAATGATTTGTGGTATCATTAGGGTTTCTTGTTCAGAAATTACTCATTAGACAATGATACTACAAGAATATATATCTTTTTATGGTATCATTAAGGTTTCTTGTTCAGAAATTACTCATTAGTCAATGATACTACACGAGTATATATCTTTTTATGGTATCATTAAGGTTTCTTGTTCAGAAATTACTCATTAGCCAATGATACTATAAGAGTATATATACACTGTTATAATATCATTGACTAATGAGTAATTTCTAAACAAGAAACCTTAATGATACTAATACAGTAAATATATACTGATTTAATATCACTTAAGCAAAAATTAGCAGCCTTAATGATACAAATACAATATATGATACTTATGTAGTATCAATAAAGTGAAATTTGTCACGACCCGCCCCTACACCCTGGACGTGGCCGACACTCGAGAACCATTGTTGGTCCCCAAGCAAACCCTCATCCAGGCTGACTACAAGCGGAAGACTAACTCAAGCATACATAAGCAACAAATTGAAAGAAACGTTTAAAAACAACTTACTAAATCTCAAAACTTTGTTAAATATACAAAGTATGAATCACAAGTTTAAATAAAACATCTGAAACTAAAAGACTCTCCAAAACTGTCTATTTATGAAGCCTCTACTATATATAGACAAGTGTCGGGACAAGACCCACGACTAATCAAAATGTTACTAATACTAACAACTCAAAAAACTGGAGTCCTCCGAAAACAAGAAGATCTTACTCAAAAACTGGCAAGTAGACGAAGTGATTTCAACGGACTCTTGTTGAGGATCCTAACAACTTGTATCTGCATCATTAAAAGATGTCGGTTGAATACCAACAACAACAACAACAACATACCCAGTGAAATCCCACTAGGTGGGGTCTGGGGAGGGTAGAGTGTACGCAAACCTTGCCACTACCTCGTAGAGGTAGAGAGGCTGTTTCCGAGAGACCCTCAGCTCAAGTACATCAAATCCAAGTAAAAGGTGAGGAAAACAGTGTATAAAACATAAAATCCAAATAGGAAAGAAAGTATATAATCAACAAAGGAGACAGTAACATCCATAGAACAATGCGATAAGTGAAACGCAGTAAACAACAAAAGGCTATAGGTAGCACAGACAGGAACTGCAAGTGCAAGGCTAGGACTACTACAAACGCTAACAACCCATACCCTCTCAAGGGAGGACAACACGCTAGCCCTACTAACCTTCAACCTTAATACGCGACCTCCACTCCTTCCTATCTAGAGTCATGTCTTCGGTAATGCGAAGCTGAGCCAAGTCCTGTCTAATCACCTCTCTCCAATACTTCTTAGACCTACCTCTACCCCTCCGCATACCATCTACAACTAGCCCCTCACACCTCTTTACTGGGGCGTCTGCGCACCGTCTCTTCACATGTCCAAACCATCTCAATCTCGCTTCCCTCAGCTTGTCCACCACAGAGGCCACTCCCACCTTCTCCCGGATAACTTCATTTCTAATCTTATCACTCCTAGTGTGCCCACACATCCATCTCAACATCCTCATCTCCGCAACATGCATTTTCTGGACATGTGAGTTCTTGACTAGACAACACTCCGCTCCATACAACAAGGCCGGTCTAACTACCACTCTATAAAACTTACCTTTAAGTCTAGGTGGAATTTTCTTATCACACAAGACTCCAGAGGCAAGCCTCCATTTCATCCAAGCAACCCCAATGCGATGTGTGACATCATCATCAATGTCGCCACTCCCTTGGATTACAGACCCAAGATACTTAAAACTTTCTTTCTTGGGGATGATCTGTGTGGCTAGTCTCACATCCACATTTGCCTCATCCAACGCATCACTGAATTTGCACCCCAAATATTCTGTTTTGGTCCTACTCAACTTGAACCCTTTGGACTCTAGCGTTTGTCTCCACACCTCCAACCTCGCATTAACTCTGTCCCGCGTTTCATCAATCAGTACTATGTCATCCGCAAATAACATACACCATGGGACCCTCTCCTGAATAGACGGTCGAATACCATCGGTACATTAAATGTACGAATATGTAATATAGCTAAATAAAAGGACTGCAATATCTATATATATATATATATATATATACTGAACTAAATGTAAAGAGATAAATGAGTGAAATTATTAAAACTTTACAAAAATACTTACTCATATCTGAACTCAACATATTAAGTGATATAATAAAAATACACGTTTGACTCTATTTGGGAGATTTTCTAACCGACAACCATCTCTATAAACTAAGTGATGATACAACATCTAATCCACGCTGCTAGAACAGTCCTATATTGTGTTGGGATATAGAACACCTTAACTAAGTGGATCCACTAAGATATAAGGATTCATCTAAAAAGTATGATCCTGTATCCATGTGGGCAAGACATGGTTTATGAGGGCTGTGAGTCGTCTGAACTCTCCCCCATATCGGTGCTCAATACTACTCCCAATAATATATACTGCTGCTCAAATGTATAAAAACATTAATTTTTCTCTAGTTTGAGATAATTGCCCAAAATACCCTTTTAAAAGAGGTAACTGATTTGAACTGTCTCTGAAACTCATAGTTCATTTAGAAAACGAGGTTTCTCTTTGCTTTATGTAAAAATACATTCTGGGTTGAGATAATTACTCAAAAAGGGGCCTTTCTAAGAGGTAGCTGCTCTATACTTAATCTTTTTGAAAACACTTTTAACTTTTCTCAAAAAGTATACTCTTTTTCTTCATGTAAAAATCAAACCTTTGGAAAATACTTAGTTCCCTTATACTCTTTCTCAAACTGTTCTTTACTTCCTCAAAACTCAGTTTAAACAATAATATTTTTTTTAAAAGATCCTTAATACAAATGCATTGAATACTCAAATTAGGGTTCATGTTTAAAAAATAGTCATGAACAATCAACTCAATAATCACAATTCACATTTTATGACAATTCAATGATTTGGAATAGGAATTTAAAATCAACAACTCAAGAATTCAGAAACACAATATCAACTCATCTCAAGAATACCGAAATCTAAGGATAAAACCCTAGATTACTCTTTTACTAATTTGAAAGTAGATGTAGGGCGTGAAAACGAACTAGTCCAACACTATGATAGCCTTACATACCTGGGAAGAACAAAGTTCTTGGTGAAATAGATGAAATTTGAAGAACGCTTGAAAACCCTAGCTTTTCTCCTCTTGAACCCTTGCTCTATGCCTTTAAAGTGTTGAAAAACGTAAAATAATGTTTTAGCACTATTTAGACCTTAATTAGGTGAAAAATAGTCGTGGGTTAGGCTTAGAAAGGGTGGAAAAAGACTAAATTACCCTTCTTAAAACTGGCGAAAAACCCTTCTACGGATCCATCTATGGGTCATGGTTTGACCCACAGACCGTAGATCCCATCCGTGGATTCTATATTGAGTTTTTAAGGCTCAAAAGTCCATTTATGAGTCCAAACGACGGCCAGTAGGTCCACTTACAAACCGTTGATTTGGTCTATAGGATTTGAGTAAAAAAGTTGACCCCTAGTACTCTATCGACGACTTGACAGGATGGGTCGTCGTTCAAACCCAGGCCCGTAGGTTGGAGTTGTCATTCACAGATTCAAAAAACTCTAGTTTGACAGTTTTTTGTAAAATAATCATAACTTTTTACTCTGATCATGAAATGAGGAATACTTGGTGCCGTTGGAAAGAGGATTCAAATACCTTTAATTATGTAGGTAATAGGCCCCCTAATTCATTATGTGCTGGGAGATAGGATTATTCGAAATTTACCTAAGTAGAATCTTATGTTAAAACTTAATCGGAAATGAAGATTCCACTCAACTTTGTGCTAGGGGGTTCTTGTGACCTTAAATCATATCCAAATCCATTCGAACACCAAATAAATGACATTTACACATATGAGTAACTTAAGGATCACTCGATTCAATTTTATTGGCAATTAAAGAGTGGTTCGGGCCTTAACTTAGAAATTTTTGTGGTGTTACAATATCTCCCTTTTGAGATCATTCGTCCTCGAATGAAGCTTGGACTGAGAATGAAAAAGAGTTACTCTTACTATATCTGACTTTTAAACTTGCCTACTAACACAGGCGGTACTGATTCATACTAAGATTTTTGAAACTAAACTCAAGCACGCTTATCACAAAGCTCACATAAGATTTCAAGATTACAGGCTATGACATGAAGCAAGGGTATCCAGACATGGAGTAAGGATATGATACTATACATTGAGTGGTATGACTGGTAGCTTTTGAACTTAGCCACACTTCTCAACTATGCTCTCTATTCTGATTACTACAGTTCATCAGCTGCAACTCATAACTCCCACTAGAGTATATGACTACTCTTACAAACGTCTACGTAAAATCTCTTTCTCTTATTGTGTTCAAGACTAATCTTTAATTCACAAGGTCATAAACATGAGATAGATATACTTATGTAAACCACAATATTCAGGTTTTATACCTCTATAGGGAATCCCATCCCAAAAATATTTCTCTTTATAACCGCATTCAACCAACCTTGAACCTATATCAAGAAATACCTAATGCATCATGCATTTGTCTACTTGTTGACAACACCATATTCAAGCCTAGTACTATAACCACTCCATGAACTTTTACTAACAAATCCTTCTAAAAACTCCTCGTCCTCTCGTCATCTCTATCGACTAAAATTTACACATTAATATCAGGAACCGACTAATTGCTTTCATTTAACTATTACTCATAGTAAGAATTCATTCATCCTTCCTCCACTTTTATAACTTTAGTTTGAATAAGTACACTACTGCTACCAACATAGGAAATATCAAACTTCTCCTTGTTTCATCACTCAACTACTATCATCAACATCACTATCTATCTAAAAAAGATCACTAAAAGAGCTTTAGGGTGAAAGATCATAAGCACGATTCATTCGAGATATCTGATATAAGAATATGCATGACATAACATTATGTTGCTAGCCTTTGAGAGTAAATCATGAATTTATGAGACTGAACATACTGTGAGACATGATTGCTTATATGAGTAGGTTCATAGCATGAGGCTAATATTCATAACTTTATGGAGTAAGATTGAGACCAATGGGCTAAAGTCTTTGCCCGTCATTCTAAAAAATGAGCATAAATGTGAATCTTCTCTAAATTGTATAAGCATAGTTGATAAACACAATTCTGATATTAGGTATATCCACAAAATGTTGTAATCACTGAACTTGAGGAATACGTTGTAGTATGAATGGATTGATATAACACTATAACTCTCCCTGAAGACATCACTATCTCATTCTCAACACTTGACTTGATTTCTCTTCTTATCATCTCCCCCTTGGGTCTAAAGCTGACACCTGAAAGCTATGGATCTATTCTATCATCTGTACACTGGTCTACATTCCCTTTACTCTAATACTCAGGAAAGGCTTATCTCATGGCTACTAAACTCTACATAAACAAGTAGTAAGACTCCTTCTAAGACCTCTTTCTAAGATGCCTCTACTAACCTCTTCTTATTGGCTTGTAAGGCCGCTTCATTTGACTCTTAAGGAAACAAATAATGCTTATTGGCTTCCTACAAAACCAGGATCTCAGAAGACGGGCGGTAGTCCGCGCGGTCATCTTCAATCTAGCTTGTTAACATCCGAATTCAAGGAATAAGAATAAATCCAAATTGAAATATATACAAATTTTTATATAGTTTAAGGACTATATGGAAGGATCTGATCCTTTTACCTATGCAAAGGGTCCGTCGAGATTCAAATACGTATTGTTAATGAGCCCATATATCTAGCATTTCTAACCGGGTATAAGGCACCCTTTTAACTCCATATCGGGCTGAGACCACGGCTGGCTAGACAGATTCACTAAGACAAAGCCACTAATTTGTTGTATTGAATCTGACTGTACCACCATCTCGGAACCAAGCCAAGAAACTATATATAAATTTATTCATATTTAGATAAAGTATAGATCTTTCATGGTAGATATAAAAGTGAAGTTAGTTATCCGACATAGATATAATTCTTTAGTCGGACATAGTCACAGCTCATATCGGAGAAGTAGAGAAAGTAAGGAAAAGGAAGAATAAAAGAAAGTACCTTTTGGCCAACACCAGGGCCTATATGAGAACTATGCTTTCTTGTATTATATTGTAAGTTGTGAGTTTGCCGGAGACTTACCGGAGTTTGTTAACAAAACCAGGATCTCAGAAGACGGGCGGTAGTCTGCGCGGTCATCTTTAATCTAGCCTGTTAACATCCAAATTCAAGGAATAAGAATAAATTCGAATTGAAATATATACAAATTTTTATGTAGTTTAATGACTGTATGGAAGGATTTGATCCTTTTACCTAGGCAAAGGGTCTGTCGAGATTCAAATACGTATTGTTAGTGAGCCCATATATTTAGCAGTTCTAACCGGGTATAAGGTGCCATTTTAACTCCATATCGGGCTGAGACCACGGCTAGCTAGACGGAGTCACTAAGACAAAGCCACTTACTTGTTGTATTGAATCTGACTGTACCACCATATCGGAACCAAGTCAAGAAACTATATATAAATTTATTCATATTTAGATAAAGTCTAGATCTTTCATGGTAGATATAAAGGTGAAGTTAGTTATCTGACATAGATATAATTCTTTAGCCGGACATAGTCACGACTCAGATCGGAGAAGTAGAGAAAGTAAGAAAAAGGAAGAATAAAAGAAAGTACCTTTTGGCCAACACCAGGGCCTATATGAGAACTATGCTTTATTAACAAACTCGCAACTTACAATATAATACAAGAAAGCAAGAGAGGGAACAAAAGAAAGAGAGGGTTTCTAAAAACCTTCTTGAGTGAAGGCTCCTTTAAGCTTACCATAAGTATAAGCTCCATAAGGAATAACACCTTGCGAATTTTGTAGAGTTTTCTTAACTCTTTATGCAAATAATGGAGGTAAGCCATCTATAAACTTGGCTTTCCAATGCTCAAGACCGTTTTCCGGCAGTTCCATCACCCGACTTAGATAGGTATCTTTATACCATCAGAATTCGCCTAAATGTCTACATCGAAGACCATTTAACACAGAACAAACAGTTTCGTATTGATTGATAATCTACCATTAAAATGTTTGAGAATAGTCAAGACTAGGGTATAAACTGCGTCTTCTCTATTTTTTACTAAGGCAAAACCTAAGTTATCAACACCCTCATTAACAGCCTTAGCATTACGTACAATGGCTTTTGCCTCAAGGCTCATATAATTATCCCACCAGCCTCTAAGTTGACCAATAAAACCTACAATTATCATCTAGTAAATAGTTCTATCGGTGTTATTAACACTCTTACAAATAGTAGCATACATAAGCATTCTATGAACAAGTATAGTTAATTGCCTATCAGTTAAACCATCGAGATTCCATTCATATATCTCACTTCCACTATAAGAAGTATTAGTTTAGTTCCAATCACGTTCCTCTATCAAAACATCTTGAGGGGTCGGTCTGGGATAATAATAAGTTTGCATATTAGGTTGATGAGCATATTTAGTATTACCACTATTCTTCTTGGGATAACCACGAAGTTTATTAATTTCCAAATCAACTTGATTTTTAAAATCAAAAGTAGTTTCCATCTCATCCGCAAAATCTTCAGATAAATTAATAGGGTGAGCACCAAATTCCAAAAACTTTTTATCAAGAAGTTTTTCAAGATCATATAAGGGTTTAAAAACAAAATCTTGAATTTCAGGAGGTCTCTGAATATGAACATCCGGCTGTTTTGACGTAGAGCATGTTTAGAAGATTTTAAATCACTTTTAATTTGAACAATTAAAGTCGTTAAATCATCTAACTTTTTATCAAGAGAACTAATATGTTCGCCTATAACTTTCACATAAAGTCCTAAATAGTTGTTTTGAGAAATAAAATTATTAATCTCGTTAATGCTTACCGTAGCCATATCATTTTCAATAAACTTCTGAAAAGCAGTGAAAGTAATACCTGTATTATTAGGTAGTATACACGGTGCCTGAAGAGGATAAATAGCTTTAATAATATTACCTGATTCATCTTTATATGATTAAGAACATTGATGAATAAAGGCGAATAAGTAGTTATAAACCAGGGTACGAAAAACATAATATGATTATGTAAAGCACAAGTCTCATAAAATTCTTGAGAAATATTATGCAAATCCTCCGCACTGTATGTGTCAAAAAACCAAGTTTTAAACTGGCTCCATTTATCACTTGCAAATTCATTTTGAATATATTTTCTTGCTAGTGAACCCGGACTAAAATCAATTTGATGTCCATTCATCATTAAGATTAAAATCCATTTCGGATGCAGAAGGAATATCCTTACCAGAAATATCAGATGATTTATCATTTGTTTGAACAATATTTAATCGAGGATCAATTTTAATTTTGTATTTATCAGCAGATATGACAGAAGATAATGTATGCAAAGAAGTGGCATGATTTCGAGCTGGACCATAATCAGGGTCAATCGGCGAGATATGTTCGATGGCAAGTAATCTTCTATCATAACAAAATGAATGTCTAATAATAATAACATGATATCATTTACTAATGAGAAATCTTTAAAGGGAGGAACTCATAATTTCTCAATGATATCATCAAAATATATCATATAATAACATGGTATCATTAAAGACTATTTCATGTATTGGTAACACACCTCAGATCATGTATGATACTGTAATGACTTCCAAGCCATTTATGTGTTTATGCTCTTGTTCGTCATTTGGAGCATTCCTATAACGACTCCAATTCATTTATAAATGACTTGTTAGGACTGATAGTTTGGTCACCTGATCATTCATTTGGTTTTTATGCGAGTTTTTGTGCTTGGAGCCTTTTGAACCATGAATGGTTAGTTTTGACCAAAAGTTCAAGATGATGACCTTAGAATCCTATTATGATAATTCCTTCAGCTCCGGATGGGTCAATTTAGGCTAGTAGCATAGTCATCACGACTCTCGAGACCTTTAGTGCGAGTCTGTGCAATTAGACATTTAACTCTCAAGTTAAGGCCTAAGTTTGACTTTACACAATATTTTGAGTAAACAAGCTCAGATGATAATTCTGTCGGTACGGTTAGCTCTGGAATATTGAGTTTGGCGTAGAAAGACCCTTCATTGGGATTTCGAGGCTTCCAGGCTGATTCTGAGCCCTCTTTTAGATTATGCCTTAAAATGGGGTTGGGCGTGGGACCCATATTCAGTCAAAACTTCCATGCTTACAAAAGCGAGGCCTGCCATTTTGAGCCCTGTTGCTTAAGAGACATTAGTGGCCGCTAAAGCGGTCATCAACCAAGATTTTGATAAAGACTTGGTGGTGAATTGTAACTTTAGTTGGGTTTTTATTTGGCAATTTCTCCTCTCTTCGAGCTCCAATTGGAGTGATTCAATGTCCTGGGTAATTTTTGGAATCATGGATACTTAGGTTTGTGATTGAAAGCTGTTGAAGAACCTCTTTTTGAGGTGAATTTGCCTGTCTTTTGGCTGCCTTGGGCTTAATTATTGTGTTCTTTGCATGATTGTTGAATTGGCTGTTCCAAGCCTTGAATTGTGTTCAATTTGGGAAGAAAAGTTTGGGGAATTGATTAGGACCTCTTGACGGATTCAATTTTGGAAATTCTAATGCGGGTCCCACGATTTTCATTTGGCTCCAAAATTAGGTCATTTTAAAGTACTTTTGATGTCTAAACGACCATACTAATGTTGTGATCCTATTTTTGATAGCGTGAAAGCGTTCATAGGCCGTTCGAAAAGGAAAAGCTCTGACCTTGTGATTTGAGTGCGCATGGTCGGCCTACATGTATGCTACAACTTCTTTCCTAATTAGACTGAGCCTAAATGCGTGAATTCATGATGATTAGTGCGAATTAGGGGTAGGTACCTAGTTATTCCTAATTCTCTTCTTAAATACCATATTTAGGGTTGGTAAGTGTTGTTTTGGGGTAGTACCATGCTAGCTTTTAGTTTTTGGGTGATTTTTTGAAGTTTTTAGTTTAGGTATTGTTAGTTTCAAAATCTTATTGTGGTTACTTATTTGATTAGATTGCATTGATTTAGAGATTCATAGAAAGGGGAAAGTGCAAGTTCCAAAATGATTGTTTGATTAATTAAGACAAGTGGAATTCTAGACTTTTAGTTGAGTTTATTGAACCTTGTATTCTTTGCTGTGATTGAGATTAATGGGAATTGATGAAGGGATTCATGTAAGAATTGTGTATTGTAAATTGATGATGTGAACTTGCTAAACAACTTGGGTTAAAAATGAGAATCTTGTTGATTGTGTGACTTGATCATGTCGTGGGAAATTGGCCGAATGAGATGATTCACTTAATGATATGCTTTTATTGGCTGTTGTTGGATATTGGTGTTGAATTATCATCCTCATATTTGATCATTTCAGTATTATGTTTGCATTGATGCTTTATCACTATTGTGATGATACTGGTGAGAATGAGAGGAAATAGGGATCGGGCCACACGTCCGCGGCAGAAACGTTGAGTGGAAATAGGGAATGAGCCGCACGTTTGTTGCAAATTCATTGAGATGAAATTGGGATACAACAATACGCCCATGGCAGATGCATGTACTAGGAAGTCCCCCATGTTTCCCAGAATAAGAGACAATGGGTGTGTATCGTTAGGACAAACATGCATCAATCTATATGGCATTGCACCTTATTTCATCGCTCATAATTGATTATAACTATTGACTATATGTTTATATGTTGTAGAGAATCTTGATTGTGGAATACTGTGATGATAAGCTATTCGTGTTGAGGTCCAAATGGAGTTAATCTTTATGATCTTTATTATGTGGAGTGAGAACTGTTTAGGTTGGGCAATTGCTTGTTGCAGGTTGTATTTATGGAGGTCCAGATTGAGTGGTTGGCGTACTAGTGTTCAATAATGCTTTAGTTTGAGTTAGTTGTGTACTTGTTGAGTACTGTATTGTTTGGTACTCACCCATTGCTTCTATATTTGTGTTGGTTACAAGCTCGAATCTGCATGATTATCCTTCCTCTATATCTTGTCCGAGGCTTTACTATGGAGATTTGAGAGGTAGATGCTTATCATCCTAGCATGCCCTCTTGCTCCTTTATTATGTTCTTGTTTTATTCTACAAACAATGATATTTTAGACTTGTAATTTCTTTCAAATCAATTATAATACATTAGTGGCTTGTACACGTGACAACTAGGTTTTGGAGATATTTAGGTGTTTTACTAAGTTATCCGCATTTATGTTATTGATATTTTAAATTCCCACATTTCTATCATTATGTTTTGAGTTTTAGACAAACTTGTCTTGGAGGGATAAGACGAATGCCATCACGCCCATTTTGGGTCGTGATAACTTTGGTATTCATAATTTACAAAATTATTATTATTATTATTATTATTATTATTATTATTATTATGATGATGATGATGATGATTATTATTATTATTATTATTATTATTATTATTATTATTATTATTATCATCGTCATCATCATCATGATTATTATTATTGTTGTTGTTGTTGTTGTTTGTTGTTGTTATTTGTTGTTGTTGTTGTATTATTCTTCTTCTTCTTATTATTATTATTGTTGTTGTTGTTGTTATTGCTATTATTGTTATTATTGCTATTATTGTTATTATTGTTATTATTATTGTTGTTGTTTTTGTTGTTGTTATTGAAATATTATTCGTTTTATGCTATTTGCTTTTATCGGTTCTTAATTTGAAATAAAGATTTCATACATCCAAATTTTACATATCGATTTAATATATATATATAATACGTACAATACAATGAGGTGTATTTATTTTATATGAAAAGTTACTATTATTCATTTATTTTTAATGTATGAAGTATTTTGTTAATTAGATAATAATCTATTTTCCTCCAACTTATTTAAGTCCTAGCTATTTCTATCCAATTTTGTGCAATTCTAACCTAGTTGATCTATTTAGACCACTATAAATTTCTAACCCCAACTTTTAATCCTAGACGCCCATCTTATCTTGATCAACATATCTTCTACCCTTTCCTATTATATTCATTCAAAACTTAAATTTCTTTTCATCTTAATCCTCTGTTGAAGAAGAGCCGCCCCACTCCCTCCATATCCTCTCCCAAGCCGCTGCTCCACTACGAAACCACAGTGAAGAGCCTCCCTGCTCTAGCGAAACCATAACACCGCCCTTCTTCTCCTTTCCCTCATCCGCGAACCATTGGAGAATATATACAAAAAGACTTCCGCACCTCAAAAACTTGAAATTATGGTTCTAAGTCTTTTAATTCAGGATTTTTAGAGGTGTTGATGTCAAGTTCCTTGAAAAAAAGGTACATTTCTTTTTTCTCACTTTTAAATTCATATAATCTTTTAAATTTGGGAAATGTTTCAATCGATTTAATATTAGATCTGTGATAGCATGTCTTAACTTTTTTTATTATCTTAGTGTATTTGCCTATTAATTTATGTTAAGGTTCATTGAATTTAAGAAGTTGAATTGGTAATGCTTAAGAATATTAATTATTAATGCTATATGTGATTATAGACTAAAAATGAAGAGTATTAGCAATATTTAAATTTGAAGTTCATGTGAAATCTTGTCACTATAATGCATACTAGATTTAGTTTATTAAGTATTGTTTTTCGTGTAGTTATTAGGTTGTATATCGTAGATTTTGATAGAATTTTAAGGTCCACTCAATTTAATCGTGAGAAAAAGTGAGATGAGATACAAATTTCTTTTGGATCTTCTTATGAGGTTAGGTTGTTATGCTTACTCATTTTTAACTCCTTTTCTTATTATGTACTTATTTTGATTAAGAGTATTTATTACTTTATCATTTAATTTTTCTTTTGTTAAATCTTAAATACAAATACATCTTCACCTCTTTACATATTATTACATGTACATCGTAATGGAATAAAGTTGCTTGAAGTTCAACCACGATGGATAGAGAAGTCAACGCGTGAATGAAAATTCAAGTGGAATCATCACCCTAGTGGAAGCTAGGTATGTTTGGTTTATGTTGAAAAAAGACAGGCTATAGTTAACTTCTTATAGGAAGCGAACATATTGCTTTACAAAAATAAAGCAACTCGTTATCACCTAGATCATGTTTGGTATTGTTGTTTTGCATAATTTATCACATCACTTTTTAATTAATGACATTTGTTCGCCACACATTCTGCCCCACATAATTTATACCATTTGATATGGACCCATAAGTGTGGACCTTGAAAGGTGCGTAAAACCTTCCTTTTGAGGTAACTTGAATCCTTATCTGACCTATAATTTTGCGAACCCTCTAAATTAAATTAATATGTTAGTTTTGTATAGAATGGTGCCATAACACACTTTTAATCCTTTAGGTGGAGTCTTTTCTCTTTTTAAAACCTGAAAAACAATTGTATCATTGAAAAATAGGGTGTGACAATTATCATGTAGGACCCCACCTTCACAACAAGTTTTCTTTGTTGTGTTAGATAGGGGTGTGAATTTGATTTTTCGGTTTGATTTTGTATTATTTGACTTTTGGTTTCAAAAAAGTATAATCCAATTCAAACCAAAATAAAATTAGTTTGGTGTTTCTCTTTTCAGTTTGGCTTATATATATATATATATATATTGTGAGCTTTCTTGTACGACTCTTCTGAAGAATTTGAAGCTCCCTCTCTCTAAATAGGAAAAAATGCATTTACAAGAAAAAAAAGACAGACATGGGTGGCGTTATGACTGGGGTGTTAGTTAGAAAGGTTCAACCAATGTTCGTTCAATCAAGCAACATTCTTTTTTTCTTAACTTAAGGAGAGGGAAGTTGGGTTTCTCGTTTATCCACAACGGAGGAGCCGCCACACCAAGCAGGCGACCACAGGTCATAACGCACTCTTCACACAACAAATATATATATATAAAGAAAGAAAAGTAATAATACTGAATTTCTTAAATATACTTTCTAATATAATGCACAAGTTAAACTTAAAACACAATACTTAAAAGTATACCAAATATAGATGTTCAAACAAAATATATATAAACTAAATCATAATGAAAGCCAATAATTAAAATTGGACGAAAGTGGTTAACTCTAACTTAATTCTAAACATAAAAATTATATGTAAAGAAGGATGGTGCGCTTTCAAATTTGATTTATTTCGATAGAAAGAAGAACCAAAATTGGTCCTGGGTCGTATCATTTTTCAACTGTCCATTGGTAAATCAATTCTAGCACTACAATGTCTCTATTGTGCGACGCTATGAAAGTGAAAAAGAATTCTGTCTCTCTAGCCTTTTCACCTCTTCTCTTCCGTCGGTCTTGTACTGAGCCATCAAAATAGGGATGGTGCAAAGAAAGACAGTTTAATCTATATATGTAGAACGAACAAACCAAATATATTCAAATAAAAAATTTGTGAGGGAATGACTCTTCATATATTAAATTTTCATCCATGCAAGAAAAAGTCTATCGAAATATGTTGTATATGTCACAGCCTTCTTAAACAAAATGAACGAAGGCCCAAAGGCTTTTATCCATCACACATGAATGAAAGGGGATAACACCACTCTAATGATTGGAAACATACTTAATATCATAATGCTTAATATCATAAAGGAAAAGTCTTTTTCTTAAAAGCTTTAGTAATAGTGAAAGCAGCCTATCTGGAATGACCTACTTCTTAATCAAGCAAAGTTGTATGTAACTGCATAGAGGAAGTTAAGCCAATACCTCTATTTTCATCTTGAAAGATTCGGAAAAATAGAACATGATCTACCCCTTCCTTCGATTATTTTCATTTTTGGCCTGATCAGGCTTCATCTTCTTATCGGGATAACCCTTTAGCTTGCTTTATTAGGACTAGCCTTGAATACTAGCCATTTTTCAATCGCATCAAGAGGGCCTTCAGAGAGAGGGTTCCAACCATCTATAATCAAATGATGGTGGAATGACCAATCTAGTTCCCTCAGGCTGAATTTCTTTAAGGAAAGTTTTGTCCTGCCGACGAGGATTGAGCTATTCGTTTCACTAACGCACACCTTTCAGTGCTTGTAAACTCATTTATTCTGTTTGTTGGGGGAATTCTCACACCTATATTGTTTAGAAGGTAATCATTCCTATGATAAAGAAGATCAGATGAGTGATAACTATACTAGCTTTGTGACATCTTTCATCAAAGAAACGTCTCTTTTCACTACGTTCAACTCCTTTGGTGTCGGTTTTAAAGATAGGATAGCGAGGCATGGAAGCTTTATGCTATGTTTATGCTATTATAGGATATACAAATACGAGAGTGACTGTAAACACACAACTTCCACCCTCTTGACTGTAGTTTGAGCTTGTATATGTGAGAAATTTACAAGATAAAAAATGAGATTTCAAAAAGAATTCAAATCAATAATTTTTCTGCACAAAATAGGGAAAGAGAACGAACTAGAACAAAGAAGATTTGTTCACTAATAGCCAATACATGGGAATACATAAAATAGGAAGCTTACACACACATAAACCAGCCACACAACTAAACACAACATTACAAAGTGAACAACGGAAGCATTGAAGACTACTAGTCATACATGCAAACACAACAAAAACACTTAGCATAGGAGTAAATCTCCACTAAAGAAAGAAAAATAATAGACACACTGCTTTGTGTCTACATACACTTATTTAAACATTCTTAAACTCCAAAGAGTCGACTGAATCTTAGTTGTTTCCACCACAGATGCAGAAGGCCATCGTAATAATAAGGCCTTCCCTATCTTGGGAAAGGGTCCTCCTCTCTTCTTCCAGGGTTTGAATTTGGTTAAGGATATGTTGAATGCGTTGTTCCACCAGCTCTGGAAAAACAACAGACACTTGTTCTAAAAAGCATGAAGTATTTGCTGACCTTCGCGCCTTTCATTTTTAACATTTAGAATTCTTTGATTAATTTGAGAAAGTGTTTCAGTGGTAGCTGGATCCATCTCTCCCTCTGCTTTGCCAAATAGATAAAGAAGCTTCTATTTATAGGCATTGGAGGCCCTTAACCCTTTCTTATTATTAGTAATATAGGTTGTCTTGGTTCCATAACATGTTTCAAACCTGGCTTTTCATGAATATGGAACCCTATCTACTAGATTTAAGTGCGCTGAATAATTGTCCTTTCCTCATACGTATTTGAGTACTCAAGGCCCCATTTCTTTTGGCGGGTATCGCCATGTGGCTTAATCCTGGATCACTCCTTAAGGAATAGGACACAATAATATATCTTACATCACAGAAGAAAGTACCCCCTTTATTATAAGACAGGCCCCCCCGCGTCCTTTTTAAGAGATGGAGCAATCGTCACTCGAAAGTTCAAAACTGACTAGTACAAAATCATATGATCTATCCTCATTTACGTACCCCATTGGCACTGACTAACGCCCTGTATACTCGTCTTTAACTAGCTTATTTGTACCCAACTACATGATGGAAGTCCCCTCGGCCAATCGTCACTCAACAACTCAAAGTTGACTGGTACAACCCGCATGCTTTCCTACTCGTCTTTCACCGGCCTATTTATACCCAGCTACAATCTCTTCCCTTATTAAAGAAAAAGGGCCCTCGGCCAATCCTCAATCGACAGCAACTTCGTCCTAGCAAAGTAAAGTCTCCGCCCCTATCGCTTGATTGATCTGATCAGACACTTGATACTCCCTACTTTTGACAGAAGAATAAGAGCATAAGTTATCCCTAGTAGTATACTACAATATCTCTATTATCTCTTAGAAAATACAAATGAGTTTGATAAAAAAATAGCGCTATGCTTATTGTATATAAGATTGAGAAAATAGTTAAAGCTTACAAGTCTTATACAAATATAGTGTGCGATAAAAAAATCCAATGAATAATTATGCCCCTCTTTCCAGAAGAACTGGAAATATCGTATTGATTATTTTGATACTTTTAGAAGATTTGGAACTAAAAAGTATTCCCTTTACAGTGTTCATTCTTAAAGGAATATAGTTTCTAAAGATTTAAAAAATGGTATCATATCATGAATTTAATCAATGCCATTTGGCTCTCTCCTAGATGAGAGATCAGAGTTACTGGGTTTGGCGTGGGTGAGCTGTGTGAAAGAAATAGTCTTTCTTTCTAGGGTTTATATTCTACTATAATGAATGAACAAATCTCTATGATGATATAGAGATCAGGTAATCCAATTTTGATGGCCAGGCTCCGTTATTCTTGCAGGTGTTATCAAACTGATTCCAGATATGATATATTCTTTGGTCAATTTTATGATGTTCTGGTCCATGATGATTATTATGTTAAGGGAATAAATATCTCCAATATTTCTAAATACTAAAATAATGTATTGGATTTATTGCGTAAATCGCAGGTTCACAAGTGTGATAAAGGTAGATTAATCGAATTACAAAAAAATATTGAAGAGCTAACATATCCATATGATGATATACAAAATATGTATCAGGCTTCCCCATTGTTAATTAATCTTTTGATTAAGGGGGATGAACCATCTGCTAAGGATTACCTTAAGGCAAGTAATAAAATCACTTCAGATGGGCAGAAATCTCTAAACCACTTTCATTAGTATACATTGGAACGTATAATAGTTTATATATTCTTCTACATCTTCAACAATGTTAATGAGATCCCTGCCATTAGTTTTCTATCGAGGTCGGGGTTTTTTGAAGACAAATCCATCATTGAAGGGATAGAGGCCGGATCGCTCACTCAATAATTTCTTCTTCTCGAGTGAAATAACATACTCTTGATCTTTGCGCTAGGGAGTGAGACTATGCTTAGTTCTCATTTATGATGTTTGCGCTGTGTGCGTTCTAGCCCAGAAGCAAGCGCCGCAGAGGGTTGACAAGGCAACTTGGCAGGTAAAAAGGAGATGGTACTGAAGTGGGAGGCTCGTAGATGCTATTAGTGTAATAACTAGTCTAATGTCTTTTCTCTACATGAATGTTTTTATTATGTTAATCAGTGTGTTATCTAAGTCTTTTAACTAGTCCAATGGAAATCTCCTCTATTGCAGCAAAAGTAAAAAAAAAGAGGGTACTCGCATTGCAGCCTGCTTGCCTAAAATGAAAATCCTTACTAGCCAAAGTAAGGGCCTTTCTTACTGGAGCATACATAACAGAAAAATGACTTATAAGTATATTCTTAGCTTGTTATTCAAGAATCTTTCCTTAGAATGGATGATGAATGGAAGCGAGATTGGATTGACGTATAGAAACTACAACTACAGATTTGATCCCTTTCTCTTAGGGAATCTCGAATAGACGAGGGAGATATAAAGGTAACGTTGACGCTACAAAAAAGAAAGTCATTACATAAGTAATGAATGAGAAAAATTTCTTATTAGAAGCCTATTTGACTAGACAGGTTTCCTTTACCGGGGGTGGGGGTGGGGGGTTTCCACAGAAAAGTCTTGCTCTGGCTTTCCAAAAATGTTTAATATTGAAAATGTTGGATGTATTACACACTGGTGGAATTGCATAATAAGGATTTTAACTAGTTTAGCGAATCGATTCAAACTAGTAAATATAGTATGTTGTTATTGGCAGCGAGTAAATCTTTGATGCAGAAGGTGGAAGATGTTATGAATTTGAAGTGGGCTCTTGGCTTAGGTTCACACTTTCTTTTGTATCTCCTCGAAAAGTCGTTTACAGTCTTCTGTGAGTCCCTATTATGGTAGGTAACAGACTGTTGCCATTACGATTATCATCCCTAATCAGAAAGAGTTTTTGTTTGTGTGGGTTTACCGAATTGAACATAGTTCTAACCCATTTCGCTATCATGCTTTTATTGAATTCTGCTTTCAGTAGCCATCCTCCCTAATGTGGATCTTCTCGGAAGTGAGAACACTGCTACCCGTCCAAGGAAATAAGTAGAAGATTGAAAGGGTTATGAATTCTATTGAGTTAGCCCTACTTGATCGAATCAGCCAGCCACTTCCATTCCGTCTGTGACCCGTTTAGAATTCAAATTCAGCTGGAATTGGTGTGCTTGAACGTAGATTGGGAATTGCAAGAGAGCAGCCCCCATTCTAACTAAATTTCCTTTTTTCGTTGTTAAGTAAGTCCCCATTCTATTCGGTTGTCTTTCTTAGAAGCTTTTGAAGAGATACTCTCTTTGTGTATTGAAATCTGACATAGTCTTCTACCTGCTTATGCCCGGGTGGGGCAAGTCTAATCTATCTTTCCAAAACCGTTGTCATAATGAATTCTTTCATTTGGAAAGAACCCTTTCAAGAAAAGTCAATAAATAAGCAAGTTGCTCGAGCAGTGGGTTGAAGCTTGAAACCCTTATGGGTATGGAACCTTTTCAAATACTAGATCTTGTGCTAGTAGTTCCTGGGTGTCTTCAAAGCTTGCCCAAACACGTCTCTTATTGAAATAGGAGAATTTGTGAACTAACCTGCTAAAAGGCCTGATATCTGCTATTGAAGTAAAAAATCCTACGAGTTTCTATCTTCAGATGTGGTATAGGACTTTTGTTTCGTGCAACATTGGGAGTAAGTCGAGCGATGGCTAAGAGGAATCTCTCCCTTAAAGCAGTCCAACTCCAACCCTACTTACTATATAGGTAATACTTTCATGAATATGATGCTCGCACACATATACCCTCACAAACCAACTTACTCGCTTCGACCCTCATCCCGATCCATAGCCCTTGGATCAAATCTCCCTTGTAGAAGGACTCCCACTTAATTTCACCTCTCTAACCCCTATCTTAAAGGAAAGATGGTTGGTTAGCTCCTAAAGGAATTCAAACCTAGAAAGATAGAACTCTTTCCAAAAGAGATAAGGTATTAGGCAATCTTTTCTGTCATCGATTGACTCTTATTCCCACTTCTTAGAAGTGAAAGGAACTTGATTGTAAGGAGAGGAGCGACTGTGAAACGGAGATTCCCCCCACCATTCCGACCTATTATTGATAGAGATTTTACCGATGCTTAAGATAACTTTCGTACCAAGCCGCCCACTTGAGAAGCTAGTCGCTAGGAAAGAAGCAAGGAGGAATCGAAGTTGTCTATGAATCTTTGCTTCTCCCCCTATAGTCGTAATACTCATCTTGATGCTACTTTGATTCAAAAGGTAACCGACGGTTCCTGACTTTCTTTGCTTTCTGCAATCGTAACCAATTTTCATTCCAATTACTTCATCCATAAACCTTTTTTTAATTTCAAAATAGTGATACACTCTAAAAAATTAAGGAGAACCTTCCATTATAGAAGCGGTAGCTTCCCGCCTCCCTCAAGGTGTGAAGTTCCCTTATTTTTTCTAAAATGCCTAAGGGGTGTGCTCAACAAATATACAAAGTGGACTATAGTTTGGCTGACCCTCTTTTTCCCATTCGGGTTGGGTTGACCCACAAGTATAGTAAGAGGGAATATAAACATTGGAGAGTCGTCTTTGCCCAAGTGTGAACTGTAGACGACTGACTTTGGAAGCGGAACACGAACCTATTTTTGCTATTTCGGGTTCTTATTGAGCGTAGCGAAATCAAAATTGATGATAAAGTTAGTGAAGTTTCCATGTTGCTTTACCTTTGCGTAGTGTTGGTCCACAATGGAAGGCTCCACACCTGAGCCTTGTTATACTCAGCTGACGTGTAAGGTGTAAGTGAAGAATATAAAAGTCAAACCTTTACCTAAGCCTTAGCCTAGTCTATATCCTCAGCTGACGCAACTCCGTACCGACGACTCACTATTACTTTCATTTTTCAATTAATTGACAACTAAGGGATTTCATAACCTGAGCTTTCCTTAACCAGCTGACCTTACTTCGTAACCTTAGCCTCTGGTTTTTATAGTTTTCTAGTTCGACTAAGTGACTTCGTAACCTCAACTTACTTTTTTGCTTACTGTAGCATTGGCCTTCGCCACTTCAAACGGTTTCTCTGTCCCTATTTTTTTGAATTCGAAAGAGCGGGGTCTTACTTATTCAGGGGGATGAAAGAAAAATAAAGGGATCGGGGGTTTATGATTATAGAAAAAGAAGAGGTGTGGTTGGTATGTTATTGGGTCGGTGGGGGAACCCATAAGAAGGGGGACGACCCGTCGAAGTCACTTAGAAATCGCCAACATGAACACAAACTAAATCTTGAATTGCTTATAGAAAGTAAACGAACCACTTCTATTCTCGGAGCTGAGGTATATGAAGAATGGCTTTTTGGTCCCTCTCGTCCAGTGGTTAGGACAACATCTTTTCATGTCGAAGACACATGTTCAATTCTCGTAAGGGATATGTACTCATTATCGGCCGCTTTCAGTTAATGTTCATTGCAGTGTGGTCACTTGCTATCTGGCTGGAAAAGATGGTCTGAAAGTTTCCTTTCTCTCTGCAAGCAAGACGAGATCACCACTTCTCTCAGTAATGGACTTCCTTTACTTCGTAACCTTAGCCTTAGATGTCCTTTCATATATTATCGAACCTCCGATAGACATAATATCCATGCTTGTGTTCTTTCTCTCCTCCCCTCAGCCAAAAACAAAAAAAAAAGGGATGTTTGACTGAAGGGAGGAGATAAAGAATGCATACATGGAGATTATGTTTGTCGGAGGTTAGAGAATCTATGAAAGGACATCTAAGGCTAGCGTTACAAATTAAAGAAAGTTCAATACTGAGAGAAGTGGTAATCTCGTCTTGCTTTCTGGGAGATAGAAAGCTTCCAGATCATCTTTTCTAGCCAAATAACGAGCAGTCACTCAGCTAACGAAAACCGATCGGGAATGAGTACCTATCCCTTACGGGAATCGAACCTGTATCTTCAACATGAAAAGACGATGTCATAACCACTAGACAAAAAGGACCAAAAATCCATTCTTTATAAACCTCAACTTCGAGAATTGTTCGTTTTTTTTCTATACGCAATTCAAGATTACGTTTGTGTTCATGTTGGCGATTTCTGATGTGAATTCGGCAGGTTGTCCCCCTTTCTTATGGGTTCCTCCACCGACCTAGTGACACACCAACCATACCCTTTATATTTCTCCGATCATAAAATCCCCTGGTCTCTTTATTTTTCTTTCATCCCCCCTGAATAAGTAAGACCCTGCTATTTCAAATTCAAAAAAGAGAGGGATGAAGCGCCCATTTGAAGTGGTGAAGGACTATGCTACAATAAGCAGAAAAGTAGGTTGAGGTTACAAAGTCACTTAGTCGAACTAGAAAACTATAAAGAAATGGAGGCTAATTTTACGAAGTAAGGTTAGATGGTTAAGGAAAGCTTAGGTTATGAAACCGCTTAGCCGTTAATTAATTGAAAAATTAAAGTAGTAGTGAGGCATCAGTACAGAGTTGCGTCAGCTGTGGATATAGACTAGGCTACGGCTTAGGTAAGGGTTGAGTTCTATTTTATTCACTTACACCTTACACTTCAGGTAGTCTAACGAGGCTCAGCTACGGAGCCTTCCACTATGGACCGAGACTACGCAAATATAGAACACCAAGGAAACTTCGCTGACTTTATCATCAACCATGATTTTGCTATGCTCAATAAGAACCCGGAATAGTGGAAATAGGTTCTTGTTCCGCTTCCAAAGTCAGTTGTCTGCAGTTCATACTTGGGAAAAGATGAATTTCTTATGGTTCCATTCATTCTTACTGTACTTCTAGGTCAACCTAACCATAGTGGGAAGAAGAGGGTCAGCTAAACTGCAGTCCACTTTGTACGTTTGTTGAGCAGACACCTCAGGCATTTTAGTAAAGGGAAGGAAACTTCTCACCCCGAGGGAGGCAGGAAGCTGCTGCTTCTAGAATGAAAGCTTCTCCCTCAATTTTTAGAGCGTATCGTTGTTTTAAAATAAAAAAGGTTTATGGATGAGCTAATCAAAATGACAAGTGGTTACGGTTGAGGAAAACGAAGAATGTTGGGAATCTTCGGTTACCTTTTGAATCAAAGTGGCGACCAACTGAGTATTACGACTACAGGGGAGAAGCAAAGCTTCGTAGACAGCTTCACTTCCTCTTCGCTTCTTTCTTGACGACTAGCTTCTCAAGTGGATGGCTTGGTAAGCAAGCTATCTTTAGCATCGGTAAAATCCCTATCAATAATAGGCCGGAATGGTGGGCAAGGAGTCCCTCCCTACTTTAATGGAAGTCGATTTGGGATTTAGAGGGACTATTATCGTCCAACTCCCTAACCTAAAGCAGCACTGGGCTTGGACTGTAGTGAACCAAAGTATGGGGGGACGTCTAATCCTTTTGCAGCTGCAAGACTGGCTAATCGTATGCACTAGACTCAAATACCCCTAGTTTTGGAAGGCACATGAGTTCGAATGCTATGTTGAATGTGAAATCGAGACTACACTTCATAGGTAAAGCACCATTGGGCGGTGGTTCCTCTCCTTCCTCTTGAACCTTGAACAAAAAATCGATCACTCCATCAACTCGACTAAGAGTTTCGAATTGAAAAAGTAAACTGAATTTTACTTAAGACGAAGGAAGTGAGTGTAAAAAAAAAACCACTTTCTTAAGGCTTCAAACTACTAGTCATTAAGACTACTATGAATGAAAGGTATGGAGGTCATTTTCTTGACTTAGTCTGCGTGCATTATACCTAACCTTTTCACTTATATTTTAATCTCAATAAAGAAATGAAAGGATTGCTCTTTGCTCCTTCTAACACCAAACCATATTTTTAGTTTTTCATATTTTTTTCTTCTAAATTCGAAACGAAACCAAAAAACCAGACAATATAAATTCTTAATTCAAAATCAAACCAACAAACAAATCCAAATTAGAATTTTATTCAATTTGGTTTGGTGTTTAGCTTTAGTGTGAATGGTGCACACCCCTAGTTTAAGATGCAATGAAAATAAAATTAATAAGACAAAGCTATTAGAAGAATTGCGAAGAAGGTTTTCAACAATGGTCATGATTCCTCAAAATAATTTGATCCATCTTATTGAAAAGACCCTTAAATTAAAATAGTGTCTTCTTTACTTAACAACTCAATAGTCTTTGAAGTGTCATTGCTTACGGATCACCACGTAGAATAGATCAAATTCTATCTCAAACATTGTAGATATTACAAGAATACAAAGATGAAGTTTACTTTTTGAAGTTTCTAATCTAATAATGGGAAGTACTTAGTCTCATTATATGTTGATTGTTTGGTTATTAAATGGGAGGTTATGCTTGAAGAACCGATCTTCTGATTACTAGGAACCTGTGTCATTTATAACATGAGTGCCTGATGACAATCAACTTCTCACTTATGATGTTGAGAAGATTGTACTACTGTGGGATGTAATCTCTGGTGAATGTATAAATATATATAGAAAAGTCTTCGGAACCAATAAATCCATATTTGGAGTATAGAGGGAATGTAAAACTCTCATTACTAGAATGCTTTGTTGTATGACCTTTCTTTAGTCCTAGAAATGACTTTCATTGCAAGTGAAAGTGAGGATTCACAGGTATATGACATAAGAATCCTCACTCCCACTGGCAATGACAACTTTATCTAGGTCACCAAAGCAAGACTGTACAGTGAATCATTCTAACTTATGCCCATGATATATGGCTATGAATTTTACATCCCCCTATATACTCTAAAAATGAATTTCTTAGTTCTAAAGACTTACCTATATATATCTATATATTCACCAGAGTTAACATCCCATAGTCAAACAACCTTTTCTACTCCACAAGTTAGAAGATTATTTTATTCAGGGCCCGATGATATAAATGACAGAAGTTCCTCTCAATCAAATTTTTTTTTTCTTCAAGCATTTTCTCTCATATTATAACCGAGCGATCAATAGATGATGAGGCTAAGTACTTCCCAATATGAGAGAACTACAAAAACCAGACATCATCTTTGTGTTCTTGTTTTATTTACGAAGTTTGAGATGGAATCCAATCTATTCCACATGGTGATCAACATGCAATGAATTTTCAATGACTGTCGAGTTATGAAATAAACAAGACTCTAGTTGTAATTCAAGAGCATGTTCAACAAGATGGATAAATCTTTTTCTTAGAAATCATGACTATTTCAAGAAACCAACTTTTCAATTGTTTTAGTAGTTGTCTTATTAATATTTATTTTCATCACATCTAACACCCTAGACACATCCCCTTGTGAAAGTGGGGTCCTACATGACATTTCGCATAAGATACACTCAAACAAATTTGTATATCTCATGTGTCTACTTGTTCAATTCTATATAGGTTGAAGTGTGTAATTGTGCACACCTAAGGTTGTAGAGCATATATGTGAGCTGAGGCTAATGAAATTTCAGTGAATTGTTAGTTGTGAATTCAACAAGACTATTTGTAATTCAGGAATCATAACTGTTGCGGGAAGTAGTCTTTGTAGTTCTTCTAGTTGAAATGATATTGCTGCTTTTATTTTCAAATGCAGGTGCAATTAAACTCTAAATTTTTGCAGATATTTGTTATCCCAAGTGGCTATGCAGAAGTTTGAATCTTTAATTCTGAATTTTTATAAACGTAGGCGTTGAAGATCTTTTCTTGATAAAAGGTTTTTTGTTTCTCTTTTTGGACACATATGATGCTTTTGTTGGGGAATTTGAAGTTACTTGTTGGTTTTATTACCATCGTCTACTACATCTTTTGATTAGAGGTATTCATTGGCTAGTTTTATACAATTTTGTGACATTAATGTCCTATATTTTTTGTAGTTAGTTTTATAAATGCTATGATAATATTAACCTAATTAAATATTTTAGTATCCTGTATGTTTAAACCATTTGTTATTTGTATGTGAGGTATCTACTGAACAATGAAAGCAACTACCGAAGTGGATTGTCATTGTGATGGCCTTTGCTTAATGGTTAGAAGATTTGAAATGGGCAGAATTGGATGCTAAAGGAAGAACCCCTAAAAGATGAGATCTACCAAATAATGTCGGCTACTGCAGCATAGTATGTCTTTAGGGAAAGGAATACTTGAGTATTTCAATGCAAAAGACAGAATCCTCAGGTTATGATCAGATTCGTCACAAACCAAGATAGCCTTGCAGCATGGCCGAAAACTTACAACTTTTGTCCTACCTAATATTTAGTCGATATTGGTGTAGTTAGGTGTTGACTATTGTGTCTTTCTTGTCATTTGTTCAAACGATCATTAGCAAAGATAACTGTGGGGGCTATGTCCAACAATTGATCTTCTTATATACTATGTAATGTTCACTTTTGGTAATGAAAATGATTTGTTACCCAAAAAATTAGTATCTTCAGTTTTCCTCTCGTCCATATGAATTCTATAACTTTGATTTATTCTTCAGTTTGGATAGAGAACTATAACTTTATTTTTTGTGTTTAAGAATCATATAAATGAAACGAATGAAATCATAAGAAATCTTCATCAATTTGAGAATAAGAACAAAATATATTGAATGAAAAACATAAGTTTTGTCACTGCGGTGAACTAAAAATAATATTAGTTTGGGTACCACTCATGAATTTTATCAAAGAAAGTATTAGCTTTACTCTACAGTTTTAGTTGAATCCTTTGATGTAGTAGTTGATGCTAGTTTTATTTCACATAATTGGTTCCATGAACAACTGTGCGGTTTTTAGCTCAATTGAGACAACCTTGTTGTTCAACTTCATAGTAAAATAAACCTGTGTATAGCTTTATTGTACAGAAGTAATTGAAGACACACTAATTACAAGTGAAGAGTTTATGTAATTAATTTACATTAAAACTTAAGCTGATACATTGTTATTTTCCATTGTTTCTTGGGAAAATGACCTAATATATCCCTCCATTTTTCTACTAGAGTTGATATACCCTTCGTTATGAAAGTGACCCATATATCTACCCGTATTGTTATACAAATGGCTCACATATACCCTTTTCCTCTAATGAAAGTGAAAAAAAATAATTTTATTATATTTATTTAATATTTTTTATTCTTTTCAAATGTATTTTTTTTGACTTTTTGTTTCAATGACTAATATAAATTTACTGTTTTGATGGTGAAATTTATTTATGTTTCACTAATTTTCTTGTAAAATTTATTATAGATACCTGAATTATTTTTAAGAATGCAAAAACTAAGTTATAATATAGCCGCACAAAAATTAGTTTTAAATTTTTTCTTTACACTATAGAATGAAAGAAAAAATAAACAAGAAACTCAATAATGATAATCAAAGAAGTCAAAAACTAATTTGTGTACAAAAACTATTAAAATATACCTTAAACTTTGCTAGAAGGTTCATAAATACCCCTATATGAATTTTTAAAAAAAATTAAAGTCAAAAAAATAAATTTAAAACTAGTTTTTCACTTCCATTTGATGAATGGTATATGTGAGCTTTTTTTGTAATGGTAGGAGTATATGTGAGCCATCTGTGATGATAAAGGTATATACATGATCATTTCTCTATGCAACTTACATTGCAAACACCTCAGAATTGCTCAAAGGTGAATTTCAAGTTCTTCAATACATGGGCTGAACATGAATCATTTATGGGTCTGGTAGAGAATATATGGCAGATGGAATATGGTACTGAACACATGAAGAAGTTTTGGTCCAAATTAAAGGCTCTACAACCTGTTTTAAGGCATCTTAATAATAAGAATTTCAAATTTATTAGTTAGTAGATTGAGAAGGCGAGAGATGATCTTAAAAAAAATACAAAAACATATAATTAGCCAAGCTATTGATGAACTAATAGAGCAAGAAAAAGAGACTTTGATGAAGTTGGAGAAATGATCTATGATAGAAGAAAGTGCTTTAAGGCAGAAATCAAGGACTAAATGGATTAAACTTGGAGATGCTAATACCAAATACTTCAGTGCTATAGTAGAAGAGAGAACCCAAAGAAGCAAATCAGGAGCATTATATCCCTCTTTAGACAAATGTTGTATGAGCAAAAAGAAATCAAAACAGAATTTGTGCAATTTTGCAAAGGCCTCATGGGCACATCAACAGTTACTTTGCTAGCTATAGATGTTCAGATAATGAAAAGATGTCTCATGTTGTCTAGACATCAAAGGATTAGCCTATGTGCTGAGATAACTGAAGAAGAGATGTTGGATTACAAGCCATTGGAAGTGACAAGACACCAGGTACAGATGAGTACAATGCTTTCATTGTTAAACATACATGGCAGATAGGGGTGTCAAATGGGCGGGTTGGGTTGAAATTGGAGATTTTAAAATGGGTTGAAATAAAAATCGGGTTGGATCTTGACCCACCCAAGTTTACTTTGGGCTCAAATGGGTTAAGTTCTAATGGGCAAAAAAATGGGTTGGGTCTTGACCCACCCAATTTGACCTGATTAATCTCAATAATTTTAACATAGTGATATTTAACTTTTATAATAACAATTCGAATTTCAGCACAAGATTTTTTTTAAAAAAAAAGTAACAAATGAATAGATAAATCCTAAAATATGTTAAATAGATAATAATTCATATCTTTAATATATGAACATATCTTAGTAAAGAGTTTTAAAACGGGTTGAAATTGGAGATTAAATTGGGCTCAATTGAGGATTCTCTTAAAATGGTTAGGCTTGAATGTGTTGAGATTGAACCCAATTCAAATTATCTTGAGCCCAACCCTTAAAATTTTGGGCGGGTTATCTATGTTTGGGTTCATTTTTGACACCCCTAATGGCAGACAACAAAGTGCAAAAAGTTTTAACTGCACTTTAGTAACCCTTGTCCCAAAAGTGCAAAGCCCAAAACCTATGAAAGAGTATAGACCTTTTGCATGTTGCATTGTCTAGTATAAAATCATCTCAAAAGTTTTGGCAAAATGATCCATACTGTCATTTGTGATTGTCAAAATGGATTCATTCCATGGAGGAAAATCTCTGATAACATATTATTAGCTCGTGAACAGTCACTCCCCGAGGCTACCCCCTTAGAGTAACACATGACCTAGGATCACGTGACCCTAAGCTTACCCTGAATCTGGCATATCATGAACATAATAAAAATAGCTAAGAATAGCTAAGTAAAACATGTATTATGCGAAAGCTAAAAATAGTGGATATCTGAAATGGGGAAAACCTAACTAGTCTAAATATATAAAATATACTAAGAGTTTAGTGATAACTGAAACAACCTGTAACACCTTGAACTTAAATAGAGGGTTAGCATGTTAGAACGTCAAGGTGTCACCAGTCAAGGACCAACCAAGGGCCCATGAAGAGGCCCCAAGAAAACTGCCCAAGGTAGTGACCTAGGGCAAGACCCATGCCCCGTGGGTGTGTCCACGCCTCGTGGATGGGGGATCGTGGTTTGAACCAAAGTCCTAGTCACCAAGCCACACTTGACTAGGACGGTCCGTGGGTTCATCCACGGCTCATCAACGTGTCTCATGGATGATTACCTGAGGGCAGTTTTGGTGGTTAAGTTTAGGGGTACTTTGGGGTTTTTCGGTTTTAATTAGGATTAAGTGGTGTCATTTAGACCACCTAAATAAGAGGTTTAGACCCCCTAAATCAAGTCATTTAAGTCATTCTCTCAACTTACCAAAAAGAAACCCAAATCCCTATCAAATATTCTCTCTCTAGAAAGTTGAAGAAGAAGAAGAGGAATCAAGCTAGGTTAAGCCAAGTCTCCAATCTTCCAAGATTTGAGGGCTTTGGAATCAAGGTATGATGGCTCATTCATCCATGGATCCCTATCATCCATGGAACCCCATGATTTCCCCAATTTTGAAGAAGAATTCCCCAAGTCAATTTCGGGTTTCTTCTAATGTTATGGGTTATGATCCAATTGAGTGGATTAGAGTTGTTTATGATTGTTTATGATGGAAGTGCATGATTTTAGTATGATTATACATGTATCCATGCTGAACCTATGATTCTAAGATGAATTTGATATAGATAGGTTTTATGCCATGAAAGGGAAAATTGAGGGCTTAGATCCGATCTTCTAGGATTGATGAATTTCATTATAGATTGTTTGAGATTAGAGCACATAGATATGAATTGCTTAATATTAAAGAACATAGACATGAATTGAATTAGATTAAAGTATACTTGATTGAATCATGATTAATAGTGCTTGAGATGGAGCCTATATGATGATATATGATAAGAATCGCTTAAGAATGAAACATGTGATTAAAATGTCTTGAGATTAGGCATATGGGATAACTATGACTAAAATTGCTTGAGAATAAGGCTTGTAGATGAGTCCACAAATTGGACTCATTAAGGGCTTTATTTTAATAGAAATAGTGTCCTCAAATGCTTATTTAGCCTAAATATCTGATGAAAACACTTAAGTTTCTGGTATTTGAAGTGTTAGTGAAAGCATGGATACTTAGGCGCAAAAAAGAACAAAAAGGCTGAAAAGAACAGAGAAGCTGAAGCCTGAGCATCACCAAGCATGCTTGGTGATTCGCCGAAGAGACGCACTCCACTCTCTGTTCCAGTATGCGAAGCCCTGAAGGAGAACGATAAAAAAGGAGATGAAAGGAGCAGTCGGCGTTTCGCCGATCAGTTCCGTGAAGCAGAAGTATACAACCCAATGATCCAGAATGCACAGATGTTGAAGACAAAGCAAAAATGGCGATGAACTAGAGAAGGGCGAATCGCCGAGTCATTCGGCATTCGCGACAAACGTCGCCGAGCGGTCCGCCAGCACTATTTTCTGAAGTCTATAAATACTAAATTCTTTACTAGTTATTGTGTGGAACATCAGAGTAAAAATATAATTGCAATTTTCACTTTAGCTTTCTTATTTTCTCTCAAGTTTGGAGAGGGTTTTTGGGAGACTTGAAAGGAGAAGGAGATCATCTTCCCCAAATTGGAAGTAGGTCTTATCCATTCTTCTTCCTTTGCTTATACTAAGGTTTAATTTCTTATACCCATTTGATTTCTCTATCAGTTTAGGTATAATTTTTTATTTCTTGATGTGTGGCTAAAAACCCCATTCTTAGAGTGTGATTTAGCAAATATGTGTTTATATTATTATTGGGTTTTGCTTGCTGATAGGTTAGACGTATTTTAATGGTGATTTCACCTAGTGGTTGTGGTTTAATTTAATGGGTTTGTAGTTGCAAATACAAAACCACCCATGTGTTTTCGGCTTGCTTGAGAGAGAGGTCGTGAAACCAAGACCGCTAGACCGATGGACTAAGGAGTGGGTCGACATTAGGTTCAGCCTGAGAAGGTGAGAACTAGTCCCATATCGTACCACTCAGCTCGAGATACTGAGTGGGGTAAGGAGTAGTTTGGCCTTCATGCGGCGAATGGGTGTCCAAGAGGAACCATTTGAAACTAGGTAAGTTGCTCGAGAGAGAACTTATTTACATCTAAAGCTTAGCCTAGTAACTATCAGCTTACAAATTTCCTATTGAAAGCATGTACTCAGCAATTTATATCAATTTATATTGCGGTCACACCCCACGAACTTCTCCCCATACTTGATCTCCATTTCAAATTTTATAGTTTTTATTACATTTGTGACAAAACCCCCAAATCGATATTTGACACTTTTGTGTACCCCTTTAATTTACAATGTTTTTAATCGTTAATATCTTTAGCTACGACTAGTTTGAACTAAATTTTATTTTTCTATAAATTCTCAAAACCACTCCCTTGGGACACGACCCCAGTCCTTAGTTGGGTTACTGTATTATCGACGATCGTAGCCACTTAAAATGGAAGTAGTGTCGTTGGTCACGATAAGCATCAAAATGGTGCCGCTGCCGGGGAGTGGTGTCACGTGAAGATGTAGATTTCTATAGTTTTTGTTCTTTTTAGTGTAGTTTTTACTAATCTTACTATTAGTTTTGTTTTTCTTTGTTTATTGTTTGTGTATGCAGGTCCTTTGAGCATGACATAGGGAGTGGGTGGCAAGCTAGTTGAGGCAGATCAAGAAGTCGAGGGTGACTTCACACTAACTGCACTGGTATCTCAACTAAATGACTTGACCACCAAAATTTTCGAGGTGGAAAACCAGCGCAAATGCCAAGGGATGTGCATACCTTCTCATGTGCGGAAAAAGTCTAGAGAAGATGAGAAAAGTCGTGTTGAGGACACATTCAAATCATCAAGATCGAGTGTTGGACAAAATAAGAGAGAATGTTGAAGTGTTGAATCAATTGATTGGATCTCATTCTAGATCAATCTAGCACATTAGATCACTCTTGATGTTTGCAATGCCTCAGCTCTATCCAAATGATTATATTGGGGTTACCTAGTGACACTAGGCCTAGCTCCAATAACAGAGAGTGAGGCAGGACCTACGTCGAGCCACCACGTTAAATAAGACGCTTCTTTGTCTGTTTTTAATTGTGTTATTGAAACTGCTTTGCGATTGTTTGACCTTATGGCTCTCTTTTGGGTTTAATTGAAAAATAATTTTGACACTTCCGAAAAATTTTCATTTTTCAAAAATTTTCGCCACCTCTTGTGTTGAAAGTGGCTGTTCTTGTACAAATTCTAGTATTGGTTTCGATCAATACCGATGACTTGAATAGTGCTCTCAATCGAACAAACATGTATGTGCGGCTACGACGAGAACAAATGAAGTTGCATAGCCAATATGTGAACTCTTTGCATCTCGTTGTGATTAGCCATTTGTCAAATTGATTCTCTTGTAATGACCGTTGCACACTTGCGAAAGTGTGTAGTGTTGTTTGACTTAAGTGTCGATGCCTTATGTGATGAGCTTACTTTGAACCTTGCATGAATATAACTAGAGTTTGCCCCGTTAGTTAGATTGATTTAGTAAGGTGTGCTCTTGAGATGATCTTAGGCAACTTTTAAAGAGTGAGCCAATTTGACATATACCTCTTTTGTAGCCTACTCGTGAGCGTGTGAAACTCTCTTGAACACCCTTTGAGTCTTACCTTTCTTTGAAAGAACCTTGATGAAACCTAGACCTTACTTGATCCACTACCTATAATCCTCTTGATTTGTGGTTTAATGAATAGCCAACTTAGGCAAAATGCCTAAGTTGGGGGTATGGTGAAAAACGAAAAGGAGAAGTCAAGAAGTGCAAGAAAAGTCTCCCTTGACCCAGGGTGTTGCGGAAAAATGGAAACCTTCCATATAAAAAAAAGGAAAAGAAAAAAAAAGAATGAAAAAGAAAAGTTGTGGAATAAAAGTACAAAAGAAATTGGGTTTCCAAGCAATCCATGAAAGTGAATAAAGAGATGACTTAGAAGCACTAGAAAAAGAATTGATAAAGATTAAGAAGGGGATGCCTTGAGAATACCACATCTCATGAAGAAAAAGTCACTGATCCTAAATGACCATAACTTTGCACTCAGCCCCATTACAAGCCTTAGAAAGACCTTTTACATCTTGGGTGAGCCAAACCAAAGATCGATTGGAAAATACAGGCAAGCCTATGGGTGAAAACATGCACTGTTTTCCTTTTTTTGAGTGTGAACGTTGCATGTGATTCCTAGTCTTGAATTGATTATCATCTATATATGAATATGGAATCATTCTTTATGTGTGGGCAGTTAGATATTTTTTGTTGAGCTTGGACTTGCACAAGTAGTAAGTATTGCGAGCATGAGAATCTTTGGTATTCGTGTGTCACAACTTGAATCTTTGAGTACACACTTTATCTTTGCATGAGTTATTTGAGTCTTGTTGTGTATGTTCATGATTTAGTCTTGTGTAGCACTATTTGAGACATCCTATTTGAACTACTGAACTTGAGTTTTACTTGAGGACAAGCAAAAGTTGAAGTTGGAGGTGTTGATGAGTCCACCAATTGGACTCATTTGGGGCTTTATTTTAATAAAAATAGTGTCCTCAAATGCTTATTTAGCCTAAATATATGATGAAAACACTTATGTTTCAGGTATTTGAAGTGTTAATGGAAGCATGAACACTTAGGCGCAAAAAGGAACAAAAAGGCTGAAAAGAATGAAGAAGCTGAAGCCTGAGCATTGCCAAGCATGCTTGGCGATTCGCCGAAGGGACACATTCCACCCTTTGTTCCAGTATGCGAAGCCCTGAAGGAGAATGATCAAAATGGTGATGAAAGGAGCATTTGGCGTATCGCCGATCAGTTCTGTGAAGTATAAGTATACCGCCCAATGATCCAGAATGCATAGATGCTGAAGGCAAAGCAAAAATGGCGATGAACTAGAAAAAAGGTGTAATCACTGAGTCATTCGACATTCGCAACTAGCCTCGTCGAGCGATCTATCAACACTATTTTTTGAAGACTATAAATACTAAATTAATTACTAGTTTTTGTGTGGAACATTAGAGTAAAAACATAATTGTAATTTCACTTTAGCTTTCTTATTTTCTCTCAAGTTTGGAGAGGATTTTTGGGATACTTGAAGGGACAATGAGTTCATTTTCCCCAAATTGGAAGTGGGTCTTCTCCATTCTTCTTCCTTTGATTATATTAAGGTTTAATTTATTATATCCATTTGATTTCTCTATCATTTTAGGTATAATTTCTTATTTCTTGATGTGTGGTTAAAAACCCCCAATCTTGGGGTGTGATTTAGCAAATATGTGTTGATATTATTGTTGGATTTTGCTTGCTGATAGGTTAGATGTATTTTAATGATTGATTTCAACTAGTGGTTGTGGTTTAATTTAATGGGTTTGTAGTTACAAATACAAAATCACCCATGTGTTTTCGACTTGCTTGAGAGAGAGGTCGAGAAACCAAGACCGCTAGACTGATGGCCTAAGGAGCGGGTCGATATAAGGTTCATCCTGAGAAAGTGAGCCTTAGTCCCATATCCTTACACTCAGCTCGAGAGAGTGAGTGGGGTAAGGCTTAGGCTGGCCTTCATGCGACAAATGGGTGTCCGAGTGAAACCCATTTGAAACGGGGTAAGTAGCTCAAGAGAGAACTTATTTCCATCTAAAGCTTAGCCTAGTCATTATTAGTTTACAAATTTCCTATCGAAAGCATGTACTTAGCGATTTATTTCAATTTATAATGCAGTCACACCCCAAGAACTTCTCCCCATACTTGATCTCCCTTTTAAATTTTGTTGTTTTTATTACACTTGTGACAAAACCCACAAATTGATATTTGACACTTTTGTGTCCCCCTTTAATTTACAATGTTTTTAATCGTTAATATCTTCAGCTACGACTAGTTAAAAGTAAATTTTATTTTTCTATAAATTCTCAAAACCACTCCATTGGGACACGACCGCAACCCTTCGTTGGGTTACTATATTATCGACGATCGTAGACACTTGAATCGGAAGTAGTATCATTGGTCATGATAAGCATTAAAATGGCACCGCTGCTGGGGAGTGGTGTCACGTGAAGAAGTAGATTTCTAGAGTTTTTGTTCTTTTTAGTGTAGTTTTAACTAATTTTACTTTTAGTTTTGTTTTTCTTTGTTTATTGTTTATGTATGCAGGTCCTCTGAGCATGACAGAGGGAGTGGGTGGCAAGCCAGTTGAGGCAAATCAAGAAGTCGAGGGTGACTTCACACTAGCTGTACTAGTATCTCAACTAAATGACTTGACCACCAAAATTTCTAAGGTGGAAAGTCAGTGCAAACACCAAGGGATGTACATACCTCCTCATGCGCGGAAGAAGTCTAGAGAATATGAGAAAAGTCGTGTTGAGGATACACTTCAAATCATTCTCCAAAAGATCACTGATCAAGATTGAGTGTTGGACGCAATGAGAGAGAATGTTGAAGTGTTGAATCAATTGATTGGATGTCATTCTAGATCAATCCAACACATCCGATCACTCCTGATGTTTGCAATGCCTCAACTTCATCCAAATGATATATTGGGGTTACCTAGTGACACTCGGCCTGGCTCTAATAATAGAGAGTGAGACAAGACCTTCTCAAGCCACGACGTTAAATAAGTCGCTTCTTGGGAGCCAACACAAGGTCGTAAATGTAGGATTTTACTTTTATAAATAATAGTGTGTTGTTTGTATAGATTGAGGAAGGAAAGTGCTTGAAAAGATGTATGGTGGCAAGAAACATGTCCTTTTGGAGGATTGTCGACAAGATCGGCGTACCAAATCATTCCCGCCCTTTGACTCAATACACCTCAAAGATTGAGTCTGTAAAACTAGGCGGAGTGAGAATTTCATCAGTGTATCGCCAACCCAGTTAGCGATCTCGATGAAGACCGCCGATGTGATGCCCACATGAACTGAAAATCCAAATAAATTTGGCGAGGTAACTAGACATTTGGCGCTTCGTCGAGTGATTGAACGAATTCGACTAACATCGCCGAATAAGCGGAAGTTGGATGGTCACTTGCCACAGGCTTAAAAGTTCCATTTCATTCACTTTCTTTCACTTTGTCCCTTTTCAGAAACTCACACTCGCACTCTAGTAGTTATATTTCTTGCACTTTTAGAGTATTTTAAGTGTCGGATTGTGCTCTGATTTGGATTGCATTGCCTTCTAGCACATCAGTACTATCTAAATAGGCACCAAAGAAGTGGCTAGACCAAAAGTCGCACGGAGAAATGATCCACCTTGGCACATAAGAGCACGATAGTTTAAAAATGATGACAAGAAAGCAGAGCTAGCCAGACAATGGAAATATACCAAGTAAGCTAGGGCAAAGAGACGAATTCCCATCGACCCTAATGTTCCTCCAAGGGCTCGAAGTTTAGTTAATGCAATACGGGCCTTTGGAGCAGCTCATGAGATAGATCATATGAGTGCAACTAATTATCTTGCTGCAGATGCTAAGGCAAAGGCAAACAATGAGGACCAAAACAACAATACACCGGGGACCATTATTTTACTTCAGAGAGATGCATCGGGTACTGATGCCCCGACAGATATAGAGATTACATAGACAAAACATCTCTCCATGTCTTATCTTTCTTCAACTCTGGATACTGTCATTATTTGCATTTGAGGACAAACGCTCTTATTTGTGGTAGGGTGAGGCCTACCTTGTTTTGCTTGTTTCAGAAAATTGTGTTTTGGTGTACATTTGGGTTGTCTGTTATTAATTGTGTTTTTAAAACTGCTTTGTGATTGTTTGAGATTATGGCTCTCTTTTTGGTTTAATTGAAAAATAATTTTGACCCTTCTGAAAAAATTTCATTTTTCAAAAATTTTCGCCACCTCTTGTGTTGAAAGTGGTTGTTCTTGTACAAATTCAAGTCTCGGTTTCGATCAATACCGATGACTTGAATAGTGCTCTCAATCGAACAAACATGAATGTGCGGCTATGACAAGAACAAATGAAATTGCATAGGCAATATGTGAAATCTTTGCATCTCGTTGTGATTAGCCATTTGTCAAATTGATTATCTTGTAATGACCGTTGAACACTTGCGAAAATGTGTAGTGTTGTTTGACTTAAGTGTCGATGCCTTGTGTGATGAGCTTACTTTGAATCTTGTATAAATAAACCTAGAGTTTTCCCTGTTAGACTGATTGATTTAGTAAGGTGTGCTCTTGAGATGATCTTAGGCAACTTTTGAAGAGTGTGAGCCAATTTGACATATACCTCTTTTGTGGCCTACCCGTGAGCGTGTGAAACTCTCTTGATTACCGTTTGAGCCTTATCTTTCTTTGAAAGAACCTTGATGAACCCTAGACCTTACTTCATCCACTACCTATAAGCCTCTTGATTTGTGGTTTAATGAATAGCCAACTTTGGCCAAAAACCTAAGTTGGGGGTGTGGTAAAAAACGAAAAGGAGAAGTCAAGAAGTGCAAGAAAAGTCTCCATTAACCCATGGTGTTGTGGAAAAATGGAAACCCTCCATATAAAGAAAAAGGAAAAGAAAAAAAAAGAAAAGAATGAAAAAGAAAAGTTGTGGAATAAAAGTATAAAAGAAATTGGGTTTCCAAGCAATCCATGGAGGTGAATAAAAAGATGACTTAGAAGCACTAGAAAAAGAATTGATAAAGGAAAAGAAGGGGATGCCTTGAGAATACCACATCTCATGAGGAAAAAGTCACTGAGCCTAAATGACCATACCTTTCCACTCAGCCGCATTACAAGCCTTAGAAAGGCCTTTTTCATCTTGACTGAGCTAAACCGAAGATCGATTGGAAAATATGGGTAAGCCTATGGGTGAAAACATGCACTGTGTTCCTCTTTTTGAGTGTGAGCGTTGCATCTGATTCCTGGTCTTGTATTGATTAACCTCGGTGTGTGAATATGGAATCATTCTTTATGTGTGGGCATTTTGGTACTTTTTCTTGAGTTTGAACTTGCACAAGTAGCAAGTATTGCCATGAGAATCTTTGGTAATGGTGTGTCACAACTTGAATCTTTGATTACACACTTTATCTTTGTTTGAGTAATTTGAGTCTTGTTGTGTATGTTCATGATTTAGTCTTGTGTAGCACTGTTTGAGATATCCTATTTGAATTGCTAAACTTTAGCTTTACTTGAGGACAAACAAAAGTTTAAGTTGGGAGTGTTGATGAGTCGACAAATTGGACTCATTTAGGGCTTTATTTTAATAGAAATAATGTCTTCAAACGCTTATTTAGTCTAAATATCTGATGATAACACTTAAGTTTTAGGTATTTGAAGTGCTACTGGAAGCATGGACACTTAGGCGCAAAAAGGAACAAAATGGCTGAAAAGAACGAAGAAGTTGAAGCCTGAGCGTCGCCAAGCATGCTTGGCGATTCACGGAAGGGACACACTCCGCCCTTGGTTCCAATACGTGAAGCCCTGAAGGAGAAGGATAAAAAAGGCGATGAAAGGAGTAGTCGGTGTTTCGCCGATCAGTTCTGTGAAGCAGAAGTATACCGCCTAATGATCCAGAATGCACAGATGTTGAAGGCGAAGCAAAAATGGCGATGAACTGGGCGAATCGCCGAGTCATTCAGCGTTCGCGACTAACCTCGCTGAGCGATCCGCTAGCACTATTTTCTGAAGTCTATAAATACTAAACTCTTTACTAGTTTTTGTGTGGAACATCAGAGTAAAAATATAATTGTAATTTTCACTTTAGCTTTCTTATTTTCTCTCAAGTTTGGAGAGGGTTTTTGGGAGACTTGAAGGGAGAAGGAGTTCATCTTCCCCAAATTGGAAGTGGGTCTTATCCATTCTTCTTCCTTTGCTTATATTAAGGTTTAATTTCTTATACCCATGTGATTTCTCTATCCTTTTAGGTATAATTTCTTATTTCTTGATGTGTGCCTAAAACACGCTATTTTTGGGGTATGGTTTAGCAAGTATGTGTTGATATTATTGTTGGGTTTTGCTTGCTGATGGGTTAGATGTATTTTAATGGTGATTTCACCTAGTGGTTGTGGTTTAATTTAATGGGTTTGTAGTTGCAAATACAAAACCACCCGTGCCAGCTCAGACACCTCCTGTGGACCTTGTTCCACCAATGGTTCCTCTTCTTAGACTTCTGAATAGATTGAAAAGTGATGGTTTGCGAACCATCCTCGAATAGAAATTGTTATCTACGGAAGGACTAGAGGATAGATACTCCAGTGTGCAGGAAAAACTAAATTGGCACAAGTTTCAAACCTTCACCAGACCCCGTGGCCCCTGTTTTCCTTCATCGGTCCGGGAATTCTACTATGCATATGCTATTTTGGTGCCAAAGAGTAAGAAGAAGGTTGGTGAGTTTAGACCGACTAAATCGGTCATGGTACGGGGTGTGAAAGTTGGGTGCTGCACCGATATCATAAATGTTGTTCTTGAGAGAGCTACAGAGTTCGAGCATGATTATGAGGGCCTAGTGACAGCCCAGTCCCTGGATGACTTAAAGGGTTGGCTTGCACCACTTTTATATGATGTCACTTTGAGGTGGATGGATGCAGAAGTACAGATCGAGAAGAAGGATCTAAATGTAGCTGCCCAGTATTGGTTTGGATTCATCAGCAGCTCCATTCTATCCTCTGGCATGCAAAGGCATCTCGTCTAGGGTCTATATTAGGAAAAAAAGGGCTTAACTTGGGACTCATCATTGAACAGGAGATAGCCATGAGGGCCAAACATAGACAGACCTCCTTGCCATTATAACGGAGCTTTGCCGGCGTGCTGGAGTACCCCGAGACACTACCAGAGATTTTGATGTTACCCCATCCTCCTCTACTGACATCTGGCATCAAGGCCTAGTGCACAAGAGAGAAAGCTGAAAGGAGGAGGGCACCCCCGGTAGACACCTCCCCGGAGGTGGATGTTGGCTCGTTACCTGCAGAGACACATTTGCCTACTCCAGCCCCTTGGCCTTCAGGTACTTCTACCTCTACTTCTGCTTCACATGTTCCAGGCACGTCCACTTCTTCCAAGTAGCCCATGATTACTCAGGAGATGATACTGAAGATGGGACCTTGCTCAGTCAGCTGACGTGAGAGCTACTAGACTGGAGAGAGATGTCCCCTTGTATGATTGAAGCTGATATATTTTCTACATTGATGCCCCTACGTACTTATGTTGATGATCTGACCGCTAGGGTCACAACCTATGAGAGCAGGCAGGGGGAGAGCTCTGAGGTTTTGGCTTTGAAAGCCAATGTAGCATACTTGAGGAAGGACGTAGACTATTTGAAGTCTACCGACTTCACTTCATTGATTCAGACTGCAGATGACGTAGAGGCCCCTGAGACCTTAGGGATTCCTCCGAATACCACCAGAGATATACATAGGGAGGAAGATGTAGTTGATGAGTCGGATACTAAAATCGACAAGAAGTAGATAGAGATGCAGGAGGCGAGCATATACAGAGATCTGCATTTCGTTAGGGAGGCTGAGAGAGACCTTGGAGACATTGATGTGACTGAGGAGATTCTGATAGGTGTCGTTGTGCAGGTCTCCATGGCAGGCACACTTTTTGTTAATCGTAGCGGAGCTGATACTTCTGAGGTGACTCAGGGCACTAATGCCCAAGTCCAGATTGATACACCAGGCACTAAAGCCCCGATAGATGGAGAGACTGTATAGACAGGATCCTTTCTTTACCTCCCTCTCTGTCTTACTTTATTTTGACTTTTGGATTTTGTGTCATTGGCATTTGAGGACAAATACTTTTTAATTATGGTGGGGTGAGGCTCACCTTTTGTGTGTTATTTGTGACTCATGTTTTTGTGTATATATTTGGGTTGTTCTGTTTAAAAAATTGTGTTTTATACACTTTTTGTGGAAGGTTTGAGCTTGTGGCTCCATGTTTTAAATCGCAAGATGATTTTGACCCTTCCGAAAAAAAATTTGCCACCCCTTCTATGTTGAATATGGTTGTTCCTTCGCAAATTTGAGTATTGATTCCGATCAATACCGATGACTTGGATAGTGCTTATAATTGAACAAACATGAATGTGCGGCTACAATGAGGCCAAATGAAGTTTCATAGACAATATGTGAACTCTTTGCATCTCGTTGTGACTAGCCAATGATCAAATTGATTCTCTTTTAATGACCGATGTACACTAGCGAAGGCGTGAAGTCTTGTTTGACTTTAGTGTCGATGCCTTGTATGATGAGCTTACTTGTGAACTATGCATGATAGATCATAGAATTTACCCCGTTGGTCCAGTCAACTAAGTGATGCTATCTCTTGATATGATCTTAGGCAACTTCTAAGAGTGTGAGCCAATTTGACATATACCTCTTTTGTGACCTACCTTGTGAGTGTGTGAACCGTTTTTGAACACCCCTTGAGCCTTACCTTTCTTTGGAAGAAACTTGATGAAAACAATGACCTTTCTTTATCCATGACCCATAATCCTCATGAAGTTGTGGTTAATTGAATAGCCAACTTAGGCCAAAAGCCTAAGTTTGGGGGTGTGGTGAAAAGATAAGAGCAAGTCAAGAAGTGCAAGGAAAGTCTCATCTTACCCATGGTTTTGAGATAAATGGAACCCCTCCATAAAAAAATAAAAATAAAATAAAAAAAGAGAAAAGAGAAATAAAAAGAAAAAGAATGAAAAAGAAAGTTGTGGAATAAAGTACAAAAGAAATGGAGTTTCCAAACAATTCATGGAAAGTGAATAATAGGATGACTTATGAGCACTAAAGAAAATGATGAAGAAAAAGGAAAGGAAGTGTTGTGAGTACCACATTTCATGAGGAATAAAGTCACTGAGCCTAAATGACCATACCTTTGCATTCATCCCCATTACAAGCCTTGATAAGACCTTATTGATCTTGAGTGAGCTTAAGCAAGTTTTGATTGGAAAATACTGGCAAACCTATGGGTGAAATTATGCATTGTGTTCTTCTTTGTGAGTGTAAGTGTTGCATTTGATTCCGGAACTTTAAATGATTAAATCTTTGTGTGTGAATATGGAATCATTCCTTGTGTGAGGGCATTTGAACACTTTGGTTGAGCTTGAACTTGCATTTGAAGCAAGTATTATGAGCATGATATTCTTTGATATTGGTGAGTCACAACTTGAATCTTTGAGTGCACATTTGATCTTTGCATAAGTAAATTGAGTGTTGTTGTGTGCATTCATGATTGAGTCTTATGTAGCACTGTTAGAGATACTCTTTTTGAACGGTTGAACTTGAGTTTGCTTGAGGACAAGCAAAATTTTAAGTTGGGGGGTGTTTATAGGGCTATATTTTTAAAGAATTAATGTCCTCAAATGCATATTTTATCTCAATATTTAATGAAAACCCTTAAGTTTCAGGTATTTGGAGTTTGAGGAAAAGCATGGACACTACTTAGCAAAAAAAGAACAACGACAGCTGAAAGAATGAAGAAATAAAGATATGAGAATCGCCGAACCTATTCGGCGAGTCACCAAAAGGCCTTATCCTCGCCCTTTTGTTCCAGTGTGCTGAGCCCAGAAAGAAAGGATCAAATCAACGATGAAAAGGAGCAGTCGGCGTGTCGCCGAGCAGGTCCGCGGAGCAGTACTCTGTCGCCCAATGATCCAAAACACGACGATGCTGAAGGATAGCGCAAGACGGCGATGAAACCTACCAAAGGGCGGATCGCTGAGTTGATCGGCGATCTTGACTAACGACACCGAATGATCCGCTGCAGCAAAGATTTTTGAAAACTATAAATACTCGTTGAGAGTTGTAGTTTAATATTAGATTTTTAATATAGATATTTTTAACATAGAATTTTGAGTTCTATGTTTGGAGAGGGTTTTGAAGAACTTGAATATTCAAAGGGTTTCAACTCCAAGAATTTGGACTTAGGTCTTATGGATTCTTCACTCTTTGCTTGTTTTGAGACTTAAATCTTCATACCCATTTGAATGCAAACTCATATTGGTATAAATTTCTATCTCTTTTACATGTCTAGCTAAAACCCCAATTCTTCGGGTGTAATTTTGTGAATAAGGGTTAGATAATATGTTGGGTCTTGTTTGTTTATGATTATTTGTTGTGTAAATGTGATTTCGTTTAGTAGTTGTGTTGAAACTTAATGAATTGTAGTTGCAAATACTATTTCACTTTTGTATTTTCGGCTTGCTCGGGAGAGAGGTCGTAAAACTAAGACTACTAAATTGACGGCCGGTGGGATTGGGTCGACATGAGGTTCAGCTCGAGAGAGTGAACCCTAGTCCTTCTCCCACACATGCAGCTCGAGATAGTGAGTGGGCTAAGGCGGAGGCTGTTCTTCATGCGGCAACTCGGTGTTCGAGAGAAACAGAGTTGATTTAGGGTAAGTAGCTCGAGAGAGAACTTACCCCCACTATAGTCTAGCCTAGTCACAAATATTCAACTGATTTATCATCAAAAGCATGTACCCAATAGTTTAGTTTATCCCGTATCCCTATACATCCCAAGAATTCTCTCTCCTTGATTAGTACTCTTTATAGTTTCACTGATTTTTGTTTACTTGTGTCAAACCGCCATTGTTAATTGACATTTTTGTGTCACCCCTTAGATTTAACATGTTCTTATTCGATAATTTTTTTAGCTATGACTAATTAGAACTTAATTTTATTTTTCTATTAATTCTCAAAACCACTCCCTTGGGACTCGACCCCAACCCTTGGTTGGGTTACTTTACTATTGTACGATCGTAGACACTTGCATTGGAAGTTGTGTCTTGATTACGCAAACATCTGGGTACACCCTAGATGTAACATAGCGTATAGGACCCCGTGAGGCCCCATATAAGCCATTTAGCATTCATAACATAAGAAATAGAACAAAGGAAATAAAGACAACATTTCGAGTCTAGGATTTTTATAAAAGCAAACAAGACGTCTAATACAATAGATAAAATTGGGCCTAGCCCATACATTATTTCCAAAACTTAAAACAATGAAAATATGTCCTCGAAGCATGATGAATCACCAAAGCTCGGAAATCTCACAAATCAACCTCTAGCCACAAAATTGAGAGCCCTGATTGTAAGCCCCTATATTTGGGGAAATGTAGGAAAGAGTATGTGTTAGTACAAAATATGTACCAAGTATGATATCCATGCATATAAAATTTAAATAATGCTAAAATAGGACATTTGCATGAGCATACAATGATCAAGCTAAAAGATGAAACTTGAGAGTTAGAAAACATAAGTCGTAAAACATGATCAATGCAAGTGAATATCATCTTGAAACATACTTATGATACTCCTCGAAGTAACCTTGGTTCATCATAACTTTACTTGTTTGTGGGAAGTAGCCTTAACCAACATATAAGACTATGTGAGCTAGAAACATGGAATCCGGTGTCTACCCTACACCGAAAAGGGATGTCCTACTTGCCACGGTAAGGACATGAACTTCTAGCTATTCTTGATCTACTAGCTAATGTCTATCTAGACAATCCTATCTTGTCACATACTTATGGGACACGGGTAATTTCCACTTGTCCACTCGGTTCTAAATTTAACTTCCATGGAATAGTTTTTGATCCTATTCAGTTTATCTCATGAAGGAACATGGGTAATCGCTTTTTGTCCTTACATCATGTGCATAGGTAATCGCCTATAGTCTTTCAATTATAGAGCATGTGTAATCGCCTCTTGCCTCATTATTACAATAGCTTCTTAGCATTGGTTCATTTTAGGTGAGAAAGTCTTTCAACCCTAAGAACCCTTATTATGTTAGAAAACCTTTCATAATTCATGCTTACATGTGTATATGAGAAATCCTTTCGACAACACAACCATAACATCATCATTGATACTCCACTCTAAAAGCATCCTTTAAACATTTAAATAAATTTCATAAGAACTTACATAATCTCATAATTCACCTTTCAAGGTTCAAAGCCCACTTTCAATCATCAATGTCTAGAAAACTTAAGTTAGACATTGGTTCATACAAATTCATCATAATTTCATATAATTCTATCAATTCATACTTGATTTCATATAATCTTCTTTCATAATCCAAAACCCACATTGTAGGATCTAAAATTGGAAAAACATAGGGAATACATGGGTTCATGGGGAATTCATCATAAGAACATGAAATTAACTCTATCCATGCATCATAGATCTTAAATCCATCAATTAGATCAACAATTAGGAGAAATCATAACATAGAAAAAAAACCTAACTCAATTGGAGAATTCTAACTTTGAAAATAGGAGAATTTGGGAACTCCGTGAATGGATGAAATTCATGGATGAAAACTATCATACCTCAAATCCAATTGTTTATGTTCAATGGAGGAATGAAGACTTAACTTGCAAACCCTAGCTTGAACCTTTCTTCAATTTTTTCTAGAGAGAGAAATATTTTAAGAGGAGGACTTGTTCTTCTTTTGTAAATTTGAGAAAATGATTTTCAATTGGGAAATTTTGGAGTTAAAACACTTATATAGGGTTTTTAGTGAAGGATAAAACGACATAGTATTAGGCTAAACTAATTAGGGAAAAGACCTGCCTGCCCCTAGGAATAACTGCCACCAGTGACGATGGGTCAGACTGACGAACCGTGATTTGACAAACGGTCCGTCCTGCACATCCGTTGACTGGCGTCAGAAACAGGAAATTGAGACCCTTGACCACGAACTTCATCCACGGACCGTGGACCAAGTGATGGTTTGTTGGTCCAGGCCGTGGTTCCAACCTTCTGAGCAGTTTACTTGGACAATCAACGGACCAATCCCATGGTTCGTGGTTCACTTCACGGGCAGTTGTTGGCCTCTGTCGGATGGCACCATGAACTTCTGAAAACTACTATTTTTCCCTTTCTTGAATTTGAAGTGTTACACATACGGTAAAGAATTCAATTACGAAATAAAATGGTGTTCTAATCGTTTGTAGAAGTAGACATTTTCGAAACAATAAAGTAAATGACAAAGGGTTAACAATTAATGTCAAATGGGGGGATTTGAGTGAACAGTTAACAACTACGAACAAACAAGTAGAGATGGATCCTAGGGAGTGTGATCAATTGGATGCCAATTTCGCTAAATGGGCGATTATTATTACTAGAATTCATTGAATATTAGTGGGTAGGCTAGGCTTTAGGTGTAATAGCCATTTCTAAATCAACTATCACTAATCAAGCGAGTTCTCTCGAACCTCGACAAGCATAACACATGAAAACAACCCAATACCTCAATTAGGCTACTTTTTCAAGCTAGATTAGTAGGATTCAATTTAGATCCACTTTCTCAAGCTAAGTCTACAATAACTCAATCACTACACTCATCTATTAATAGTTTTAACTTTAAAACCTCTTTCTCAAGCAAGATTAGAATGCTAAGCTATAATTGCATTTGCAACTACAGTTCATCAATTAAAACTCAACTATTAATTGGACCCACTTCAAATCAATAATAAAATCAGTAAATACTAAAACCCATAAGGTAATAGAACATTAAATCACATAATCACACCCCCAAGAATGGGGGTTTTAGCGATATATAATAAAGAGTAAGAAATAGTTACCAATTATGTTTTCCATCAGCTTGGGCAACAATCCACAAGTCTTTAAAATGCTCAAATTGAATTTGAAATCAAAATAAACCCTAAATCTCTACTCAAGAAGTTAAAGAACAATGTTTAGAATGTTAGGGATCAAAAAACTAGAACTGGACAACGTGGGAACTCTAAAAAAGCTCCAAAACTCCGTTATCTTCTTTTGAAAATTATATTTATATGTTCCTAGAATTTCAACTTCGGAACCACTCGGTGAAATAATTCGGGCTTCGCTGACCAGGTCGGTGATGCACCGAGTGTTCTATTCCATTGCCTTCTTGGCTTGGCTTTTCATCACTTCTTTGTTGTAACTTTAGGCGATCAAAGTCAGCATCGCCAATTCATTTGGTGCGTCGCCGAACCATCCATTTTCTTGTCGAATTGTTCTCGTCCATGGGCTGGCCTACTGTAACTTTTGGCAATCTGAAAAGCCACTCGGCGAGTCACCGAGTAGCTGTGGCAACTACCAACCTTGCTTTTCTTTAGCCTTTTCACTTATTTTTGCCTGGTAATGTCCTTAACTTGCCATTTTTCCTTCATTGCTGTAAATTAGCATTTTAATATCAGTTTAGAGCACAAGTCCTAAATGAGTCAAAATCTCCGCCTCATCAACACCCCCAACTTAAATTTTTGTTTGTCGTCAAGTAAAACACAAGATCAATCAGTTCAACAGAGATGTCTAAATAGTGCTACTCAAGACTCAACATGCTTGCACACGAGGTTTAATCTACCCATGCAATGTTTAATTGTGCACTACAAGTTTCAAACTATGACTAGCCATCATCAAATAGAACTCAAGCTCATAATGATTGCTTCAAATGTGAATTCAAGCTCAACAAAAGTATTTGAATGCCCTCACATCAAGAATGATTCCATGCCACACAAAGCTCATCAAAATTTAAGAATTAAAGAATCAACAATCAACTATCACACTCTCAAAGATGAACACATGAATGATTCTACCCATAGGCGTGCCTATATTTTCCAATCAACATAACATTAAGCTCAATCAAGATCACTAAAGTCATTCAAGGCTTGTAATGGGGCTGACAGTAAAGGTATGATCATTTTTGCTTAGTGACTTCTACCTTCATGAAGCATGGCTTGCATTTCACTTTTTTTTCTTCTTTTCTTTCACTCTTTTTTTATTTTCACAAATTTACCCTAAGTTCTTTTGAGCATGATTCATTGAATACCCCATTTCTTTCATCCATTGCACAAAATTCATTGCAACATTCCTTTTCAATCTTTTTCAACTTTTGCTTTACTTCTCTCTTTTTTATGGAGGGGTTCCATCTTGTTCAACACAATTCATCATAGGTAAATTTTTCACAAACTTCTTGACTTTCCTCATTTTTTACCACATCTTGCCTAAGTTGGCTATTCAAATGGACCAATGCTTCATGAATGTTTTAGGTGAGGGGAAAGAGGTCAAATGAGTTCATGTGTCATCCAAAGAAAAGGTTAGGGTCAAATAGTGCCAAGCTAGGTTCACACTCTCACAAGGTGGTCACAAAGAGTTATAATAGAAATTTAGTTCACTCTCCAAAAATTGCCTAAGATCATCTCTATCATTCGCCTACATTAGTCTATTGGACCAACATGGCAAGTTCTAGGTATTACCGAGCACATAGTTCAAAATAATCTCAATACATATGGCATTCAATACAATCATCAATCAAGATTCCACAAATTTAACTCGCATGCAACGATCATCACAAGATTCATTCCAACAATCGGTCAGTCTCAATGAGATGCTAAGAGTTCACACATGACTTATGCAACTCAAATTTGCCTCATTGGAATCGCAGACATATCGTTCAATCAAGAGAACTATTCAAGTTATCGGTATTGATCACAACAGACACATAAATATGCAAGATAACAACCACGTTCACAACCATCAAGAGATGAAATTTAAATTTGGATCAAAAACCAACATTCACATTACAAACCAAAAATCGATAGTCACAAAAAGTAAGCATTCAGAATAAGCTATCAAAAACCAATCATTCACAAAAGTAACCCAAAGGACGTAGGTATGAAGATACCTCGCCCTGCCAAACAAAACTAACCATTGTCCTCAATGCAAAAGAAATAAATAGTCTTAAAATAAAACTAAAAGAGAGTCAAGATCCCCCTGTCAAGCTAAGCCTGAGGTGAACTTTGCACATTCAGGACTCTCTCAATCTGGGCATCACTACCCGACTCATCTCCACCATTCGCTCCAGTAGAGCCCACCATCGGTGTGTTCCAAAGAGAGGCCTCCGTGGTTGTCTATATCATTGCGCCCTCTAGGTCCTCTATAGGTTGAGCTTCTCCTTATCTATCTCGAGAGCATTAGACTTGACATCTCACAAATTGCTGGCAACTCTGTACTCGGAACCTCGAGAAGGTCCACCGTTCCAAAAAAACATAAACAAATCCATGGATTTAAGCTCATCCACATCACCTCTCAAACTAGTAACATCGGCTCTCAAAGCTGTAACAACAACTTAATGTATCTATTCTGCTCACATGCGTCCAATCGCACTGTAAATGCGTCTAACGCTAAGCCATGTGCAATGATATACTCTCGATTCTCTCTCAACTCAACTCGAATAGAAGCTAAGGCAGCATAAATGGCCCTCTCAATCATTCTGGGGACATCAGCCTCTACCCGAAAAGTACGTACGTTAGCAGATTGGGCTAGATGACCCATCTTGAATAGCGGTCGGGCAGTAGTAGTAGTAGTAGTAGTAGACGAAGAAGGGACCGTAGTAGAGGTGCTAGGAATACCTTAGGGCTCACCAGACTGAGTAAGAAGGGTTTTTTCTATCTCTAGCATCTCCACATCAACAATCGGGGAAGTTTCCACCAGTGCTGCTCTCCTCCTCTCAGCTTCTTATCTTGTACTCGGCCTCAACCCGAGCACGCCGGCACAACTCTCTGATCAACACAGGGAAAGAAAGTGGAGTCTGACTCTACTTGGCTCTCATGGTCATCTCCTGCTCAATAATCAACTGGAGATTTGGTCTATCCCGATCAATGATGGATCCTAACAAGGCCACCTTAGGATGCCAGAGTATGGACTTTTTCTGGGAAGGCATCAATGTGCTGCTAATAAACTTGAACCAATAACACACAGCTACATACAGATACTTCTTCTCAATTTGAACCCCTGGCTCGATCCACAGCGGTGTGATATCAGAAATCAGAGGAGTCTACCACATATTTAAGTCAACAAGGGTCTTCTTCTGTATCTGATCCACCAAGAATTAGATCACATTCATCGTACACCCCAGCACCTCATTAATGTATGTGCTGCTGCAATTCACCCTTTTACCACACACCACCACATGATTAACCGGTGCGAATGAGCTTGCCTTTTTCTTCCCCTTTTGCACCAGCCTCCCATACTCTGTATAAAACTCTTGCACCCAGGAAGGTATGTATCAGCCTCGGGGCTATGTAAATCTTTCAAACCTATTGAACTTGATGGTGTTCTACACTTCAAGATACATGTCCACCACTCCATCTGTAGACAACCTCTTTTCTTCCAAAATTGTCCTCAACCCGACAGCCTTGAGTTTGTTTAGCGATCAAGGTACGGGTGCCTGTACCAGGGGCACTAGAGGTACTTGGTAAACCGTCTGTGTTGGAGGTGGAGGAGGTGTAGGAGTGACTGGTAGTCTGGTCAGGTCATGAAGCGCTTTTGAGCGCAGCTCAGCTCATCTCCTCTCAAGAGTCTGATCATCCTGCGGCTCGGATACAAATGTTGGTGATCTAGACCCTGAGTTATCCTCACCTTCAGACTCTGAAGTGGTGAGGTGGGTGTTGTAGTTGCCCATGCTATCAGAGTTATCCTTAGTCGGACGTTGCTCCGGAGGACACTTGCATTTTCTTGTGATCCTCTCCCTTGTCAGAGGAAGTTTGGATTGTGTAGCTCGTGGGGGAGCAACACCATCATTGATAACTATACCCTTTGCTTTCTTTCGTGGTGGTAGGTTTCTCCCTGGAACTTTGGGTCTGGCCATATCTGCAAAATAACACATAACAAACCAATATGTTAGAAACAAGTCAACAAAGTATCAAAGTATAAAAATTGTAGAAAAACCTCACCGACTAGTTCGGTGAGTCACCGAACCCATTCGGCGGGCCAATTTGGGCTTCCCGAAAGTTATAGAACAAAAATCAGCTCAAGTTGGTGAAGTCCAGGGTCACTGGGCGATTGCCGACTTCATCCGGCAAACTAGAAGTAGTTCGCCGAAAGTTACAAAATATTTAACTAAAATTAGGACCGGTAAAGGGCGATCGCAAAGACATTAGGCGAGCTGCCGAATAAACTCGAGGAGCTCAAGCATATCACCGAATGTTACATAATCAAACCATCAAATATCAAGAGTAAAATGGCGATCGAGGGGTCACTTGGTGAACCACCGAGTCATTCGGCGAGCTCGACTAAACTCGCCGACTGGTCTCTCGTGCCATTTTTTACCCCAACCTTCAAATTTCAACCCAAAGCCCACGATAATGATATTAAAGGACTATTCTATAGAAAATAAACACAGACCCATATCAATATTGACCCTAGAGTACTCAGACTTCCCTCGATTTTTCTAAAATTGGCCAATCAACATCTTTTGCCCTTTAGAATGATGTCACCCACTCTATCATTGGGAAAATTCAATTGATCAGTGCAATTTGGGTTACTCAGACTTCACCCTCACTAGACCCAACATATTAGCATTATACACCCACAAGTTCCAGCAATTTAAACACGGATTTTAACAATTATGGGCTAAAACACAAAAGCTTACATGATACTACAATGGCCCTCACTTGAAAAAAATCAAATCTACAAAATTATGCAATAGATCAAACAATATTACGAGCATGTATCACAAACTACTAAAAATCAAGCCAAGTTCGGGACACAAACCTCACAAGTAGACAGAAACAAACGCTAGGCAAGCAAATACAAAAGCAAAATGTAAAATTGCCCCAAGCAAATGATATCCACACGAAAATAACATGCAAAAATATGATCTAACTATGAATCTAAGAGTGCTAGAGTGGGAAAATGTGAAATTAAGGTGAATTTTGAATTTAAAATGGTTAAGGCCCTTTTTGACCCTTCAGCTCGCACCCTAGTCAGCGATGTCACTTATGTTGTCGACCCATTTGGTGTCGCGTAAAATGGTGCTTTTGCCCGCCAAAGTTTACAAAACTCCAGCCATTTAGTTGGTCAAAAAGGCGATCGACATCGAGCTTGCCGACCTGTTCGGTGAGTCGCCGAACAGTGCCTAATTGCCTCTTTTCCCCAAATTTTGTATTTTTAACCTGCACATCTAACAACCGTTATTCAAGCAACAATATTAAAAACTAAAAACTTGGGTTGTATCCTAAGAAACTCCTTATTTAACGTTGTGGCACGAAGAAGACACGCTTTCAAGTTTCGTTCTTAACCATTGCATCACTTGGTAATCCTCTTTTTGGTCTTGGATTTAAATGAGTCGAGATTCGACCCATCTGTATTTCCAGCTGCTTAATCGATACCGAATGTGAGGTAACTATTTGGTTCAGAGATGATACGTCGTCTTTCATTTCCTTTTAGCACATTGTCCAATACTTCCACTTTGTTAAGAATGTGTGCAAGCATATCTTCATTGCGAAAATTTACAGGATTAGCCCTTTGCTCTTTTGGCTTTTGACGCTCATGGGGAGGTACATATCGTTCTTTATCACCATCCCTCTCTCTCAAATTCGTATCACGGTCACGCCATTCCCTATCACGGTATGTCTAACCTTTATCGTGATCTCAATTCCAACCTTGATTCCCGTCCGGCCTTGGATAGTTCGGAAGGAAACCTCCTCCCTGATTTGTTAGGAAATGTACTTCCTCATTGTACATAGCTTCAAAATGCGATTCATTAGGATTCACTACACTAACTCTGACCGCATTCATACCCTTAAACTCACTTTCCATGACGTGTTTTGATAATATGTCTATTTGGGTCATCATCTTAGCTATGTTTGCATCCCGCTATTGGTCTTTTTCCATTTGTTCCTTTGTCATCCTGAAGCTCAAAGAAGACACTTGATCTTCTCTAGTGTACCAAGCACGGTTGATTTTTGTCATTTCATCAAGAAGAGTAGATGTTATTTCAAACGGTTGTTGCATGATTCCTCCTCGAATGAGCTGGTCTGCCACACCCTTGTTGAATGAATCTAGACTTCGGTAGAAGTATTGTACCAACACATTGTTAGGGAGTCATGAGTTGGACATTGGAGCAACAATTTATGAAACATCAACCATGTCTCATGAATTAGTTCACCATCCACTCGCTTAAAGTTCTGAATATTATCTCTCAATGTCACCATTTTCGAGGGAGGGAAAAACCGTACATAAAACACATTAGTGAGCTCCTCCCAAGAAGTGATTGAATCACTTGGTAAATCAGCCAACCACTTCGTTGCCTCCGCCATTATGGAAAAGGGAAACAAACAAAGTTGGACCGACTCCTGAGTGATGTTCTTGAAAGAAAATGGCCCACACACATCTACAAAGGTTCAGATGTGATCATGAGGATCCTCAGTAGCTAGACCTCCAAATGTACCCTTCATTTGCAACAGCTACAAGTTTAATGGTGATTTCATCTAGTGGTTGTGGTTTAATTTAATGGGTTTGTAGTTGCAAATACAAAACCACCAATGTGTTTTCGGCTTGCCCGAGAGGGAGGTCGCGAAACTAAGACCACTAGACTGATGGCCTAAGGAGTGGGTCGACATGAGGTTCATCCCTAGAGGGTGAGCCCTAGTCCCATATCCTAACACTCAGCTCGAAAGAGTGAGTGGGGTATGGCGAGACTGGTCTTCATGCAGCAAATGGGTGTCCGAGAGGAACCCATTTGAAACGGGGTAAGTTGTCCGAGAGGGAACTTATTTCCATCTAAAGCTTAGCCTAGTCACTATTATCTTGCAAATTTTCTATTGAAAGCATGTACCCAACAATTTATCTCAACTTGTATTGCGGTCACACCCCAAGAACATTTCCTCATACTTGATTTTCTTGATATTTTTTGCTATTTTTACTACTTGTGACAAAACCCCCCAATCGATATTTGACACTTTTGTGTCGCCTCCTTTAATTTACCATGCTTTTAATTGTTAATGTCTTCAGCTACGACTAGTTAGAGCTTAATTTTATTTTTCTATCAATTCTCAAAACCACTCCCTTGGGACATGACCCCAACCTTTAGTTGGGTTACTACACTATCGACGATCGTAGACACTCATACCGTAGGTTAGTGTCGTTGGTCATGATAAGCATCAAAATGGCGCCGCTGTCGGGCAGTGGTGTTATTTGATAATTTTAGATTAGTTGTAGTTTACTAACATAATTTTTAGTATTGTTTTGAATATTTGTGTGCCACAACAGGGCATATGAGTGCAAACAGTGAGAATAGTTGCCAAGCAGGCCACTCAAGGGGTGGTGTTTTTCATCGAGATGACATTGATGATGTCAATAGTGTTTATAACTTTGTTGATGTGGGTGAGAAGGGTGAAATTTGCATACCATAAGCTGAAGGAAAAGTAATGTTCGAAGTTACCAGCGCAACACTCCAATTCATACAGACCAGAGGTTTATTTGGAGAGTTAGAACATGAAGACCCACACGAGCATATACGAAGCTTTGTGAAAGTGTGCACCCTTTATCATTCAAGAACCTATCTGAAGAATGCATACGATTTTGCTTATTTTCATTAACATTAACTGGGGGAGCTACTAAATGGTTGGTTGAGCATCCCAACAACTCCATTAAATCATGGGAGGAGCTAGTTATGGTGTTTCACGAAAGATTCTTTCCCCATCAAGAATGATGAAGCTGAGAAATGATATTCAAAATTTCAAGTAAAATGAGGGTGAACCAATTCACGAGTCATGGATAAGGTTTAACAGATGTTTACATAAGTGTCCAACACACGGACTGCCAGGTGAATTGCTACTCCAATACTTTTACCGTAGTCTGGACTCGATTAATAAAGGTATAGTTGATCAATTAGTGCAAGGAGGAATAATGTTACAATCATTTGAAGTAGCCACATTTCTCCTAGAGGGTATGACTAAAGTGAACAAGGCATGGTATACCAAAGATGATCAAGTTTCCCCATTATGTTTCCGGTTAATGCAAGAGCAGATCGAAAAAGAAAGGGAGAGGGATGTCAACATCAAGAAGATGTTATCTCAAATGGAAATTCTACAAGAACATATGAATGGGACACGTGGAATATTTCGAGTTTAGGAGGGTTCTTCTTCTGGTTACTCAAGACCGAGAGAGAATCAAGGTTGGAACTCCAGAAGATACGAAGAGGGTTTCCACCCACGCTATCAACCGCGGGGTGGGAATCAAGGTTGGAATTATTATAGTGGCAAAGAACCAATGAGATATTAGCAAGATGGGACTGAGTGGGATGATCAAGAGGAAGGCCATACTCATTTGAGTGAAATCCCAAAATCTAAAGAGAATGCAAGTAGTCCTACGGTAAACGATTTGTTATCGCGCATACTCGATAAAGTCAAGGGCTCTGATGATTTGCTAAAATGGATGAAAGATGACTTTTTATCATTGAACAGTAAAGTGAATTCTCATGTTGATGCCATCAAAATGCTGGAAGGTAAATTGAGTCTATTATCAACTCAATTAACGTCCAAAACACCGATGGACTATAATGAAAAAGAGCTGGTTGTGGTTACCCGTAGCGGTAAAGTGGAAATAGGGAGTGTGATGGGAAATGAGGATCCTCAAAAACATGAAGAGGGCCAAGGTGTGGAGGAACAAAATTTACCTATTCGACAAAATCGCACTAAAGAACCACAGGGGGAAGCAGAGCAACAAGTTCAAGTTCCAAAAGTCATACACCTTTTACCTAAGATATATCCACCATTTTCCCAATGTTTGAAAAATAAGAATGAAGATGAGAAGTTCAAGAAATTTTTTTCAGTATTCAAGAGCTTATCGATTAACCTCCCTCTAGTGGAAACATTGTTGGAAATGCCGAGATACGCCAAATTTATAAAAGAACTGGTTACAAAGAAAAGGAGCTTGCAATATGAAACGATTGAGATGCCCCATAGTTGCAGTGAAATTATGACAAATGATTCAATCACTAAGAGAGAAGATCCTGGAGCATTCACAATCCCGTGCACGATTGGCATGCTCCAATTTGCTAAAGTCTTGTGCGATTTAGGAGCAAGTATCAACTTGATGCCCTATGCAATATACAAGCAACTTGGTTTGGGTGAACCAAAGGCAGCCACAATGAGACTCCTCATGGTTGATCGATCAATCAAGCACCCAATCAGAATACTCTATGACATATTAGTAAAAGTGGATCGATTCATCTTTCCGGTTGATTTTGTGATTCTAGAATGTGAGATCGATGCTGAAATTCCCATTGTTTCGGGAAGCCCATTCTTAGCTACCGGGAGAGCATTGGTGGATGTTGAAAGCGAAAAATTGAAGTTCCATGTGAATATGATGAAGTGACCTTCAATATTTGTAAGTCCATGAAGCAACCAAGTAACATCCATATGGTGTCCACTGAGGATGTGATAGATAAGGCAGTGGCAAGTATGAGTCATTTAATGCGCAAGAATGATCCCATTGAATTTGTGCTTGCTAATTATGATGACTCCAAAGTTCAGGGTTACGAGGAAGTGGTAGCTGCTTTATCAAGATTACGATCATATTCAAGGAATCCAATCAAATTGGATATCGATCTGAAAAATAGAGAAAGTCCCCCTGCTAAACCATCAACAGAAGAACCACCGAATTTGGAGTTAAAAGCCCTACCCTCTCATCTCAAATATGCCTTCTTAGGAGCCAATAATACTCTACCGGTAACTATCACCGCCAATCTGCTTGAAGGGCAGGTGAAATTGCTCATTGAAGTACTTCGGAAGCATATAAAAGCTATTGGATGGACAACGATATAGTAAGAATTCCGCCTGGCATCTGTACTCACAAAATCCGACTGGACAATGAATGCAAACCTAGTGTCGAACATCAACGGAGATTAAACCCTCCAATGCAAGAGGTGGTAAAAAGGGAAATCATCAAGTGGCTAGATGCAGGGGTGATACACCCTATTGCAGATAGTAAGTGGGTAAGTCCGGTGCAATGTGTACCGAAAAATGGAGGCATAACCGTAGTCCCGAATACAAAAAGAGAACTTGTGCCAACAAGAACAGTGACTGGGTAGAGAGTATGCATGGACTGGACCGACAAAGACCATTTTCTGATGCCTGTTATGGATCAGATGCTTGATCGGTTATCAGAAAAAGGGTGGTACTATTTTTGGATGGGTACTCCGGCAACAACTAAATCTCTATTGCGCCAAAAGATCAAGAGAAAACCACTTTTACTTGCCCCTATGGAACTTTCGCATTCAAAAGAATGTCATTCGAGCTATGTAAAGCCCCAGCAACATTTCAGCGTTGCATGTTGTCTATTTTTGCAGATATGGTCGAAGACTCTATAAAGGTGTTCATGGATGACTTCTTAGTCGTAGGGGATACGTTCGAAGAATGCTTGACTCACTTAGGACAGGTACTCCAAAGATGCGTTGAAATGAATCTAGTTATGAATTGGGAGAAATGTCACTTTATGGTAAAAGAAGGTATTGTTCTTGGGCATAAGGTGTCACAAAAGGGGCTAGAAGTTGACAAGGAAAAAATTGAGGTCATTGAGAAATTACCCCTGCCGATTTTAGTAAAGGGTGTTCGTAGCTTCTTGGGGCATGCATGATTTTACAGAAGGTTCATTAAAGACTTCTCAAAGATTGCACTCCCATTGTGCAAACTCTTAGAGAAGGAAGTGAAAACCCACTTTAATGATGCTTGTATGGATGCATTTCAGTGTTTGAAAGAGAAACTAATATCCAATCCAATCATCATCTACCCTAATTGATCCGAATCTTTTGAGTTAATGTGTGATGCCAGCGGTATGGCACTGGGGTTTTGTTGTGGCAAAAGCGCAACAAACTGTTTCACCCAATCAACTACGCAAGCAAGACTCTAAATAGTGCCCAGCAAAATTATACGGTCACCGAACAAGAGTTGCTTGCAGTAGTCTATGCATTTGAGAAATTCAGGGTGTACTTGCTAGGCACCAAAGTAATCGTACACACTGATCATGTTGCACTCCATTATTTGATGGCAAAGAAAGATGCAAAACCATGATTGATTAGGTGGGTACTACTATTACAAAATTTTGATTTCGAGGTGAAAGATTGAAAAGGATGCAAAAATCAAGTGGCTGACCATTTATCAAGGCTGGAAGCAAGGGAGAATGTCGAGCATGAGGTTGACATAGATGACTCTTTCCCAGATGAACGGGTGTTTGCAATATCCCTTAAACATACGCCATGGTATGCAGATTTTGCAAATTACATTGTGTGTGGGCTGATGTCGGATGAGTTGACCTTTTACCAACATAAAAGTTTCTTGTTCGATGTTAAAAATTGCTTTTGGGACGAGCCATACTTGTTCTGAGAGTGTGTTGACCATGTCATTAGAAGGTGCGTTCCGGAAGAAGAAGTGGTAGAAATTCTCCATGCTTGCCATACATCTCCAGTGGGAGATCACCATGGTGGTGTTTGCACCGCTGCTAAAGTTCTCCAGAGTGGGTATTACTGGCCATCAATCTACAAGGATGCACATGAGTTTGCAAAGAAATGCTCTAAATGTCACCAGCAAGGTAGAGTGTCTAGAAGACACGAATTACCTCTCACTCCTATTTCAGAGGTTGAGCTATTCGATGTATGTGGGTATAGATTTTATGGGACCAATTGTGACCTCATTTGGAAATAAATATATTTTAGTGGCTTTAGATTATGTCTCCAAATGGGTGGAAGCCATCGCACTTCCAAACAACAAAGGAAAAAACGTTGTCTAATTCCTGAAACGCTACATCTTCACCAGATTTGGCACTCCGAGAGCAATCATAAGCGATGGGGGATCCCACTTCTGCAATAAGTGGTTCTCAATGGCACTGAGTAAATATGGGGTGAAACACAAAGTGGCAACCCTATATCATCCTCAAACAAGTTGCCAAGTCGAAGTGTCGATTCGAGAAATCAAAAACATCTTGGCAAAGACAGTAAATGACAATAGAAATGATTGGTCTAAGAAACTCGATGATGCACTATGGGCATATCGAACTGCTTACAAAACACCTATCGGGATATCTCCATATCAATTGGTTTATGGTAAGGCTAGTCATCTACCCGTTGAGTTAGAACACAAAGCATTATGGGCATTGAAAGCTTTAAATTTGGACTGGTCAAAAACATCAAGAGCGAGAATAGAACAGTTGAACGAACTAGATGAATTTTAGACTCAGATCATATGAAAGTTCAGCCATCTATAAAGAGAACATGAAGAAATGGCATGATGCTCGGATACTCAAGCGAGACTTCAAGGTAGGAGATTGGGTTCTGCTATACAACTCGCGGCTTAGACTCTTCCCCGGAAAGCTAAAATCCAAATGGTCTGGACTGTTTAGAGTAATGCGAGTGTTCATCAATGGTGTCATAGAAGTTAAAGATCAGGAAGGACCTCCATTTACAGTGAACGGTAAACATCTGAAATTGTATCTTGAAGATTGTCAAGAGATTTCGTTGGTTGAAGTGGTATATTTGGAAGATGCCTGAAGGCGCTATTGTGTCGTGCCGCGAAGTTAACTAAGGCACTGTTTGGGAGGCAACCCAAAAATCCCTTTAATTGCTTTATTTTCATTATTGTCAGTACCTATTTCCTGGTAATAAAATGGTATGTCATTTGTGCAGGTGAAAGTACTAAAATGAATTAAGGATGGCAAACAATAGATCTTGTCGGCGAGTCACCAAAGGGGTCGGCGAATCTGACCTTATCTACCATTTGACTCAAAACATCGTAAACTGAAGTCTTTTACACTCAGTGAGATTTGGAAATTATTTGCGATTCACCAAACATTTTGGTGATCTCGATGAAAATCATCGTTTGGATCTTCACAATGACTGAAGATTCTGTAAAACTCAGCAAGTCGAGTGCTCACTCAGCAAATCGCCAAGAGATTCGGCGATTAGAACTAATATCGCCAAATGAACAAAAAAGAATACTGGACGGATGCCATAACAGATGGAGCAACTGCATAATCAGGATCACTTCTTCACCTCTCTGTTTGTCTTACTTGCATTTAGTTTTGGATTCTTATTATTTGCATTTGAGGAAAAATTACTCTTTATTGGTGGTGGGGTGAGGCTCACCTTTTGTGTGCTATTTGTTATTCGTGTTTTGTATATATTTGGGTTGTTCTGTTTAAAATTGTGTTTACACTGCTTTTCGTGGATGTTTGAGCTCATGGCTCTCTTTTGTTTTTAAATAGCAAATGATTTTGACCCTTCCAAAAAATTTTGAATTTTTCGCACATTTTTGCCACCCTTTGTGAGTTGAATGTTGTTGTTCTTTAGCAAAAAAATTGAGTCTCAGTTTCGATCAATACCGATGACTTGAATAGTGCTCTCAATTGAACGAACATGAATGTACTGTTACAATAAGGCCAAATAAAGTTGCATAGACAATATGTGAACTTGTTGCATCTCGTTGTGATTAACCATTTATCGAATTTATTCTCTTGTAACGACCATTGCACACAAGCGAAAATGTGTAGTCTTGTTTAACTTAAGTGTCGATGCCTTGTGTGATTAGCTTGCTTCGAAACTTGCATGAATAAACCTAGAATTTGCCCTGTTAGTCTGATTAATTTAGAAAGGTGTCCTCATGTGAGGGCATTTAGATACTTTTTGTTGAGTCGAACTTGCACAAGTAGCAAGTATTGCGAGCATGAGAATCTTTGGTAATAGTGTGTCACAACTTGAATCTTTGAGTACACAATTGATCCTTGCATAAGTAAATTGATTCTTGTTGTGTACACTCATTATTGAGTCTTGTGTAGCACTGTTTGAGGCACCCTTTTTGAACGGTTGAACTCAAGTTTGCTTGAGGACAAGCAAAAGTTTAAGCTAGGGGTGTTGATGAGTCCAAAAATTGGACTCATTTAGGGCTTTATTTTGATAGAAATAGTGTCCTCGAATGCTTATTTTGTCTCAATATCTGATGAAAACTCTTAAGTTTCAGGTATTTGAAGTTTTAGTGGAAGCATGGACACTTAGGTGCAAAAATGAACAAAAAGGCTGAAAAGAACAAAGAAGCTGAAGCATGAGCATCGCCAAGAACCTTTGGCGATTCGCCGAAAGGACAGACTCCGCCCTTTGTTCCAGTATGTGAAACCCTGAAGGAAGAAGATCAAAAAGGCGATGAAAGGTGCAGTCGGTGATTCGCCGAATAGTTCCGCGAAGCAGTACTATTCCGTCCAATGGTCCAGAATGTGAAGATGTTGTAGGCAAGCACTCAACGGCGATGAGACAGAAGAAGGGCGAGTCGCCGAGTCATTCGGCGGACTCGACTTACTTTGCCGAACTATCCGCCTGCACTAATTTCTGATGGCTATAAATACTAAACTCTTTATTAATTTTACAAGTTCCGTACCATTATTATAATTTTTCAGAATAGAATAGTACGTTTTGAGATATTTTTCTCTCAAGTTTGGAGAGGGTTTTGTGGGAGACTCGAAGAGAAAAGGATTTCATCTTCCCTAAGTTGTAAGTATGTCTTCTCTATTCTTCTTCCTTTGCTTAAATCAAGGTTTAATTTATTATACCAATTTGATTTTAGTATCATTTTAGGTGTATCTTGTTATTTCTAGATGTGTGGCTAAAAATCCCCATTATTGGGTGTGATTTTGCAAATATGTGTTGATATTGTTGTTGGGTCTTGCTTGCTGATAGGGTAGATGTATTTTAATGGTGATTTCACCTAGTGGTTGTGGTTTAATTTAATGGGTTTGTAGTTGCAAATACAAAACCACCCATGTGTTTTCGGCTTGCCCGAGAGGGAGATCGCGAAACTAAGACCACTAGACTAATGGCCTAAAGAGTGGGTCGACATGAGGTTCAGCCCGAGAGAGTGAGCCCTAGTCCCATATCCTAACACTCAGCTCGAGAGAGTGAGTGAGGTAAGGCGTAGGCTGGTCTTCATGCGGTAAATGGGTGTCCGAGAGGAACGCATTTGAAACGGGGTAAGTTACCCGAGAGGGAACTTATTTCCATCTAAAGCTTAGCCTAGTCACTATTATCTTGCAAATTTCCTATTGAAAGCATGTACCCAACGATTTATCTCAACTTGTATTGCGGTCACACCCCAAGAACATTTCCCCATACTTGATTTTCTTGTTAATTTTCGCTATTTTTACTACTTGTGACAAAACCCCCAATCGATATTTGACACTTTTATATCGCCCCCTTTAATTTATCATGTTTTTAAGTGTTAATGTCTTTAGCTACGACTAGTTAGAGCGTAATTTTATTTTTCTATCAATTCTCAAAACCGCTCCCTTTGTTACTATACTATCGACGATCGTAGACATACCGTAGGTTAGTGTCGTTGGTCACGATAAGCATCACCCTTAGGCACTGTTGAGCTACTCCTCCACTCTAAAACTAGCTCATTAGGAAACTGAAATTTGACTACTTGAGTTCTTTAATCGACTGCGGCATAACAATCATGAAGCCAATCCATACCTAGAATGACATCAAAATCCACCATGTCTAGCTCAACTAAGTCAGTCATGGTGTCTTTGTGATAGACAGATATGGTACAATCACGATACACTTTTTCTGCTAAAATAGATTCATCAACCGGTGTGGAAAAATTGAAGGGTTCTAGAAGTTATTCGGGTGAAATCTCAAAATTCTTAGCTACAAAAGGAGTCACAAAAGATAAACTCGCACCCGGATCAAGTAAGACATACACATCAATAAAAAGTCTTTAAGCATACTAGTGACAACATCTGGCGAGTTCTTATGATCCTGGTGACTAGCCATAGCATACAGACGGTGTGCTCCTCCGCCTGTCCCTAAAGTAGCTCATCTCAAGGTGGATTCGTCTACTGGACCCACTGAAGAAGATTGAGATCTGTTACCACCATTACCCGGCCTATTCTTAGGGCACTCTCTGATGAAATTACCCATCTGACAACACTTGAAGCAGCCATCAGATCCATCACGACATTCTCCCGGATGGGTTCTACCACACTTAGCACAAGGTGGGCTCCAAACCCCCTGTGCCACCACTACCATGTGACTGAGTACCATGAGCTCTGAAGAACTTTGATTCCTGTGATCATTCCTATTTCTTGGTGCAGGTGTACTAGCTGATAATGGAGCAGGTCTAGATGACCTTTGTTGGAAATATGACCGATGTCTATTCCCAGTCTTTTCCTAGCCAGACTCATGATTTGTTGTCTAAGCCCTCTTGTTGCAGAACTCTTCCCTATCTTTCAGTTTGTCCTCCTCTAGTTGTTGTACATGAATCATAAGCCTAGCTATGTCCATGGCCCCTATAAATATAGTTGCTCTCCCCTCCTTATTAGATAAACAGGATAGCCTAGACACAAACAAACTCATTCTAGTTCTCACATCAACCACCATCTCCATAGCATAACGGGAAAGTTGAGTGAACATGAGGCTGTACTCTTGCATACTCATAGACTCTTGCTTTAGATTAAGAAACTCTCTTACCTTTGATTCACTTAGCTCTTGGGAAAAGAAACGCCCCAAGAAACCATATTCCAACACAACCCAACTCAAAGATGGTGTCTCATCTGCCTTATTCTTCTTCCACTGATCATACCATGTCCTAGAAACACCTTTGAGTTGATATGAGGCTAACTCCACATGCTAAGTATCAGCAACACGCATGAGCTCAAACATTTTTTAAAGTTCTTCCACAAAGTTCTCCAGATCCTCAGTGACCTTCGATCCGGTGAATTTTGGGGGTTCATCCTCAGAAACTCATGGATCCTAGATGTATCAGCCACATCCTGTCGACCTACAACTTGTTGACCAGCCTGATTTGCAACAACCTGAGTTGACATCTGAAAAGCATTCCTAAACTCAGCATTAGTGACATCACCCTAAGGGGGTTGCACTTCTGGTGCATTAAGAGCTTCTTGACCTTGAGGATTAACATTCCTCCTAGAAGGACATCCTCGAATAGCTCTATGTGGAGGCATGATCTGAAAATACATGTGTAAGCAAGAGTTAGAGGAAACTTTTATAGAGTTGAACTCTATCGCACGAACAGGAGTAACATGAAAGTGAAATGTTCCTAAATGGTGTAGCCTCCCAATTATAGATATGGCGCACTTCACACCGATAACTAGGACTCTATAGACACGACTTCATAGACACCATAGGACTCTTGAACTTTGTGCTCTGATACCAAGTTTGTCACGCCCCAAGCCTACACCCTGGACGTGGCCAACACTCGAGAACCATTTCTAATCCCCAAATGAACCCTTGGCCTGGCTGACTGTTTAGCAGAAGACTTACTCAAGGATAAAAAAATCTCTAAAAATAAAATTTATAATATTCAAACTCAAGTAAATACTTAACGCAACTATCTGAAAAATACTTAAGTGCAATAATAATAATACTTTGAAAAACAATCTCAAAACGTCTCAAATAAAAAGGGAAATATTGAGAGACTCATCAACTCTAACTATATATGAAGCCTCTTGAACTAGGATAGAAGTCGGGACAAGACTCACGACAACTCAACAATAATATGAAAGTAAATTACGAAATCCTCCGAAAAGCAAAGAGGCTCACAAAAGATGTCTGAAGGACAAAGTGATCTCAACGGAACGCTTGTTGATGATCATGAACACTTGTATCTGCATCATAAAACATATAGGTCGAATGAAATCAGAACATTGAATGTACGAGTATGTAATATAGTTGAATAACAAACAACTCAAAGAAAGGGGTTGCAATAGATGTAGATATACACTCAACTAAAGGTAAAGAAATAAGGAAGTGAAATCATTAAAACTTTACAAAAAAAATACTTTCTCATTCTTTTAACTTTAGCATAATAAGTGATATGTAAAAATACACTTTAACTCTATTGGGAGAATTTCTAACCGACAACCATCACTATGAGCTAAGTGATGACACAACGTCTTATCCATGCTGCCAGAACTGTCCTACATCGTGTCGGCATATAGAACACCTCAACTAAGTGGATCCACTAAGTTATGCCAAAGGCTCTAAGGATTCATCTAAAAAGTATGATCCTATACCCATGTTGGCAAGACATGGTTTATGAGGGTTGTGAGTTGTCTGAACTCTCCCTCATATCGGTGCTCAATACTACTCACAATAATATTTACCTTTATTCAATGTATAAAAACATTACTCTTTCTTTGGTTGAGATAATTGCCCAACACTGCTCTGAATTAACTCTGAACTCATTACTTCTTTAGAAATCAAAGTTTCTCTTTTCTCACTGTAAAAACGATAAATTTGGCAGTCAATAATTCCCTTAAGCTTTGCTCAAAATGCCTCTTTAAACTTTCCTCAAAAACTCCTTTTACCTTATGAGAAAATCAATTTAAGATAATTATTTGGTTAAATGATTCTCATCAATAACTCAACAAATACTTCATATAATAGGGTTCATCCTGAAAAATAGGCATGAATAATCAACTCAAGAATCTCAATACATAATATATAGCAACTCGAGAATTAGGAATAACAACTCGGAATTCAACAAAGAACTCATCTCAACAATTATCAAAACTAAGGATGTAACCCTAGATTATTCTTTACTGATAGAAAGTAGATGTAGGGCATGAGGACAAACTCACTCCATCACTATGATAGTCTTACATACCTGGGAAGAACAAAGTTCTTGGCGAAATCGATGGAATTTGAAGAACTATAGAAGACCTTAGATTTTCTCCTCATCAATCCTTGTTCTAAGTCTTTGAAGTGTTAAAGAACGTAAAATAATGTTTTAGCACTATTTAGACCTTAAGTAGGTGAAAAAAGTCGTGGGTTAGGCTTTGAAAGGATGGGAAAAGACTAAACTATCCTTTTTAAAAAGTTGTCAAAAATTGTCCGCGGGACTATCTACGAGTCGTGGTTTGAACCACGGACCGTAGATCCAATCCGTGGATTCTATATTGAGTTTCTAAGGCTCAAAAGTCCATTTACAGGTCTAAACGATGACCAATAGGTCCACCTACAGACCATCGATTGGGTCCGTATGATTTAGGTCCAAAAATTTAACCCCTAGTAATCTATCGACGACTTGACAGGATGGGTCATCGTTCAAACCATGGCCTGCCGGTTAGAGACGTCATTCACAGATTCAGAAAACTCTGGTTTGACACTTTTTGGTAAAACGGTCATAACTTTTTACTCCGATCATGAAATGAGGCAAACTTGGTGGTATTGGAAAGAGGATTCAAAGACATTTAATTTAATAGGTCATAGTTCACCTAATAATTATGTGTCGTGGGGGATATGATCATTTGAAGTTGACCTAAGTAGAATCTTATGTCAAAACTTAATCGGAAATAAAGATTTCAACTCAACTTTGTGCTAGGGGGTTCTTGTGACCTTAAATCATATCCAAATCCATTTGAACACCAAAAAAATGACATTTACACGTATTAGTAACTTAAGAATCACACAATTCAATTTTATAAGCAATTAAAGAGTGGTTCGGGCCTTAGCTTAGAAATTTTTGGGGTGTTACAACTAAGTTATCTGCATTTATGTTATTGATATTTTGAATTTCATCATTTCTATCCTCATGTGTTTTGGTTTTATAATGACTTCTCTTGGTAGGATAAGATGAGTGTCATCACACCCATTTTTCATTTGACAACTTTGGTATTCATAATCTACAAAAATTCTTATTATTATTATTATTATTATTATTATTATTATTATTATTATTATTATTGATATTATTTATTTATTGCTCTTTACTTTTATCAGTTCTTAATTTGAAATAAAGATTTCATTCTTTCAAATTTGACGTACCTATTTTGTATATAATATGTACAATATAATGAGGTGTATCGCTTTTATATGAAAAGATACTATCATTCATTTAAGGTTTTTAATATGTGTAGTAATTTTTAATTAGATAATAATATGTTTTCCTCTAAACTATTTAAGTCCTAGATCTTTCTATCTAATTTTGTTCAATTCAAACCTAATTAATCAATTAGCCCAATATAAAATTTTAAACCCAACTTTTAATCCTAAACGTCCATCTTATCTAGATCAACAAATCTTTTACCCTTCCCTATTTTATTCATCCAAAACCTAAATCACTTTTCATCTTTATCCTCTGTTGAAGACGAGCCGCCCCACACCCTCCCTATCCTCTCCCCAACCGCTGCTACACTGCAAAAATACCATGAAGAGCCTCCGGCTCCAGCAAAACCACAACATCTCCCTTCTCCTCCTTTTCCTCATACGCGAACCACCGGAGAATAGGCACCAAAAGATTGCCGCACCTCGAAAACATGATGTTTTGGTTATAAGTCTTTTTTAATTGATGATTTTTAGAGGCGTTGATATTAGGTTCCTTGATAAAAAGGTACATTTCTTACGCTCACTTTTAAATTTATTTAATCTTACTAATTTGGGGAATGTTTCAATCAATTTAATCTTAGATCTGTCATATCAAGTCTTAGCTTTATTTTTATTATCTTAATATATTTACTGATGAATTTATGATAAGACTCATTGAATTTCTAGAGTTGGATTTGAAATGCTTAAGAATATTAATTATTAATGCTATATGTGATCATAGACTAAAAATTAATAGTATTAGCAATATTGAAATATGAAGTTCATGTTAAATGTTGTCACTATAATAGTTACTTGATTTAGTTTATTAAGTATTGGTTTACATGAAGTTATTAGGTTGTGTAACATAAATTTTGATAAAATTTTAAGGTCCACTCAATTTAATTGTGAGAAAAAGTGTAATGAGATATTAATTTATTTCGGATCGCCTTATGTGGTTAGTTTGATATGCTTACTCATTTTAAACTTTTTATTATTATTATGAGCTTATCTTGATTTAGAATCTTTATTACCTTATCATTTAATTTTTGTTTGATTAGTTAAATCTTAAGAATAAACATACTCTCGCCTCTTTGAATATTGTTACATGTACATCATAATGGAATGAAGTTGTTTGGGGTTCAACCACGATTAATGGAGAATCCAACGCGTGAAGCAAAACTCAAGTGGAATCATCACCCCGATGGAGGCTATGTACGTTTGGTTAATGATGAAAAATGACAGTCTATAGTTGACTTCTTATATGAAGAAAACATATAACTTTATGAAAATAAAACAACTCCTAATTCACTTATAGCGTGTTTTGTATCGTTGTTTTGCCTATTTTACCATATCTTTATTTAATTAATGACATATTTTCGCCACACGCTTCGCGCTGATAAGAAGGAAGTATCTGCTAAAGTACGATGCTAGTAGTGGCAGGAGAACATGATAAACAGATAATCTAGTTCATAATAATCTAATATGGATTTAATCAATTATGAATATGAAAGGTATCTAACACCTTCCTTTCAAGGTAACTTGGATCCTTGCTGATATATAGTTTTGCAAACCTTTTAAATTAAATTATTTGTTTGTTTTGTGCAGAATTGTATCGAAACGCGCTTCTAATTCTTTAGGCGGTGTCTTTTCTCTTTTTTAAAACTTTAAAAATAATTCACTTTGTTTGCCCGTCTTTCGCAAGAAAGTTGGGGTGTGATAATTGTCATGTAGGACCCCACCTTCACAACAAGTTCTCTTTGTTGTGGCAGATAGGAATGTGCATTAGATTTTTTCAGTTTATTTTTGTATTATTCAGTTTGAATTTTTTGATTTTTTGTTTTGGAAAAGTATAATCCAATTCAAACCAAAATAAATTTTGTTTGGTTTGGTTTTCCTCTTTTCAGTTTGACTTTTATTTTGCTAGACTATCTCATTTATTAATAATATAATCAAAGTTATAATTGAAATTTGAAAAAAAAAATAAAAATATATATATATATATATATATATATATATAGAAAAGTATATAATTGAATTTCTTAATTATACTATCTAATATAACTCACAAGTTAAACTTAAAACACAATAATTAAAAGTATACCAAATATAGATTTTCAAAGACTTCTAAACAAAAGAATTATCAATGCATGCAAAACACTATTCCAGAATTGCTTATTTATTATTCATACTTTGTTAATCGCTCATGGTTCCCAAAACCCTAGTTGTGGATTTAGTTACCCATATTAGCAAGAACACAATTCATAATTGTAGATGAAGAAATCATGAACTTACGTAAATAGAATAATGAACCCAGAAATTTAACTTGAATTGCAAAGCCAAAATCTTCAAAACGAACTTAGGAAATCAATAATTGCTAGGGTTGCAAATAAAATCTCCAAAGTCACAAAGTAAAACTAGAATAATAATGTCTAACCCCCAAAAACGAGGTTTACATGCCCTATTTATAGAAAACAAATCCTAAATTAAAAGGCAAACAAATTAAGGAAAGTTTGTTCAGGCACGCGTCTTCATTCCATGAGACTAACTTACGGACCGTCGATGGATCAACGGTCCGTAAGTCCCTTCCGTCAGCCAGGACTTAGAAAATATTTTAGCTTCCAAAAATCAGCTTCTCTGAAGCAAACGACGGACTTACAGTACGGACCGTAGATACGGTCCGTCAATCCCCTCCGTAGCTTTACACTTAAAATCTTCAAAACTCAGGTACTGGAACCCTCGCAGTATCATTCTACGGATCAATCAGTACGGTCCGTAGATCAATCTACGGATCGTCAATGGCCATCGTGGTTCCACACTTGGTCAGATTTCCCTGATTTGTCATCCATACCTTGCATGCTGATCTACGGCCATCACCCACGGACCGTCAACAGACCTACGGTCCGTAGATCACCTCCGTAAATGCCCTTTTTCTGCATTTCTCTCATCTGCCTATATACCTCTGCGCCTGAACATCTTTCCTGCAAAATACAATAAAAACACATAAAAACCAATACAAAAAGGCCCTAGACACACACAACTTGTAAGTGAAATGTATTAGAAATACCGTAAACTCACGGTATATCAACACCCTCAACTTAAATTCGTTGTTTGTCCTCAAGCGACGCACTACGACTCTAAACAACACTTGTATAGAAGCAAGCATTCCAGGCCCAAGCAATCACATGACTCTCTACCCCCGTCACTTTTCAGGTGCAACTTCGTTCTCTCAGACTCGACAAGCTAATCTATGCGGATCAAACAATGACACAGATCGACCAACTGACACACAACATACACCTTCTCACTGTCACCAAGGCACCAACTTTCCGATAATGTAACTAGTGCCCTTACTTCAAACGAAATCCCTTTTTTCACAAAAAAATGCATGCCATTCATGGTACAAGGATTTATTCAACATTCACACTCAGAAGTAATTTCAAGTACAATTAGTGCTTAATGCCATAAGCTTGCCCTTATTTTCACTGCTTAGACTCTCCAAACTAGATTCTAGGATCACTATAGAACTTTATTGGCTTGTAACGTAGGCTCAGGGTCAGGTGTGGTACATTTGGGTACTGCTTAGTGACTTTCTGCCCTCCTTGACATTACACTAGGCTTTTAACCTCTTTTTGCCCTATTTATGTCATTACTATTGTTTTACCTTCTTTCCCTTCATTTTCTTCAACCACGGATATGACTTTAGACTTTGTAGCTCTTTTTACTTTTATTTTTATTTTTATTTTGGCTTTCAACAAGTCACATCCTTTCCTCCCGTTTTCTCTCTCTCTTTTTTTTTCACATCACTCTTTTTTTATACCCATTTTTCTTTCAGATTCCTCTTTCATAGCCACCCTCAACTTGTGGATTTTTCGTTAGTTGAGGTGCACAATATCCGATGTTGGGTCAAGGCCAAGATTGAAGTTACTTTTTTTACATTAGCCACCCTCAACTTAGGCTTTTGGCCTAAGTCGAAGTGCACATGTCCAAGGAAGGACCGGGGCCAACATAGTAGATTATGGGAAGGTGAGTTCGGGGTTTGGAAAGAAAGGTTTACTTTTAGGCTCAAAGTTGGATCAAAGGGAGCAGTTATTTCATTTGGTTGGATCCTTCTTTTAGGCAATTTGTGGACTTTTCAGAACAATGGCTTATGATTACTTCCTAACCTCTAGATTGAATTGTCTTAGCAGGACTAACCGAGCAAGTTCTAGTTTGCACAAAAACTATTTGAACACTCAACGATTCTCACCCACTCTTGGCACATAGTTTCATTATCAAATCATCAAATTAACTCAGTTCAAGTTTCAGCTCAAATCATGCCATCGAGTTGATTCGTTATTATGTCATACTCAGAGACAACATATTCAACTAATTGTAGCCTACAACTTCTAGCGTACATCCCAAAATCTGACGGATATCATTTTTTATAAGCCATCATACTTCTTTCTTTATCATGCTGCTACACATACAATCCTAAGACATGCCGGTTCAACAAAAATTAAACAGTCCCTTGGGAGAAAAGAACACAGGCAAGAAAACCCCAAGAGAGGATTCATGAGTAGGGTTATTCAGACTTCCCCCTATCACCCACAATCCATTTACCCCACCCCCAACAAAAATATATGCAGTTGTCCCCAATGCATACAAAAACAGTAAAAGAAAATGGATTGGGTGAAGCAAACATGTGAGACAAAGCGCCGGCGAATCATCAACAAGCAGGGGGTCCGGTTTCCCGAAACCTACTGGAACAACAGTGGGGGCACCCTCAGTAGTGCCCACATCGGCAATCATAGCACCCTTAGTAGTGCTCTCTATCAATTTCTCCGCACCATCAGTGGAGCTCACAACGTCCCCCAAAACAGGCTGGGCCGCTATCACTGGGGAGAGCTCGATGCCCCTATAACTCTCTCACGCACTCTCTGTTGGCGCAGCTCTTCGTCTACAATCGAGGCCCTCCTTGCATCCTTCTCCTGCCTACGCTGTCTCTTGAGAGATTTCTTCTCCTCATTGCGATGAGACCGGTGCCGCTTGCCTTTGGCATGTGTAGGGGCAAGCTCCTCCTCGGCGGTCCCACTGAATAGAGCATCTAGCACTGTATCATCAACCAGTGCAGTAGGTGCAACTTGAGGCTCAATTGAAGGTGCGGCAAGGATGGCATCAACGTCAATCCGGAGGCTGGCTAAGTCAGCCTGCAAAGCAGATAGATCTATGGCCGGGGTTGATCGCTCGAGGACTCGCAGTTCAAAGGCATCAAGGCGCTTATTAACGGCTTGGACCTTCCGATCCATCATCCCCTCCATCCTGCGCTCCATTCTATCCTCGAACTCAGCTATAGATTTTTGCATCCACGGTTGGATGTGATGCAGCAGGGTGCCCATCTGAGCTTCCAACTTCTGTACTCTGGCAAAGTCAATCTCAGGCAAAGTCAATCTCCACTCCTGCTACCAATGTTGCGACCATGACCGCTCTATCCCACGTGACTTAATTGTCTGGTTTAGTAGGCGACACTCTATTACGCACCAGCAGCCAGAAGAACTTGGCCACAAAATTTAGTGTGGCCTTCTGGATCCCCGACCGTGGAACGACTACCCATTCCGCATGCTCGCCATCTGCAACTATATACCTGGCCAACCATAGTAGAACAGCCTCTCGCTGCTCAGCGTTCCTCTGGAAAGTGCCACTCCGCACGATGTCCCATCTGTAGTCAAACTTTGTTGTGTTGAGAGACCAAGAATGACCCGTGGTAGGACCATAGATAAAACGTCTGATCGTGGCAGGTGATATGTCCACCAGACAACCTCAAACCAAAGTGGAAGTGAGAGGATCCTGAGCTAGGGGCTTTGACCGCTTGGAAATTAAACCGCGGAAAGTGGCAGCATAGGAAGCATAGAATTCCCGCACAATCTCCTCGCTATACGTCCCTGGGTCACGAGCCATCCAATCACACTTGTGAGGTTGAACAGCCCGTGAATGTCTGAAACAGTGTGCAAGCTCCACGTAAGGACTCTGCACTCCTCTGTAATTAGTCGAACCATCTTCTGTTTGTCGTTTCCCATCTTGGCATCCCGATAAATTTGCCATTGGCCTTCTACACACCACCTATGTAGCTCACCGACTACAGGAGTGGGGTCATCATTTCGTGGTACAGGTATGGACTCCGAGCTAGTTGCCTCATCAGACGAGGCTGCTTGGTCATCCTCACCAGACCCTGTGGCTGATTTAGCATTAGACCCTTCAGCATGGGCAAACTCGGAGCCTGAAGCATGGGGAGACTCGGACCCGGACATAGACCCCTCTGAACTGGAAGCAGCCCCAATTGGTGACCCGATCAGTGTGTGCTCCTTATCAGACTGGGAGACAGTGACTACGTCGGGAAGCACCTTTCGGGGGGTGCCTCTGGTGCCTCGAGATGTCGTGCGAGAAGTCCTAGTGTTGAGAGGAACATATGTTGGATCTGTGTCGGTGTCTATGTCCTCATCGATTAACCGGAAACTAGGGGCAACAGAATTTGACTTGCCCCGTTTGGAGTAGGTGACCAGCTTCTTCGGTGCCATTGTACCTGCGGGAGCGATATTAGTGCCCAAGACTAACCATAACTATACTAAGAAGAAGTTGAGAACTATAAACGAACAGTAAAAAAGTCCCAAAAAAATTTCAGACATAGGCAACAGTGGTCATCCACAGAGGGTATCTACGGTCCGTAGACTAATCTACGATCCGTGGAGCTCTTCCGTGGATCAGGGGGCCAACTATATAGGTTGCAGATGGAAACCACGGATGTGCAGAACGGTCCGTAGATTAATCTACGGACCGTAGTCCACGTCCGTGGTTTTACACTTGGTAATTTTTTTTGTGTGCATCCAGTGTCAAACCTCATCTATGGTCCGTAGATTGATCTACGTTCTGTAGACGGGATCGTAGATGCCATCTGTGCCAGGTTTCAACAATATTTTTCTGATCAATCATATTTGGCCTTATTTTCTAACATTAACAAAGCCTCATCATTTCTTGCACAGTTTCAGCATTTCCCAGATAGATCTTGATCCTTTGCCCGTTTACCACGAACCTTGTTCCATCCCTATTTTCAAGCTCAACCGCTCCATGAGGGAGCACTTTCGTGAGCAAAAATGGCCCGGTCCATTTGGACTTGAGTTTGCCTGGAAACAGGCGCAACCTAGAGTTGAATAGCAGCATAAGATCGCCAACCACAAATTCTCGCTTTACAATTTTTTGATCATGATACCTCTTCATCTTTTCTTTGTACAAGGCTGAACTTTCATAAGCTCTTAGGCGAAACTCATCAAGCATATTCAAGTCATTCATCCTTTGATTAGATGCGGCGCCCCAATCCAAATTTAACTTCTTCATTGCCCACATAGCCTTATGCTCTAGCTCTACTGGTAAATGACAAGACTTCCCATATACAAGTTGGTAAGGGGACATACTTATGGGGGTCTTGTATCTAGTGCGATATGCCCATAGAGCATCATCAAGCTTCATTGACCAATCCGTTCTATTAGCATTCACAGTCTTTGTCAATATATGTTTGATCTCTCTGTTGGATACTTCAACTTGACCGCTAGTCTGTGGATGGTAAGGTGTGGCTACATTGTGACGGACACCATATTTTTCAAGTAGTACCTTGAACAACTTATTACAAAAGTGAGAACCTTCATCGTTAATAATAGCCCTCAGTGTACCAAATCTGGAGAAGATATTCTTTTTCAAGAATGCGGTGACACTTTTACCTTCATTGTTGGAGAGCGCAATTGCTTCCACCCACTTCGATACATTATCAACCGCAACAAGAATATATACTTCATCCCATATGAACTCACAAATTGACCCATAAAATCAATGCCCCATACATCAAACAGCTCTATCACCAATATAGGATTCATTGGGAGCTCTTGCCTCTTTGAAATCTCGCCTTCTCTTTGGCAACAATCACAAGACTTGGCGAAATCATGAGCATATTGGTGGATGGTAGGCCAGTAGTACCCACATTGAAAAATCTTATGTGCAGTCCGAATACCACTATGATGCCCACCAACAGGTGATGAATGGCATGCTTCAAGTACACTCAACATCTCAACCTCGGGTACACAGCGACAAATAATCCCATCAGCACAACTACGATACAAGTAAGGCTCATCCCAAAAAAATCTCTTCACATCATGCATGAACTTTTTCCTTTGGTGAAAAGGCAAATTGGGGGGCACAATATCGCTTGCCAAATAATTAGCGAAGTCTGCGAACCAAGGAATTAAATCATGAGAAGCAGCCAATACATGTTCATCTGGAAACGCATCATTAACTTCAGCCCTATCTCCTAAGCTTTAGCATAGCCTCTTTCTCTAATCTGGACAAGTGATCGGCAACTTAATTTTCGGTCCCTTTTCTATCTTTTACTACAAAATTAAACTCTTGCAGCAACAATACCCATCTAATCAATCTCGGTTTTGCATCCTTTTTCGCCATCAAATACCTCAATGCAGAATGGTCAGTATGCACTATGACCTTAGTACCAAGCAAGTAGGATCGAAATTTCTCGAATGCAAAAACCACCGCAAGAAGTTCTTGTTCGGTCACCGTATAGTTCTTCTGAGCCACATTTAGAGCTTTGCTAGCATAGTAAATAGGGTGAAGAATTTTCTCTCGCCTTTGTCCCAATACTACACCAAGCGCCAATCCACTCGCATCGCACATTACCTCAAACGATTGTCCCCAATCCGGTGAAATAATGATTGGTGTTGTAACCAACTTTTTCTTCAACTCTCCAAATGCTCTAAGACAATCATCATCAAAATAGAACTTACACTCCTTCTTGAGAAGTTTGCACAACGGATGTGCAATTTTGGAGAAATCTTTGATGAATCTCCTATAAAAATCAGCATGCCCAAGAAAACTTCTAACATCTTTTACAGAGATGGGTGGTGGAAGCTTTTATATTACCTCAACTTTAGCTCTATCAACCTCGATACCTTTCTCTGAAATTCGATGACCCAACACTATACCTTCTTTAACCATGAAATGACATTTCTCCCAATTCAACACCAAGTTGCAGTCTTCACACATTTTAAGCACCTCGGCCAGATGATCTAGACAACGATCAAAAGAATCACCTACAACTAAAAAATCATACATGAACACTTCAATAGTATCCTCTACCATATCAGAAAATATCGACATCATACACCGCTAGAAAGTTGCTGAAGCATTGCACAACCTAAATGGCATTCGTTTGAAAGCAACAGTCTCATATGGGCAAGTGAAGGTGGTCTTCTCTTGGTCTTCTGGAGCTATAGAAATTTGATTGTAGCCCGAATACCCATCAAGAAAACAATACCAACCCTTTCCTACAAGTCTATCCAACATCTGGTCCATGAATGGCATGGGAAAGTGGTCCTTTTCAGTCCATGCATTCAACTTCCGGTAATCCATACAAACTCTCCATCCAGTAACGGGCCTTATTGGAACAAACTCATTTCTTTCATTTGGAACCACAGTCATACCTCCTTTTTTAGGCACACACTGCACAGGACATACCCAACTACTATCTGCAATGGGATAGATGACTCCTACATCCAGCCACTTGATAATATCCTTTTTAACTACTTCTTGCATAGGTGGATTTAATCTTCTCTGATGCCCAATACTGGGCTTATGATCTGGCATGAGTTGGATTTTGTAAGAGCAAATACCGAGGGGGATCCCAATAATATCTGCAATAGTCCACCCAATAGCTCACTTGAACCTCTTTAATACAGTCACCAAGCACTCTACTTGCCTTGCATTCAAATCTGCTGCAATGATGACCGACAAAGTATTCTCTTCGCCCAAGTATACATACCTCAAGTGCGGTGTTAGAGCCTTAAGCTCAAATTTCGGTGCCTCCACAATAGATAGTCTTGTGGGTGGGGACTCACGATTCTTCACGTCTAGCTCATACTTCTTTGGTTTGGACCGATATTCACACTTATCAAGTGTGGCTACCAACTCATCATACTCTTCAATACCATCACTATCGAAATTCATCATGACTGCTGCTAGTGCCTCAACACCTAGTCGCTCTTCAATTTGCACTTCTAACCCACTCTCCACTCTGTAGGTTATAGCAGATACTGTTTGGAGCTCACCATTCTGCTTCATGGACCTACAGATATTGAAAGTTTCTTCTTCATTGTTCAGTCTGAACTTCATCTGCCCTTTTTCCATATCAACCAACGCACGCCCTGTGGCAATAAATGGTCTCCCAAGGATGATGGGAACCTCAAAATCAACCTCACAGTCAAGAATCACAAAATCCGCCGGAAAGATAAAAGACTCTACTTTCACTAGCACATCATGGAGCACATCAATGGGCCTCTTCACAGTTCGATCAGCCATTTGTAACCGCATTGAGGTGGGCTTTGGGTCCCCTAGACCCAACTTCTTGTAAATAGACAAAGACATGAGGTTGATGCTAGCACCAAGATCACATAATGCCTTAGCAAAGTGTAACAACCCTATAGTGCATGGGATCGTGAAAGCACAGGGTCTTCCTTCTTCTACACCAGAGATCTTGTAGCAATAGCACTACAATGCTGCAATCTATCATCATCTTCAAAAATCACAGACCTCTTCTTTGTCACCATATCTTTTATGAACTTTGCATACCAGGCATTTGCTCCAAGGCTTCTATCAAAGGGACATTGATAGAAAGTTGCTTTAACATAGTGATAAACCTGCGATATTTACCATCTTCAGTCTTCTTCACTAACCTCTGTGGAAAAGGTGGTGGAGGTCTAGGTATGGGGACCACTTTCTGAGATATCTCTGCTTCTTGCTTTGTCGCAGTCTCAGACTCCTCTCTAACTTTGACCACATCATCTTCTTTTCTAATCTCAGTATCCACCACAAACGGCATAGGTGGATATATGGTTTGCCTACCCCCTCGAGTAGTAATTGCCATACAATGACCATCAATCTTTGGATTCTGGAAGGTGTTGCCAGGAAGAGTGCCAGGTTGACGCGGGTTCACTGTAGTAGACAACTGAGTCATCTGCTACTCTAGATGCTTTATTGACACTGCATGGGCATCAACCTTTTGACCAATGCCAGACAAGTCGTTTCTCATCTCCTTCACATTCTCATCAAGTACATCAAACCTTCTCATCATCTTCTGCATCATATCTTCAATACGCGCCATATTACCTCCAGATTCCCGATTTTGAGGGGGAACATAGGATCCAACCCGATCATTTTTGTTGCCATAGTTGTTCCTGTTGTAGTTGTTGTCGCGATTGAAGTTCCCATCCCGGACATAGTGACCCTCTCGATTGTAATTTCTATAGTTTCAACCTTGGTCCCCTTGACCTTGGCGCCAATTTTCCGTGTTGGATCCTTGGGCATTTGGTCGGAAATCCCCCGACTGATCATTCACCGCATTAGTATCCTCTTCATAGTAACACTCCTCAACTGGTGGTGGAGTTCTAGTTAAGTAGTTTACAGCATTTACCTTTTCTGCTCCTCCGCTCATATGCTTCAGTACCAACCCCAACTCTATCCTCATCTGGGCCATCTCCTCACGAATATCATCTGTAGAGTTGACAGTTGTATTATGAATAGCAAATGTGTTTCTCCCAGTATCTGACCTCCTAGTGCTCCATGCTTTATTGTTGCAACAGATCCTCTCCAGTTTTTCAGCAATCTGTGCATATGTACAATCACCATATGAGCCTCCAGCAATAGTGTCAAGAACTGCTTTATTGTTATCATCATGTCCTCCATAGAAATATTCCTTCAGCGACTCATCATCAATCGGTGATTTGGAACACCTCTTACGAATGCAGTGAATCTGTCCCAAGAGCTGCTCACAGACTCTCCAGGTAATGCTACAAAATTGTTGACCCTATCTTTGTGATTGAGCTTCTTGGACACTGGATAGTACTTCGCTCGGAACACGTCCGCCAATTGTCCCATGTAAATATTGAGTTATAAGGAAGCTCAGTGAACCATACTGCAGCATCGCCTGTCAGTGACAGAGGAAACACTCGTAATCTAATGACATCCAAATCCAAGTCTGGTCTACCTACACAACTTTTGCAAACCACCCTTAGCTTGGCTGGTGAGCATGTGGATCCTCTGATGGCGATCCTGAGAATAAGCCTCTTGCTGTAAGCATCTGCATCAAACTACTAGTCACCACAAATGTGTGCCCTGGAGGTAGAGGGGGTAAGAAAATAGGTCCATCAGAGTTTTCTATATTCATGTTGCCCCGATAATTGTCATGTTGTCGTAGGCCTAGTGGACCTTCCGCCCTCAGCGCATCCCCCGATCGATTTTCAGCTGGAACCTGGTTGTCCCCACCAACTACCCTTTGCTGTTGTAACTCAACTGCAACATCTAGATTTCCTCCGATAGGATCATTGGAAAGTGCGGTTTAGCTCTGGATTGTAAGGAGTAAGTGGTTCACCCTGGCTCCGTGTACTTTGCATACACTAGAGTCAGAACCTGAGAGAGACAAAAACAAAGAGAAAAAGTAAAATTAGGAAATATTTGACTAACGTTCAATAATGTAGTTAAAATAAATCTAAAAGCTAAATTCCCCTGCAGCGGCACCAAACTTTAATACGCTCAAATTACACCTCCCTACAGAAGTATAAGTGATCGTTATCAAGTACAGAACCCAACTTGTAGGTTGGGGTCGATCCCACGAGGAAAATGGTTTAGACTTTACTTTAACCAACAATTATATTCAATTAGTCAAATTACTTCCAGAAGCAGGTAATAAAAAGGGGGGTTTTGTTTGTGTGAAACAAATAGTAAGAATTTAATAATAAGTAATCAGTAATCAAAACTCAACTTTGGTTGTTATCAAGATAAGAGAAATATCTAGGGTATACGTGTTCCCCACAAGCTCATAACGTAGTAATCCAAATAATAGCAATCTTTTCCTAGTGTATTACATGCAAAGTGATAAGTTAGGTATCTCTAAATCCTTGGTCCGGCATCTAGAAAATTTCACCCCGCACCTTCGTCCGGCTATGTGTGTATAATTTACTAACCCTTATCTTTACCTCATATTAGACATCATAATCGATGTTTGGCTTAGTTATTACTTCGCACCAATCGACACTAGCCTATTAGATAGTATCACACTTAATCTATGTTGATAATTCTTTTCTTGTTGATTACCTCCTTGGTCCGACAAGTAGCAACAAGGCAAGTTCTAACGCGTGCACTCGTTAAAAAGACTTCTAAACGAAAGTATTATCAATGCATGCAAAACACTATTCCATAATTGCTTATTTACTATTCATACTTTGTTAGTCACTCATGGTTCCCACAACCCTAGTTGTGGATTTAGTTACCCATATTAGCATAATTGCATGGTTCCCACAACCCTAGTTGTGGATTTAGTTACCCATATTAGCATAATTGTAGATGAAGAAATCATGAACTTACGTAAATAGAATAATAAACCCAGAAATTTAACTTGAATTGCAAAGCCAAAATCTTCAAAACGAACTTAGGAAATCAATAATTGCTAGGGTTGCAAATAAAATCTCCACAGTCACAAAGTAAAACTAGAATAATAATGTCTAACCCCCAAAAACAAGGTTTACATGCCCTATTTATAGAAAACAAATCCTAAATTAAAAGGGAAACAAATTAAGGAAAGTTTGTTCAGGCACGCGTCTTCATTCCACGAGACTGACTTACGGACCATCGATGGATCTACGGTCCGTAAGTCCCCTCCGTAGCTTCACACTTAGAATCTTCAAAAATCAGGTATTGGAACCCTCGCAGTATCATTCTACGGATCAATCAGTACGGTCCATAGATCAATCTACGGACAGTCAATGGCCACCGTGGTTCCACACTTTGTCAGATTTCCCTGATTTGTCATCCATACCTTGCCTGTTGATCTACGGCCATCACCCACGGACCGTTAATGAACCTACGGTCCGTAGATCACCTTCGTAAATTCCCTTTTTCTGCATTTCTTTCATCTGTCTCTATACCTCTGCGCCTGAACATCTTTCCTGCAAAATACAATAAAAACACATAAAAACCAATACAAAAAGGCCCTAGACACACACAACTTGTAAGTGAAATGTATTAGAAATACCGTAAACTCACGGTATATCAAGAACCCATGCCATTTATAACATGACTCCCTGAGGAAAATAAGCTTCTCATTTATGGAGTAGAGAAGGTTATTCGGTTATGGGATGTAAACTCTAGTGAATGTATAGATATAAATAGTGAAGTTTTTGGAACCCAGAAATCCATCTTGAATACAAATTCTTAGCCATATATAAAGGGAATAAACTAGAACGCTTTTTTGTACAGTCTTTCTTTAGTCCTAGATCAAGATTTCATTGCCAGTGGAATTGAGGATTCGCAGGTATATGACACCAAAATTCTCACTCCCACTGGCAATGAAAACTTTATCTAGTCCACCAATGTAAGTCCGTACAATAAATTGTTCTAACTTATGCCCTTGATATGTGGCTACAAATTTCACGTTCCCTTATATACTCCAAAGCTTAATTTCTTAATTCCAAAGTCTTACATATATATATATATTCACCAGAGTTCACATCCCATAGTCGAACAACCTCCTCTACTTCACAAGTGAGAAGCTTATTGTAATCAGGGTCCTATGATATAAATGACACAAGTTCCTCTCGACCAAATAATTATTGCTTCAACCATTACCTCTCATATAATAACTGAACAATAAGCAAATGACGAGGCTATTTACTCCCCATTATGAGAGAACTGCAAAAATCATACATCATCTTTGTGTTCTTGTTATATTTGCATATTTTGAGATGGAATTCGATCAATTTCACACAGTGATCAGTAAGCAATGAGATTTCAGTAGTCATGAAATAAACAAGACTATGGTTACAATTCAAGTTCCTATTTAACAAGATGGGTCAATCTTTTTCTTTAGAATCATGATTGTTGTAGGAAACCGTCTTTGCAATTCTTTTAGTAGCTTTGCCCAATTGATTTTTATTTTCATTAAATCTGACAACCCAGAGACATCCCTTGTGAAGGTGGGGTCCCACATGACAATTCACAGAAGATACACTCGAACTAATTTGTATATGCCACGTGTCTACTTGTTCAATTTTATGTAGGTTTATGTAACACCTCAGAAATTTTTTGAGCTAAGACTCAAACCATTCTTCGTAGTGAGTGAGATTTTTGCATGGAATTTAAAATTTCTTAAGTATTAAGGTTACTAGATGTAGCACCTTGAGTTCCAAGAAGAGCTAAAGAGAAAAGCATTCAAGTCATTCTTAAGTTTTCTTAAGTTTTGGGTCAGTTTCAAACGACCATAACTCCTAGTACAAGATGAGTTAGGTGAGCTACAAGATAGAAAATTAAATCCCTTCGAGTCCTCTTTCCAACTCTACCGAGTTTGCTAAATTTCGAGCTCTGAGTAAAACTTTATGACTGATTTACTAACGATGCACAAACCTGGCAGCAGCTCCGCGATGGCTCTGCGTTACGAAGCCAATACGAACCTCACTGCCTGGTGAAAAATTATTCTGACTCTCAGCTCGTTTTAATTATTTCTTTAAGGGCATTTTAGTCCTAAAATCCCTTAGGAGTTCATCTAAATTTCCCTAAATGTGTAGAAAACCAGTTTTTCATAAATCAAACCCTCTCATCCACTCCAAAATTCTACGCTCAAGGAATTCAAGAAACGCTAAGGCTAGGGTTCATCTTTCAAGACTTTCCTTCAAGTTGCTTTAAGAAAATGGTTCTTTCAGGTATGTAAGCTTCCATTGTGTTGGGTTTATTCACCCACACGCCAATCATGTTAATTTCAACGTTAAATTCGTTCTAGAAAGTTGAAAGTATGATGTTCTTGAAATTGACTTTAGTTCTTGAGTTTAGATGAGATTATTTAGTTCTTGATGAAATCATGTCGATTTTACAGTTTATTATGAGTAGGCTTTTGTGTTCATGTGCTGGGTATCTAAATCTAAAGAGGAATTCAGAAAAAGAACCGAGATTAGGTGAATTGGGGTTAGAAAATGAAAAAGGAAAAAGTCGGGAAAATTTGGCACCTTGCTCCGCATCGCGGACCTGCCTCCCTATTTCATGAAGTTTGTCTTCGCATCGCAGAGAGGTCACGGACCTCTCTGCCTCAAAAGTTAATTTGTAATTCATCTCCACGTTGCGGACTTGCTTCCAGACAGTGATTTCTTGATCATTTTTCATGTTTAACTATCTAAAAACACTCATAAACATCACGAGATCATTCCTATCACAAATTACAACCTTGAATTCATAAAACACATTCAAAGTGGAGTTGAGAGTCAAGTTTTGAGAGTTCTCTCAAACATTTTTAAGAAAGTCCCTTTGAGTCCTTTGAGGAGTCTTCTACAACTTCTAATAACTTGTTTCAAGACTCAACTAAGTGAGCATGAGAGTGAGGAGAATGTATTCATGAGTCTACACTATCACCTAGATCTTTCATATCATGAACCATAACCCTTGATTTCATAATTCACATTCAAGAGAGAGCTAAGAGTAGAGTTCAAGAAGTCTTTTGAGTTCAATTGTGAATCCTTTGAGATCCACCATCGATTTGAGTTAAGTTTTGAGAAGTAAGTATGAGAATGAGAAGAGTCGTATACCTGAGTTCCTTATTGAGATTTTTACCCTTGAGTCAAGTCGTTCATGCCCATAACTTCCGCATGAACTCCATAAGTTTAGTATCTTTGAAAGGAGTAGTATCTTCAAGTTCTCAATCTTGAGTATTGAGTTCCTAACCCTTCCTAGATTATAATCCTAATCATAGGACTACTACCTATTACCCATGAAGTCCATGAGTTGAGTTGTTCATGCCCATAATTCCGCATGAACATTATAAGTCAAACAATCTTGAGATGAGAAGTATATTTGAGTCCTTGAGTTGAGTAGTTCATGCTCATAATTCCGCATGAACCCTCTGAATTGAGCATTCTTGAAATTAGTAGTATCATTGAAGTTCTTGACTTCCAAGTATTTGAGTTCTATCTATGGTTATTGAAAACCTTGCATTGAGTCGTTCAAGTCCATAATTCAACGTGAACCATATTTTAAGAAGTCTTTTACACATGTTTAAACTTTGTTTTAAGACTTAAGCTTTGAAGTTGAGTAAAGAGTAAGAGTAAAGTTCATTCTCTTTAAAATGATATATGGGAACTAAGTATTCCTAAGAGTAAATGTTCACATTTAAGATGAGAGGAAACTGAGATTTCCTAAAGAGTTTTGAACAAGAAAGGGAACATCGATTCCAAGAGAGCTTTTAAGCTAAGTTTATGAGTAATTATCTCAAACTAAAGAGAGAGTTTTGTTTTTACAAATATATGAGCTAAGTATATTTTGGGAGTAGTATTGAGCACCGATATGGGGGCGAGTTTGAGTTCAGATAACTCACGTCTCCATAAACCATGTAGCCATCATGGGTAGTAAACGATCATACTTTTTAAATGACTCCTTAAGATGCTTTTAGCATAAGCTAGTGGATCCACTAAGTTAAGCGTTCTATATGACGACAAAGTATAAAACAGTTCTGGCAGCGTGGGCAAGACGTTGTATCACCACTTAGGTTCATAGTGTGGTTGTCAGTTAGAGAAACTCCCACATAAACTATATTACTTTATTATATAAGTAAAGTTGAGTTTGTTATTGCATTTTCTTTAACGAACTAAGTTGTTTTTACTATTTTATAAAGCTTTCCATATATTGCACGTGTATTGTTGCTTTATATTGAGTTGATTATCCAGAGTTGAGTACCCAAAGTCGAATATCATATCTTTGAGTTGAGTATCTTATCTCTAAGTTTGAGTAGTTTTGAGTATCCTTGAGTATTCCTTGAGTTGAGTAAGTTTGTGAAGAGGTAAGTATGTTTCCTTTTTATCAAGTTTCAAATTTATGCTTATGTTTTAGAATTCCCCTTACATGCTCGTACATTCCACATACTGAGCCATTTGGCCTGCATCTTTTCATGATGCAGACACAGGTATTCGGGATCATCAACAGGAGATTCGTTGATACATCCGGGAGTTCGAGTTAGCTATGGTGAGCCTCCTTATTTTCAGAGGATTTCATTTACTTTTCAGTTTAGTCAGGATGTTGTAGGTCTTGTCCCGACTTCCATCTTTATCAGTTAGAGGCTTCATAGATAGTCACTATAGTTGAGAAGTCTGTATTATTCATTTATTTTATTAAATGTTGTAAAGACTTCAGTTGCCTATTTTATGGCGAGTTGTATATATTATTTTTATTCTAAGTTGTTCATTTGAGTTAAAGTTTTGAAAAGTTAAGTTTATTGAATTTTATTCAGTTTTTAATCTTTTGCATGCTTAAGTTAGTCTTCCGCTTGTAGTCAGCCAGGATGAAGGTTCGCTTGGGGACCAACAATGGTTCTTGAGTGTCTGCCATGTCTAGGATGTAGACTTGGGTCGTGACAGTTTAAGTGCGTGATTGTGTACACCCAAACTTGGAGGGTATATATGTAGATGAGGCTAATGACATTTCAGTGAATATTGAGTTGTAAATTAAACAAGAATGTTGTTGCAATTGAGGAATCATAACACTTGCAAGAAGTAGACTTTGTAGTTTTTCTAGTTGAAATGATGTTGCTGCTATTATTTTATAATGTAGGTGCAATTAGACTCTAGAACTTCAGAGCATGGCTAAAAAATTATAACTCTTATCCTACCTAATATTTGGTTAATATTGGTGTAGTTATTTGTTGACTATTGTGTCTTTCTTGTCATTTTTTTTTCAAACGATCTTTAACAAAGATAATTTTGGGGGCTATGTCCAACAGTTGATCTTATTATATGCTATGTAATGTTTAATTTTGGTAATGAGAATAATTAGTTACCTAAAAGAATTTAGTATCTTCAATTTTCCTCTCATCGGTATGAGTTCGATATCTTCAACTTATTCTTTGACTTGGATAGAAAACTATAACTTTATTTTTTGTCTTTCATGATCAGATAGCTGAACAGAATGAAACCATGAGAAACCTTCATCAATTTGAGAATAAGAACAAAATATATAAAATGAAAAGCATAAAGTTTTTTTGCCCTGAAAATTTCTAAGCTAAGACCCTGAAAATTTCTAAGCTAAGGCCCAAACCATTTTTTATTTGCGTGTAACGTCATATCGGGTGATTCTTAAATTTTTCTTAGGCTCTAAGGTGAATTCTTTATTTTTGGAATGGTCTTGGATATGAATGAATATCACAAGAATTCTCTAGCACAAAGTTGAGTTTAAAGCTTCCTTAACGATTACGTTTTGACATAAGATTCTACTTAGGTCAACCTATAACAATCGTATCTCTCAGTACATAATGAATTAGGTGGATTGACCTATAAAATTGAAGTTTTATGAGTCATCTTTCCAATGCCACCATGTTTCCCTCATTTTGAGTTCGGAATAAAAAGTTATGAGTGTTTTACCAGACACTCCCACAGTAGAGTTTTCTGAGTCACTAACTATGACCTGTAGTATCCAACTCATGGAAAACTTCAGAAAGTCAAATTTTGGGTTCCGATTCCTACGAATCCATCTACGAGTGATAGAAACTTCTACGGGCCAAAGTTTGAAACCGTAGAATGAACATTTGAGCCTTAAAATTCAAGATGAATTCTACAGATTGGATCTACGGTCCATAGAAATTTCTCCGAGTCTATAAAAACTTCTATCGAGCGTAGTTTGGACCCGTAGATTTAAATTATGAGCCTTAAAATTCATTATGAATTTCAAGGATAGAGCTATGGTTAGTCAATCAAACCATGTAATGTAGATGGGTCCGTGGAAGATTTTTCAACATCTCTTTAAGAGGTGTAGTGCATTTTTTTCCCACCCCTTCTTAGCCTAAACCCTGACATTTTTACACCTAAGTATGGTTCGAAATAGTATTAATTGACCCTATTACTCTCATTAACGCTTCCAAGTCTTAGAACAAGGATCCAAGAGGAGAAAGCTAGGGTTTTCAAGCGTTCTTCCAGTTTATCAGAGAACTTTGTTCTTCCAGGTATGTAAGGCTAATCATAGTGATGGATAGAGTTCGTCCTCTCACCCTACATCTAAATTCAGTTAGTAAAAGTTTAATCTAGGGTTATACTCTTAGTTTTGAGAATTCTTGAGATGAGTTATACTATTGATTCTGAGTTCTAAATTCTTGACTATGAATTTTCATATATTATGCATTTATATCTTTGAGTTGTTGTTCATATTTATATTCCCACGTAAACCCCATTTACTTAGTTTTTTGTTGAGAATCTTTCGATCAAACATTTTTGGTGAAATTGATTTTGAGAAGTTAAATGTGAGTTTAAGAGTAAAGTTTAAATTATTATATTTTAGTAGAGTTTAAGGTTACTAAATGACTTCCAAATGTATCATTTTTACATGGAGAAAGATAGAAATAATTTCATAAAAGTATAAGAGTTTTTCAGAGTTTTCAGACAGAGTTATTATAGAGTAGTTACCTCTTAAAGAGACCCTTTTGAAAACTTATCTCAACCCAGAGAGAGTATTTTTACTTGAGTATTGAGTAATATATTTTAGGAGTAGTTTCGAGCACCGATATGGGGAAGAGTTAATACAACTCACATTCTCCATAAACCACGTAGCCAACATGGGTTAGGATCGCACTGACTTTCAGTCGAATCTTCAGTGCCTTTGAGGAGACCTTTTAGAGGATCTGTGAGTTGGATTTGTTCTATACCCCGGCAAGGTATAGGATAGTTCTGGCAGTGTTGGAGAGAGATTATATTATCACGAGACTCATAGTGATGGTTATTCATTAGAGAAACTCCATTGTAAAGCAAAGAGTACTTTTATTTTATTTCTATTATACTTTTACATATAGTTCTGTGAGTTATCATCTCTTTACTTGTGAAGTTTTGAATGATCTTATCTTTGTTTATGCTTTGCATTCACCTAAGTATTATTTCAGTCTCTTCACTTCAGTTATTTCGTTTAGACTGCATACTCATACATTTAATGTGCTGATGTAATTCAACTTGCATCTTTTTATGATGTAGATACAGGTGTTCAGGATCATCACAGGCAATTTGTTAAGATGACTTTGCACTCCTTGACAACTTTTGGAGAGTCCTCATTACATTCTGGGGGACTCCTTTTTTTCTTTCAATTTAGTAGTTTTGAGGAGCCACTGGTCTTGTCCCGACATCCATATTGAACTATAAAGGCTTCATAGGTAGATAGTGATGATGATTCTTTTAGTATTTCAGTTCCGAACCGTTTTGGCAAACTATTATTGTTTTTTCAGATTATTTCGGATAGTTTGAGAATAGAAGTTTTGAGACTATTAATTGAAATTATTTTTTAAAGCTTATATATGCTTGAGTCAGTCTTCTACTAAGTAGTTATCCAAGGCAAGAGTTCGCTTAGGGACCAGCAAATGATTCTCAAGTGTTGGTCTCGTCTAGGGTGTAGGCTTAAGGCATGACAAACTTGGTATTAGAGCCTAGTGTTCAAGTGTCAGGGTATCTATGAAGCCTTATCTTGTAAATTCCTTCATATCGGTATAAAAAGAGCCACAACTATAATAGAGAAGCTATAGGATATTAGGATTTTTCTCTTTTCTTCATAATCTTGTACATGCAATAAATTTTAACTCTATGAGAGTTTTTTCTAATTTGTGCTTACGCGTATGTGTTCAGATCATGCCTCTACGAAGAAATGTTGGAGGGCGTCCTGCTAGGAAGAATGTGAATCCTCAGGAACCACTAGTCTAAGCTGGACCAAAGTGTTCCAATGCAACATGAGTGCAACCCCCTCAGGATGATATCACTAATGTTTAGTTTCAAAACAATATTTTAATGTTGCCACGGGTTGTGATAACACAACTTGGTCTCAAAGGAGTGGGTCGTCAGGATGAGGCTAATACTTCCAGAGTTTGAGAGTTTTTGAGAATGAATCCCCCATATTTAACTGGGTTAAAGGTTAACGAGGTTCCAAAAAACTTTGTGGAAGAGCTTCAAAAAGTGTTTGCTTTCATGCAGGTTGCTGATACACAACATATGGAGTTGGCTTCCCATCAAGTCAAAGGAATTGCCATGAATCTGGTACGACCAATGGAAGAAGACAAGGGAAGAAGGAGCACCACCCTTAGGCTGGGCTGTGTTTGAGAATGCATTCTTGGGGAATTTCTTTCCCTAAAAGCTAAGAGAAGAGAAATTGAGGGAGTTCTCAATCTAAAGTAGGAGACTATGAGTGTGCAAGAATACAAACTCAAATTCACCCAGGTATCCCACTATTCTCTAGATATGGTGGCTGATATGAGGTGCAGAATGAGTTTATTTATGTCTGAACTCTCCCTCTATTCAAATAAGGAAGGTAAGATGATTATGTTTATAAAGGACATAAACATAGCTAGGCTTATGATTCATGTATAGCAGGTGGAGGAGAATAAGTTGAATTACATGAAAGAGTTTCGCAATAATAGGGCTCAGACAAAAAATCATGAATCTGGCTCACAAAACACTGGAAATGGGAATCGATCATCTGGACCTGCTCCATCATCAGCTAGTGCGCCTACACCAAGAAACAAGAATGATCACAGGATTCCAAATTCCCAAAATTTTAGAGCCCAAGGAACTCAATCTCAAGGTAGTGTGACACAAGGAGCTACTTGGACCCCACTTGTATTAGGTGTTGCAGGAACCATCCAGGAGAGTGATATGAAGGAATGAGTGGTTGCTTCAAATGTGGTCATACAGATCACTTTATGAAAGATTTCTCAAAGGGGAGGTAACGTAATAGGGGAAATAGAGCCCAATCTTCTTTAGTAGCTCTAGTAAATAGAGCTGCTCTAAGGGAAGCTACTTCAGGGACAGGCGGAGGTGAAAATTGTATGTATGTTATTGCTAGTCACCAGGATTAGGAGAACTCACTAGATGTTGTCACTGGTGTGATCAAAGTCTTTTCTTTTGCTGTTTATACCTTACCTGATCTAGGTGTGAGTTTATCTTTTGTAACTCGTTATATAGCCAAGAGGTTCAGGACTTGGCCCGACCAAAATCTTGGTCCTTTGACTATTTCTACACCTGTTGGTGAGTCTATTCTACTAGAAAGAATCTATCATAATTGTACCATCTCTGTCTATCATAAAGACACTAGGTTGATTTAGTTAAATTAGACATGGTGGATGTTGATGTTATTTTAGGCTTTCACTAACTTTATGCATGTTATGTCTTAGTCGATTGTAGAACTCGAGTAGTCAAGTTTCAGTTTCCTAATGAGCTAGTTTTAGAGTGAAGGAGTAATTCAGCAATGCCTAATGGTCGTTTCATTTTATACCTTAGGGATAGAAATTTAGTTTCTAAGGGGTGCATATATCACTTAGTCTGAGTTAATGACTTTAGTTTTGAGACACCACCTCTTCATTCAGTCCCAGTCATAGTGAGTTCCCAAAGGTCTTTCTAGAAGATCTTCCCGGAGTCCCTCCTAAAAAGAAAGAAGACTTCGAAATAGATACCCTTCCAAATACTCAACCCATTTTATTCAACCATATAGAATGGCTCCAGCTATTTTAAAAGAGTTGAAGGAGAAATTGAGAGATCTTCTTGATAAGGGTTTCATCCGACCATTGTCTTATCTAGGAGCATTTTGGTCTTAATCATGAGAAGAAAGATGGTTCCCTTAGGATGTGTATTAATTACCGTCAGTTGAATTAGGTCACCATAAAGAATAAGCATCCCCTTCCTAGAATTGACGACATTTTTTACCAACTCCAGGGTGCCACTTTTTCTAAGATATATCTCAAATTTGGCTATCACCATTTGAAAGTGAGAAAAAGTGATCCCGAAGACATCATTCATGACACATTATGGTCATTTTGAGTTCCTTGTTATATCCTTTGTTTGACTAATGATCCTACAACATTCATGGATCTCATTAACAAAGTATTTAAGTAGTATCTAGATATATTTGTTATTGTATATATCGATGACATCATGATCTACTCGAGGAATGAAAAGGATCTTGTCAGTCCTCTCAGAATAGTCCTCTAAACCCTTAAAGATCGGGAGTTATATGCCAACTTTTCTAAGTGTGAGTTCGGGTTGAATCCATAGCATTCTTAGGCCACATCGTGTCGGGCAAAGGAATTAGAGTCCATACTCAGATTATTGAGGAAGTACAGAATTTACCCAGACCCATATCCCCAACTGATATAAGGAGTTTCAGGGTGTTGGTAAGTTACTATAGAAGACTAGTTGAAGGGTTTTCATCTATTTCATTTGACTCAAAAGACAGCTAAGTTTCAATGGTCTGAAGCTATTGAGAAACTCTTTTAGGAATTGAAAACTCGGTTAACTACTGCTTTATTATTGACCCTCAAAGAGGGTACAGAGGATTTTGTCGTCTATTGTGATGCATAAAGAGTGGGGCTTGGTTATGTGTTAATCCAGAATAGTAAGGTTATACAATATACCTCTAGGCAACTTAAGATTCATGAGAGGAGCTACCCGAATCATGATCTCGAGTTGGGATCAGTAGTTTTTGCACTCAAGATATGGCGTCTCTATCTCTATAGTGTTCATTTGGATGTGCTCATTGACCAAAAGAGTCTCCAGTATGTTTTCAGTTAAAAGGAACTTAATCTCAGACAAAGGGATGGTTAGAGTGACTTAAGGATTACGAGATTAGTATTCTCTATCACCCAAGTAAGGCTAACATTGTTGTTGATGCCTTGAGGAGGTTGTCTATGGGAAGTACTGCTTATGTCGAGGAAGGCAAGAAAGAGTTGGCTAAGGAAGTGCACAAACTTACATATTTGGGAGTCTGTTTGTAAGATTCCAGTAAAGGTGGAGTCGTTGTGATGAGTGGGGCTGAATTGTCATTAGTGTCAGAAGTGAAGCAGAAGCAAGACAAATACCCCACCTTACTTGGACTAATGGAAAATGTTCATAAGCAGAAAATAATGACTTTTGAACAAGGGGGAGATGGTACGTTGAGATATCAAGGTAGATTGTGTGTTCCAAAGGTGGATGAGTTCCAAGAGAGGATCATGACAGAAGCTAATAGTTCCAGATATTCGATCCATCAGGGTTCCATAAAGATGTACCATGACTTGAGAGAAGTCTATTTGGGGAATAGTGTGAAGATGTGTATCGCAAATTTTGTTGCTAAGGGCCTAAATTGTCAGCAAGTCAAGGATGAACACCAAAGGCCATGTGGTGTGGCTCAGAGCATAGCTCTTCCAGAATGGAAGTGGGAGATGATTGATATGGAATTCATTATTGGCTTGCCACAAACTCGTATGAAGCATAATTCACTTTGGGTGACTGTAGATCGGATGACTAAATTATCCCATTTCTTATAAGTGAAGACTATCAATTCAACAAAAGATTATGCCAGTTTATACATTTGTGAGATAGTTCGATTTCATGGATTCCCGTTGTCCATCATTTCAGATATGGGTGCATAAGTCACCGCTCAGTTTTGGAAGTCATTTAAGAAAGGTTTGGGTTCAAAGGTAAGCCTTAGTACTCATTTTCTTCCTCAAACAGATGGTCAAGAGGAGTACACTATTCAGACCTTAGTGGATATGTTGACAACATATGTGTTGGATTTCAAAGGGAATTGGAATGAGCATTTGCCTCTTATAGTGTTTGCACCAATATTCAGATGGCTTCTTATAAGGCTCTTTATGAGAGAAGATGTAGATCTCCTATTGGTTGGTTTGAGGTTGGTGAAGCTGAGTTGATAGGGCCAGAGTTGATTCATCAATCCATGGAGAAGGTGAAGATAATTCAAGAGAGGTTGAGGACAGCGCAGAGTTGTCAAAAATCCTATACATATGTTAGAAATAGAGACTTGGAATTTGAGGTTGATGATTGGGTATATTTGAGAATTTTACCCATAAAGAGTGTTATGAGATTTGGTAAGAAAGGAAAGCTCAGTCCCTGATACATTGATCCTTACAGAATATCTAATATGATTAGTAATGATACTTATGAGTTAGAGCTACCACAAGAGTTAGCAACAGTACATTGATATTTCATATTTTCATGCTAAAGAAGTATTTGGGCGATCCTTCCCTTATTGTTCCTACCGAGAATATTGGTATCAAGGAAAGTCTATTTTATGAGGAGATTCTCATTTAGATCCTTGATCGTCAGGTTCACAAGTTGAGAACCAAAGAGGTTGCATCAGTTAAAGTCTTGTGGAAAAATTAGTTTGTTGAGGAGGGTACATGGGAGGCCAAGGAAGATATGAAGAAGAGATACCCTCATCAATTTTCCTCCAATTTAGTTCCAGTCTAAGGTATTAACTATTCCTAAAGTGATCATTCAAGTCAGTCCCTCCTTCAGTGTTTTGAGTTCATGAGTTTTATGTGTATTTTGCATTAAATTGGGTTGTTAAACATTTCCCTACCCTTTCCATTCTTAGTTCACCCAACATTCGAGGACGAATGATTCCAAGGAGGAGATATTGTAACGCCCCAAAAATTTCTAAGCTAAGGTTCAAACCATTCTTTATTTACAAGTAAGGTCGTATCATGTGATTCTTCAATTTATCTTAGGTGAAAAGTTCAATTCCTTAGTGTGGGAATGTAGTTGGATATGAATTAAGGTCACAAGAACCCCCTAGCACAAAGTTTAGTTGAAAGTTTCCTTACGAATTAAGTTTTGACATAAGATTCTACTTAGGTCAACTTGAAACGATCCTATCTCCTAGCAAGAAACTAATTAGGTAACCTATCACTTATCAAAATGAAGCTCAATCATTCCTCCTTCCAACACCGCCAATTTTTTCTCATTTCACTTTTGGAGTAAATAATTATGACTATTTTATCATAGACTACAACACTAGAGTTTGCTGAGTCAATTCCTACGAATTGCTTCTATGAACCGTAGAAATTTCGATGATTGTACTGTAAATTGGTAGAATACTTCACAGAAGTCAAATTCTGGGGTCGCATTCCAACGAATTCATCTACAACTCATACAAAATCCTACGGGTCATAGTTTGGACCCGTCGAATAAGTTTTTGAGCCTTAAATTAAATATGAATTACACGGATGGGGCCTATGGTCCATAGAATAAACCACAAATAGTAGATGAACCCATAAAAGGTTTTTGTTAGTTTTTAAGAGGGATAGTTCAGTCTTTTCCCACTCCTTCTAATCCTAAACCACAACGTTTTTACACCTAGTTAAGGGTTCAAACAGTGTTAATCAATCTTTTTACGTTCATTAACACTCCCCAAGTCTTAGAGCAAGGATCCAAGAAGAGAAAGCTAGGATTTTAAAGTTGATCTCTAAGTTTCCCCCAAGAACATCATTCTTTCAGGTATGTAAGGCTACTCATAGTGATGAATTGAATCCTTCCTCACGCCCTACGTCTACTTTCTATCAGTAAAGCATAATTTAGGGTTACATTCTTGGTTTTGATTATTCTTGAGATGAGTTTTGTTGTTGAGTTATGAGTAATATTTCTGATTTTTGAGTTGATATATCTTGCATTGACATTCTTGAGTTGATTGTTTTTCGGCATGAACTCTATTATTGAGTTATTATTGAGTTTTTATTATTGAGTTTTTATTGAGAATACTTTAACCAAACTATTTTTTCTTAAATTGTTTTTCATAAAGTAATGATGAGTTTTGAGTAGAGTTTAAAGAATAATTTGGAGTAAAGTATTAGGGGACTAATTGATTCCAAAATATATTGTTTTTTACATAAAGAATGAGAACTTTTATTTTCATAAAGAGTTAAAAGAGTTATTAGAGATAATTGAGACATTGCCTCTTAAAGAGGAGCTTTTGAGTAATTACCTCAAAACAGAGAAAGAGTATTTTTACTTGAGCATGAGTATATATTTATTGGGAGTAGTATTGAGCACCGATATGGGGATGAGTTCAGAAAACTCACATTCCTCATAAACCATCTAGCCAACATGGGTTAAGGATGTACTTTTTAGAAGACTCTTTATTTCTTTCGAGCATAGCTTGAGTTGATCCACTTAATTGAGATGTTCTATATCCCAACAAGGTATAGGACATTTCTAGCAGTGTGGACAAGACATTATATCATTACGTTGCTCATAGTGATGGTTGTTAGGTGCAGAATCTCCCAAATAGAGTTTAAAATGTATTTTTTCATCATATCACTTAATATGTTGAGTAGATGAGTAAGTATTGGTATAGTTTAAATGATTTCACTCCTTTATTTCTTTACATTCGGTTTAGTATATATCTATATCGATTGCAACCCTTTTATTCAATCATTTTGCTTTGACTATGTTACATACTTGTGCCTTCAGTGTACTGGTGTCATTCAACCTACATCTTTTTATCATGTGTTCATGATCATCAACATGTGCTTCATTGAGATCAATTTGCACTCCTAGTTAGTTTTTGATGAGCCTCCTTGATTTCTGGAGGTCTTCGCTTTTTTGTACGTTTTAGTTAGTTTCTTTTAAGTGTCGTGGGTCTTGTCCCGACATCCGTCTTTAACAATAGAGGCTTCATAGATAGTTGGTTTTGAGTATGTTTCTGGTGTTCCTTTGTTAAAATGTTTTTCAACTATTGTTGTTTTTAGAGTATTTTGAGACAGTTGAGTACTTTGAGATTAAATGGTTTAATTTTGTTTTAAAGCCTAATTTGGCTTGAGTTACTCTTCCGCTAAGTAGTTAGCCAGACCAAGGGTTCACTTGGGGATCAACAATGGTTCTCAAGTGTCGGCCATGTCCAGGGCATAGGCTCAGGTTGTAACATTTTCTTACCAATGTTAGTACATAAATTCGAGCTCTTTTTTTTAATATTTTCCATCCGGTGTCCAGCACCCAGATTGGTGCCCCTCTAAATTTGAATTCGTGCCGAAAAATCCTACATTAAGGGGTAAAGTGCTCCCTAACGAAGGAGACTCCATTCTCGGGGGGACTCGAACCCGAGAGCTTTGGTTAAGGATGAAAGATTACTTATCACTCTACCACAAACTCTTTTTCTTGATGCTACTCCCACACCAACTCCAATATTGCCTGCCATGGCACATTGCCCTAATGACTAGGATCCAAGTTGTGGAGGATGATACAAGCTTCGAAATTGCATAAGTCTCCAATATTCCCGATAAGTTTTGTTCCTTACAGTTATTCCATTCTAAAGTTTTGTCCTTTTTTTTTTTAGAAAAACGATTCTTTTCTTATTCATCTATTTTGTATTCTTTATCATATTACTTATTTCATCAATTGCTAGTTCTCTTTTCTCATTTTTTTGATAGAAATACATTCATCAGGAGACATTTTAAATTTTAAAAATATAGTAATACTATAATATTTATTTTACTAATTAAGTTTTCTTGTAAAAATTCATTGATGGGTTTCCTTTAATTTTATCTATTTGTGGAGTTCATATTTACATGGCATAAAAGTAAATTTTGTTTAACTATGTCAATTTTTTTAATGATAAATTTAGTTGAGTGATTTTATTGATACAAAACAAAGTTCGATGACTTTTCTAGATAAACTCTCAAGTTGAGTGACCTTAGATACCTTTTCAGATATTAACCAACTACATTGGTGATATTTAGACATACACTAGCTTTTCGCACACATTCAAAATTATTCTTGGAAAATAAGAGTCATTTTGAATAGGTTAATTGATAAGGATCAAAGGTATATAGTTTATATATTTCATTCGTTTATTGGTTTGTAACCTATACCTGCTTGATTTAGTGAAGTTTTTAATCTAAAATTTAAACTTGATTCTTCAGTACTAAAATAACATGTTTGACCTCATAAAAGAAATTTGTGGAGATAGAGAATTGATCAATTAATAGAAGAGTTTATTACTCAATGGCTCTTTTGGTCAATTCAAATTCTCTTCAATTAAAGAAATTCTAATTGTGTTGGACTAATTCTTTGCACTTGATGTGTCATTTTAAGTATCCATCTTATAAATTAATTAAGCAAACATCCAACGTAATCCTTGAACATACATGTGTAATGCACGTGAAGACAAATTTATAGACAAAACTTTTATTTTTTATTAAATTTTGTGACTAGTCAAACATGTCCAATAAGTTAAATTTTCTATGTCAAGTACATACCATGAGTTTCCAATTTTCTCATTGTTGCAGAAATACAAATGGCAGAAGGCAAATACGGTTGGAAAAAAAGTGGCAAGTGGAACGGGTCTTGTCAATACTTTTACAAATGTAATTATCATTGCAAGCACTACTATGGAGCTAATTATGACATCGGTAAGAAGTACAAACCATGGGGTCACAAATATTATTGGGCAAAATATGTTTGCTACTGCTACTCACCTTGCCACTACTAAGACACTTCCACTATCTCATGGCATGGCTTTGACTAAGAAGCTATCTATTTTATGTGTGTAGCAATATAATATGGCTGATTTATGTGTGTAAACTATTTTGGCCATGATTTGCGTTATGAACAATTGTATTGTTTGCTTTTCTATGATATTAATTGATGTGAACTAAGGTATTTTTTATATCAATATTTAGTGTGTATAGTATCATGCAGGGCTAACCTAAAATGTGTAATAACTATATGACTCGACATACATGTGTAAGGCACGTGAAGACAAATTTATAGACAAACATTGGGATGATAGCAAAAGTCGGATAGATTAGAAAATTTTGAAAATATCTAATTTCAAAATATTTTTCGTGTGAATAAGAGATTCATGCTAGTAACTAGAAGAAAAAAGGGAACCACTTCTTTTGGAGATATTTTAAAGCAAGTATAACACCCTACAATTTTTAAGGAAAGATTAAAACCATTCTTCATATACGTAAAGGCCATATCCAATTATTTATTATTTTTATGGGTATGCCAAGGCACATTCCATAGTGTGGGAAGTGTAACTATGTGGTTGAGGGTCACAAGGGACTTCTTGCACTAAGTCGAGTTCAAAACCTTTCTACTGATTAAGGTTTTTGCATGAGATCACACAAGGATAAACTACAAACGACCATAACTCTGAGATAGACTAATTTACCAAAGACGCTCCAACCTGGAAATGTGTGATGGATAGAGTGACGGCCCATCACAAGTGTAACGACCCGTCACACTTGACCAGTAGTGTCATTGTTTTGCAAGTTTTGATTATATATTTTAAATACTCATCTATTAAAGCTTCCGTGTATCCTATTGAGTTGTATATACCATAGCCAGCTAGGCCAAGAGTTCGCTTGGGGACCAACAATGGTTCTCGAGTGTCGGTCATGTCCAGGGTGTAGGTCCCGGGCGTGACACAAAATCATGTCAAGAACTAATAAGAATGACAATAAAAAATCTTGCAAAACATAAAAAGGAAATACAACAATCAAAATACATAATCATGAGTAAGTAAGTTCAAGAAATCATGCAATTGGATCATAAAAATGGCAAAATTGGAAGTGGGTTTAAAAACCCTAATTATGGAACTAAATTCATAAACATTTAGAAGTTTTGGACATGAGGATGAAAGAAATTGTTCATTGGTGTCCTACGTACCTTAGTAGAGAAGCTTGATGGAAGAATTTTGGTAGAAGAACCGCAACCTTGGTATTTTATGAAGTTCTTCAGCGTAGAATTTTAGGAGTAAATGAGAGGACTTAATTATGAAAAACTAATTTGCTACACGTTTATGGCCATTTAGATATACTTAAAGATTTTTTGGACAAAAATATCCCAAATATTACATAATTGGAGCTGCCCGACGAAATGTTATTCAAGTGGGCAGTGAGGTCCCCTTTCTCTCCATATCGAGGAGCCATCGCGGAACGGTTGTCAGGTTAAAGCATCTCTAGTAAATCAGTCATAATATCTTGCTCTAAACTCGAATTGATGCAATCTTGGCGGCGTTGAAAAGAATAGTCATAGACCTTTAGGGCTCGTTTGGTGTGAGGGATAAGCATAAATAGTCCTGGGATAAAATTTAGATGTCTTGTTTGGTTGACATGTTTGGGATAACTTATCCCACCATTTATAGCATAGTGATGGGATAAGTTATCCCATATACATGGTGGGATAAGTTATCCCAGGATAACTAACCCAGGATAGTTAATCTTGGGATAACTAGTTCCCAACTAAACGACCCCTTAGTTTCATACATTATGAGTCACTTAACTCTTTATAATCTAAAATATATAGTCATTTGAAGTTACTCTTACATGAACTCATGCGAAAACTTAGCCGATAGAAATGCATTGAACTGTGATTGGTGTTTGAGGTACCTTAGAACCCTAAACTACATACGATACACTTAATACACTTAATAGAGGACCTTAAAATAATGTAAAACTTAAAAATCATCAGATTCAGACTTATATGCATACGGAGGATGATTCGAATCTCTGCAAAGAAGTTGTGGGGCTTTACAAATTCCTTAACTACCAATTACAACTAAGTAACACACTTGTGATATGATATCATTTTATTGTTGCCAAAACAAGCCAATGATAAATGAAAATACGATTTTATATGTGTTAATTTTATAATCTATAACTTAACTATATGTTCTAACCTACTATACAACTTTATATTACAATTTGCCTTCGTAATAATAATATTTATATCAAATGCTAATCCATTAAAATGTAGTAATACTAATTTTGTAATAATTTACATGAAATATATATTAGCAATAATACAAATTTTATAATATTGTTTATATAAAAGTGAATGATTTTCTTACTTTTCAATTGGTGTCCACATAATAAGACAAGATCACCCATACTAATAAAACAGATTCAAATGTATGAATTATGAAAACTCAAAACACATACTACTCCTTGAAAATATAACTAGATTACACAAAAGAAAGTGAAAACTAAAATGTAGTGAAATTATGAAGTTTGGTAAATTTGTTTCCAAATCTAGAGAGGGAATGCAGCAAATGACCATATCCGGCAACAGATTTAACACAAAGTCACCTAACAACGAAAGCTCCACATTGAAAGAAGACACCTCCAAAATTCATATTCATAATTCACAGACATCTGATCAATATTCCTCCGAAATTTCATAGCTGCACAGTGAAAGAAGATATCAAAAGTTACAAGCATATTTCCTGACAATTATCTTCACTATGCATTCAGAAATTATGACATAGTTTTGAGTTTCATTATATAATCATCTCATACAAAAATAATTTAAACTTTCATATAACAAAGGTTGATCATTCATATTCTACATAAATTTAAGAAATTACTAAATTCAAAATTTACCAGTCTAAGCTATTTATGAAATCGATTATCTAAAAATATATAACCATATCCACTAATTAACTAGGGAAAGTGGGTAAACTGAACAAAATTTGTAGAGAAAACATGATAGTGTGTACAAGTTTTAAACTTTTCTCAACTCTATTTTAAAAATATTTTTCTATATAACTAAACATAGATACATGAGAAACTTGTTGGGGTTATTTGCCCTGATTTCTTACCATAAATAAGTTTTCCTTTTAGGAAAAGGTTTTAATATTTTGACTAGTCCTTTTCTTGTAGGAAAGGTTTTAGTACTCTATAAATATAGGCTTGTTCCTTCTAACTTAATTAGCATTCACAATGTAGTCCTAGGGTTTTGAGAGTTGCGGTTATGGGGGAGAGTTTTGTGTACCTCCTTGTATTCCGAGTGAATTGTTTGAGGTTGTTTCTCTCTATATTTTGTACTCTCATATTTATAGTGGATTGCTCATCTCCTTTGTGGACGTAGGTCGATTGACCGAACCACGTTAAATCTGTCTCTTTTGGTGTGTTTCTCGTTTGTCTTCTTACTCATGGTCTTTCGAGGTTTGCTTTGCTAGCTTCCGCGTTACACCTGCTTATTTCGGTCCTAACAAAACTACCTCAAGGTCTAAATTTTGGGAAACATAATGTCATTGGAACGATCTTTCCTCTGTAATAACTCCTCTATAATTTTCTTAGTATATAGTGAAATAAGATATTAAAAGTTGTAAGAATATTTACTGCAAAATATTTTAATTATGTATTAACAAGTTTTGATATAGTTACAAGTTTTGTTACTAAAAAATCTTATACAACATAAATTTAACATTATATAACAGAGGTCAATTATTTGTCTATAAAAATGTTAGTAATGTAATTAAAAATTTACCGATCAAATTATTTTTTAACTCGTTTACTTTCAAATATGCTACCATCGCCACTAGTTGACCAGTGGAGGGAAAATTGGTAAAAGATAGACAGAGAAAAGAAAAATAATAGTGTGTACAATTTTTCTTATTCTCAACTTTGTAAATATAGATATTGAATATAGAATATGTTGGTTTAGCATTTTAATATTACTATTTTAATATATTAATTTTCTTTACTTTGAGTTAAAAGAGTGTTAGTGGGCATTCTTACATTGCATCCGTTGGTGAGGCATATATGACATTACTCACCTATCAATGCACATAGGCATTATTGCCCATTATTTTTTGGTTACAAAAATGTTCCACTGAACGTTGGGTCAACACCTTGGGCAGTTTTGCATTTGCACGTTGGTGCATTTGTTGCCCACACAATTACTTCTCCAAATTATTCCTCCATTACACCTTGTAACCTATGTAACTCCTAAGATCATTATCTTCACTATTTATTACACCATTATCTTCCTATTCATTGCTAGGAAGACTTCTTCTAGTATAGATAGTGGTGGTCTTCGTTTGGTTTGGTACACACAACACATAAGAAAAATATAGAGTGAAAGAGTTAGTCAAAAAGAGAGTTCTTATTAGTTGAAGAGAGGTGTTCCTTTTTGTGGAGCTTTGGACTCAACTCTTGTCCAGAGTTGTTGAGTTATACTTTGTGAAGGCTGTTGTATCCTAGAGGGGACAAGTCAAAAGGACTACTACTGAACCAGTGAAAACATTTGTTGCAGTGGGCCTGAATCACTTTTAAAGAGAGTGAGATATCCGCGCCTCAGCCTGAAGAGATTTATTTTCTTCATATTTATTTTCAATTGTAATATTGTATTTTTGTTATCTTGTAAGTTTTCACTAACAATTTTAAGGAGATTTCATCATGGCTACAATTGAAAAAAATGCGGATGTCAAGATGGGAGACCTTAACAAGCCATTTCGGTTCAATGGTAATCATTTTAAGAGATGGAAAGGTAAAGTACTTTTCTACTTAAGTCTTCTCAATGTTTCTTATGTGTTAACTGAGAAGAATCCTAATAAAGTAGACATCACCTCTATGAATGATGATGAAACTATTTCTCATCTAGAGAATGTGGAAAAGTACGATGGTGATTTCTATAAGTGTTGGTATTATATTCTTAATTGTCTATCTGATAATTTTTATGATTATTATGATAGAACTAACTCTAGTGCAAAGAAAATTTGGAAAGCATTGCAGAGTAAGTATGATACCGAAGAGGCTGGAGCGAAAAAATATGCGGCTAGTAGATTTTTTCGTTTCCAAATAGTGGACAACAAATCAGTGGTAGACCAAGCTCAAGACTTTATAATGATTGTTGGTGAGCTAAGGTCTGAGGAGGTAAAAATTGGAGATAACCCTATTGTTTGTGGCATAGTAGATAAACTTCCACCTTCTTGGAAGGAATTTCAAAAAACTATGCGCCACAAACAAAAGGAAACCTCCCTTGAAACCTTGATAATGAAAATCCACATGGAAGAAGAGGCTAGGGGACAAGATGCACTTTTACAAATAGAAGAGAGCAACATCACAACGAAGGTAAATTTAATTACTTCAAATAATGCTACTCCTGAATCTCACAAAAATACATCTTTGAAGCCTAAGAAGAAAAATTCAAGAAAAATAATAGTAGACCTCCCAAGAAAAATAATGGTGAAAATAACCAAGTACAAAATCAACAAGCTCAAGACAAAGGACTATGCTTTGTTTGTGGCAAGAGTGGGCATATTGCTCGATTTTGCAGATTCCGGAAACGTGGTCCTAACCCTCAGGCAAACGTTACCGAAGAACCTTTTGTGGCGGTGATTACCGACATAAACATGGTTGAGAATGTTGATGGATGGTGGGCTGATTCTGGTGCAAATCATCATGTTTGACAAAGACTGGTTTAAGAAATATACTCATTTTGAGGAGTCCAAAACCATCATGCTTGGTGATGCTCACACTACTCAAGTGCTTGAAAAGGGAGATGTCGAATTGTGTTTTACTTTTTGAAGGGTATTAACTTTGAAAGATGTACTTTATACTCCTTCTATGAGGAAAAATTTGATGTCTAGTTTTCTTCTTAATAAAGCAGGCTTTAAACAAATTATTGAATCTGATCAATATGTAATAGTGAAAAAGGATATTTTTGTGGGGAAGGGGTATGCTTGTGATGGAATGTTTAAACTGAATGTTGAAATAAATAAAGTTTCTACTTTTGTTTATATGCTTTCTTCTACCAATTTTTGGCATGCTCGTTTGTGTCATATTAATGATCGTTAGGTTGGAATCATGAGTAGTTTAGGATTAATTCCAATGATTAAAAAGAATTTTGAAAAGTGTGAGACTTGTAGTAAAGCCAAAATCACTAAAAGACCTCATTTTCAAGTTGAAAGAAAAACTGATTTGTTAGAATTAGTTCATACCGATATTTGTGAACTTGGTGAAATTTTAACTCGTGGAGGTAATAGATATTTTATCACTTTCATTGATGATTTTTCTAAGTTTACATATGTTTACTTGATGAAAAATAAAAGTGATGCTTTTGAAAATTTCAAAACTTATCTCCATGAGGTTGAAAATCAGTTTGGAAGAAAAATAAAAAGAATTAGAAGTGATAGAGGCCGTGAATATGAGTCAAATGAGTTTAATTCTTTTGTTAGATCATTAGAATAATTCATGAAACTACTCCTCCTTACTCTCCTTCATCTAATGGAGTAGCGGAAAGGAAAAATAGAACTTTGGTTGAATTAACTAATGCCATGCTTATTGAGTCACATGCACCTTTAAATTTTTGGGGTGAAGCTATTTTAACTGCTTGTTATGTGTTGAATCGTGTGCCTCATAAAAAAACTAAATTGACACCTTTTGAATTGTGGAAAGGTGACAAGCCAAGTTTGGAGTTGTCTAGCCTTTGTGAGGCAAATGGATCCCAAGATTACAAAATTGGGTAAGAAAGTTACTACTTGTGCTTTTCTTGGTTATGCTTCAAATAGTACAGCCTATAGATTTTTTAATCTTGAAGATAATATTGTGATAGAATCAGGTAATGCTATTTTTCATGAAAATAAGCTTCATTTTGATTCTAAAAATAGTGGGGGTCAAAAGATTGAACAAAATATTTTGTCACTACCTAGTTCTTCTACTTCTACTTTAAAAAATAAAGAAACTGATTATTTTGAGTTAAGAAGAAGTAAAAGAACTAGAGTAGAAAAAGATTTTGGTCCTGATTTTTATGTGTTTAATGTTGGAGATGACCCTCTCACTTTGAAAGAAGCATTATCTTCACATGATTCTATATTTTGGAAAGAGGCTGTAAATGATGAAATGGAATCACTGATTTCTAATAAAACTAGGAAGTTAGTTGATTTACCACCGGGTTGTAAAACTATTGGTTGCAAATGGGTCTTAAGAAAAAAGTTGAAACCGGATGGATCTATTGATAAATACAAGGCTAGGCTAGTTGCAAAAGATTTTAAACAACTAGAAGGCCTAGAATTTTTTGATACTTTTTCACCGGTAACAAGAATTACATCCATAAGACTTTTAATTGCTATGGCTGCAATTTTTGATTTGCAAATTCATCAAATGGATGTAAAAACTGTTTTTTTAAATGGAGACCTAAATGAGAAAATTTATATGGATCAATCCGAGTCTTTTGTTGAAGCAGTCCAAGAAAGCAAAGTATGTAAACTTACTAAATCCCTATATGGCTTGAAACAGGCACCTAAGCAATGGCATGAAAAGTTTGATTCTTGCATGATTGAAAATGGTTTTAAAACAAATGAGTGTGATAAATGTATATATCATAAGTCTTGGAATAATTCACATGTGATTATTTGCCTATATGTTGATGATTTATTGATCTTTGGTTCTAACATGAATGTTATTGATGAAGCTAAAAGTATTCTTAGATGTCATTTTGATATGAAAGATCTTGGTGAGGCAAATTTTATTTTTGGAATAAAAATAACAAGAACACGTGATGGAATTTTCCTTGACCAGTCACATTATGTTGAGAAAATTTTGAAAAAATATAACTTTTTTGCAAGCATGTTGCTACTCCTTTTGATTCAAGTGTTCACTTATTTCCGGTTGAAAGTGAAAATGATGTAATAAATCAAAAGGAATATGCTAGCATAATCGAAAGTTTGAGATATGTGACTGATTGTACTAGGCATGATATTGCATATGCAGTAGGAGTACTTGGCAGGTTTACAACCAAGCCAGGTAATGAACATTGATATGCTCTAACAAGAGTTATGAGATATTTAATTGGAAAGAAAAATTGTGGTTTGTTTTATAAAAAATATCCTGCTGTACTTGAAGGCTTTTGTGATGCAGATTGGAACACTTTATCAGGTGATTCATGTTCTACCACTGGTTATGTCTTTACTTTAGGTGGTGGTGCTATTTGTTGGAGATCAAAAAAACAAACTATAATTGTTAACTCTACCATGGAGGTTGAACTAATTGCTTTAGCTTCAACTAGTGAGGAAGCGAATTGGTTAAGAGATTTATTATTTCAAATACCTTATTTTGAAAAACCAATTCCTCCTATTTTAATTCATTGTGGTAGCACCGCTGCGATTGGTAGAGTTCAAAACCGTTATTACAACGGTAAATCCAGACCTATAAGGAGGAAACACAGTAATGTAAGATCATATTTGACAAATGGTACCATTAATGTTGATTATGTCAAATCTTGTGATAATCTTGCAGATCCTCTTACTAAGGCCTTAACAAGAGAAAAGGTCTGGAGCACATGGAGGGGGATGGGATTGAAGCCTACAAATCCTTGAGTCATATATGAAGAAACCCAACGTGGGGACTAGAGATCCTATAACCAAGTTCAAAGGGAAAAACTAATCATATGATGATTTGTTGTGAAAAAAATGCACTATCTTTTTATTTCCCTCCCTATGATGTGAGTGCATTGTTTCCTGTAGTTTGTGAAGGTTGAGTTGATAAAAATCTTAATGAATATTTGTTGCCCATATGGGTAGAGTGTTAAGCTTACAGGAGCACTCTCGACAGATTTCACCTATGTGATGTGTGGAAGTAGGTCGCTTCCTATGCGAATTGGGCTTATTCTCAAAAGCACTCATGAAACCGGGATAGCACATGGCCATAACGTGCTGGCTTTAAAGCTCATGTCAACACCTTGATTATTATGTGTGAGCAGTGATATTTTATTTCCCTTAAGCAGTCATAGTTCAAGTCTGAGACCACTATGACTCTGGAATAAAAGTTATTGTTTCACTAAGTGGAGGTTCAATGCAGAGCACACCTTCATTATGCATAGTAGTCTCCATTCAGCTGATAGACTCTCTTGATTAATATTATGAGTGGGGGATTGTTGGTTTAGCATTTTAATATTACTATTTTAATATATTAATTTGCTTTACTTTGAGTTAAAAGAGTGTTAGTGGGCATTCTTACATTGCATCCGTTGGTGAGGCATATATGACATTACTCACCTATCAATGCACATAGGCATTATTGCCCATTATTTTTTGGTTACAAAAACGTTCCACTGACCGTTGGGTCAACACCTTGGGCAGTTTTGCATTTGCACGTTGGTGCATTTGTTGCCCACACAATTACTTCTCCAAATTATTCCTCCATTACACCTTGTAACCTATGTAACTCCTAAGACCATTATCTTCACTATTTACTACATCATTATCTTCCTATTCATTGCTAGGAAGACTTCTTCTAGTATATATAGTGGTGGTCTTCATTTGGTTTGGTACACACAACACATAAGAAAAATATAGAGTGAAAGAGTTAGTCAAAAAGAGAGTTCTTATTAGTTGAAGGGAGGTGTTCTTTTTTGTGGAGCTTTGGACTCAACTCTTGTCCAGAGTTGTTGAGTTATACTTTGTGAAGGCTGTTGTATCCTAGAGGGGACAAGTCAAAAGGACTACTGCTGGACCGGTAAAAACATTTGTTGCAGTGGGCTTGAATCTCCTTAAAGAGAGCGAGATATCCGCGTCTCAGCCTGAAGAGATTTATTTTCTTCATATTTATTTTCAATTGTAATAATGTATTTTTGTTATCTTGTAAGTTTTCACTAACAATATACTATTACTGGAGATAAGTAGATGAAAATTACCTGAGGTTCCAAATCCGCGAAAGAATTACAGAGACTGAATGGACTTTTATCTACAGTAATATCACCATGATTGTTTTGCTACATAGTTAAATAAGACACCAAAAGTTGTAAGTACATTTCATGAAAAAAAAATTCACACAATTTATTCACAAGTTACTATATATAATTTTGATATTTAAATTTGGATTATCTTACTCAATACATATTTAACCAGTCATATAATAAAAGTTGGGCATTTGTACAGTACAAAAAGGTAAGTAAAAATTAATTAATCAAAATTATTCCAAAATTCTTTCACCTCAAAATACAATCATCTCAACTAATTAACTAGAGTAATGAAAGTGGGTAGAAAGAACAGAGTTGTTCGGACGGTAACCATCACTCGAATATTACTAATGAAAAGAAAAATGACAGTGTGTGCAAAAATATTTAATTAATAAAACTTTATGATAAGAACATTTTTAGAACACAATGCTCTATTATCAAACATAGGTCTATGAGAAACTACCTCAAGTTCTGAATGTGAAGCATTACAGTTGAGTTGGAAGGATCCTTCCTCTGTAGTAATACCTCTGTGATTGTCTTGCTACACATTGAAATAAAACTCTAAAAGTTGTAAGCATAGTTATCGTCAATTATTTGCGCTATATATTCACAGTAATGATATAGTTTGTAGTTTCTTTATCAAATTATTCTATGCATCACAAAATTAACCTTTCATATAACAAAAGTTGATCATATGTTTTCTACAATAATTTAAGTAATAATTAAATAAAAAATTAACCAATCAAATTACAACATTTTTATTTCTCTCAACTTTGCAAGTATATTTTTAAATTATATTAATCTATGACCAAACATATGGATATGAAAATTTACCTGAGGTTCTGAATTTGGGAGAACATCACAGAGATTGAACAATATTTCATCTACAGTAATATCACCATAATTGTTTTGCTACATAGTGAAATAAGACACCAAAATTGTAAGAGCGTTTCATAAATAACAACTAGTGAACCAAAAAATAATAGTGTTTACAAATATTCTTAATTAATAGAAGTTTATTGTAATTAAATTTTCTGAACATAATCCACTATTATCAAACATAGGTAAAATCTCCCTAATTTTCTTGCTACACATTGAAATAAGATATCAAAAGTTATAAGTATGCTTACTGATAATTATTTGAACTATGTATTTACAGGTTATGTCATTATTGAATTATTTTATCTATCATAAAATTAATGATTTTCATATAACAAGAGCCGTTCATATATGTTTTACATAAAATTAAAAATTAACCAGTCAAATTGCTTGGGAACCCTTTCACCTCGAACAAATATCTTAAATTTATGCTCTAAAACATCTAAGAACAACTAAATTGAAGTTAATATGCCAAACTGTTAGGAAAATGCATTTATCTCAAAATATAAAATCATCTCTACTAATCAATTGGGGAGGAAAAGTTGTTAAAAGGATAATAAAGTGAAGAGAAAAATGATAGTTATACAAACTTTATTAATTTTTTTTTATTTAGTGAATTATCTATTCAAAGTATAATATTCGTTGACTAGACATAAATATATCAAAAGCTACCTCAAATTCCAAATTGGGGGAGAGGTATTGGTGCTGGGACGATATTTCCTCTGTAATAACATCATAATTTTTTTTCTATACAACAAAATAAGACATCAAAAGTAATAAGTACATCCAGTTAAGTTATTTGTGAACTTGTTTACCTCAAATGCACTATTATCTTCACAAATTAATTGGTGGAGGAAAAGTGGGTGAAATGAACAATAAATGATGAAGAGAAAAATAATAGTGTGTACAATCTATATTTATTCTCTCAACTCTATAAGTATATTTTTAGGATATAGTATTTTATGACCAAATATATGTATATAAAAATCTATATGAGGTTCTAAACTCGAGAAAAGTCACAAATTATTATAACCCGATAAAAAAAGAGTAATAACAGGTCCCCGTACATCAGAGTGAACCAACTCAAATAGTACACTACAATGACAAGATCCTTCAGCTACAGTAATACCATTGTAGTTATTTTGCTAGATAGTGAAATCAGTTTTAGGTACATTTCATAAAACTATTTTCACAATATTTATTGCAAGTTAGGATGTAATTTTAATATTTAATTTTAAATTATTTTATTCAACACATATTTAACCACCCATATAACAAAAGTTGATCATTTGTACTCTACAAAAGGATAAGAAAAAAGTAATTGAAAGTTGATCATTCATATTATTTAGAAACTTTATCACCACAAAATGTACATTAATCTCAACTAATTAACTAGATGAGTGAAAGTTGATAAAAGCAACTAGTAAAGAGAAAATTGATAGTATGCACGAAAATTATTAATTCATAGAATTTAATCGTAAATACATTTTTGAAGTTGTGAGTGCTATTCTAAAATATTGGTATATGTGAAACTACCTCTACTTCTTGATTTAAGGGACTATAGTGAAGTTGGAAGGATCTTTCTGTAGTAAAATCTATATAATTTTCTTGCTATACATTAAAATAAGATATCAAAACTATCAAGCATATTTACTGATAATAATTTTTGCATTATGTATTCATAAGTTATGGTATAACTTTGAGTTTCATTATCGAATTAACTTATACATCACAAAATTTACCTTTCATATAATAAAAGTCGATCATGTGTGTTCTACAACAATTTAAGAAATAATTAAATTAAAAATTAACAAGTCAAATTGCTTAGTAATTTTTTTTATTTCACTTCAAAATATACAATTATCTCCATAATTAATTGAAGGACCGAAAAAGAATAAAAAGGACAGATAATGAAGAGGAAGAGAAAGATGATAGTGAGTATAATTTCTATTATTTCAGTTTAACTTTAAAATTATATCTTTAGAATAAAATATTCTACTTCTAGACATTGATATATAAGAAAAATACCTCAAATTCTGAATTTAGAGGAACATTATGCAGATGGAGTGGTCTATCCTCTGCCGCAATACATGTGTAATTTTCTTGCTGTATAATAAAATTGAACATTAGAAGTTGTAAGCATATTTACAAAATTACATTTTCAAGATATGTATTTACGGTTTATGATATAGTTTAATTCTCGTTTTGAATTGTCTTTATTTCATACATGTTTGATCATTCCATTATCAAAAGTTGATTAATTTTATTTTATAAAAACATAAGAAATTACTTATTGAAATTTAGCCTGCCAAATTAAATCCTTTCACTTAAAAATATACAATCATCTTCACTCATTAACTAGAGGGAGGGAAAAAGTTTTAAAAGAGAGTATAAAACCATGAAGAGAAAAATGATAATATGTACAAGCTTGATTAATTTGTTCAACTATAAGAAATGCTTCTTCAAAACATAATGTCCTATAATCAAACAAGCAAATGTATATGAAAAACTACCTCCAGCTCTTTATGAAAAATACAATGGAGGAATGAAGAGTCTTCTGCAGTAAAACATCCATAATCTCCTTGCTGCATAGTAAAATAAGACATCAGAAGTACTAAGAATTTATACCGAAAGTGATATAGTTTTATATTTCATTATTTTATACAATAATAATTTAATATTTTATATATAAAAAAAATTGGAACTTATGTTCTACAAAAATTAACATGCCAAACTATTTGAGAAATCTTTTCATCTCAAAATATAAAATCATCTCTACAAATTAATCGGGGAAGAAACTCAGGTAAAAGAATCGTAGAATGCAGAGAAAAATAATACTGTGGACAAACATATTTAATTTTCTTTAACTCTATAAATTATATATTTAAGATACAATGATCGTTGACTAAACATAACAAAAAAAAAAACTACCTCAAATTCTGAACTGGGGAAAATGTTTTGGTGTCGAAACGATGTAGCTTGAATTATTTGTGAATTCATTTACCTCAAAATGTATCATTATCTTCACAATTAACTAGTGGAGGAAAAGTGGGTGCAACGAACAGTACGTAGATAATGAAGATAAATATAATTGTGTGTACAATTTTTGTTTATTCTCTCAATTCTATAAGTATATTTTTAGATATAGTATTTTATGACCAAATATAAGTATACAACAAAATTACCTGAGGTTCTGAACTCGAGAGAACATTACAAAAACTGAACGATCTTTCATCTGAAGTAATATCATTGTAATTGTTTTGCTACATAGTAAAATAAACACCAAAAGTTGTAAGTATATTTCATGAAAACTATTTTCACACTATTTTTTCACAAGTTAGGATTTAATTTTGATATTCAATTTCGAATTATCTTATTCAACACATATATAAACACTCATTTAACAAAAGGAATTCATTTTTACACTACAAAAAGGTAAGAAAAAAGTAAATTAAAAATTAATCAATCATAGTATTTAGAAACTTTGTCACCTCAAAATACACGATCATCTCAACTAATTAACTAGAGGAGTGAAAGTGGATAAATAGAATAACAAGTAAAGAGTAAAATAATAGTGTATACAAAGATTCTTAATTTTAGAACTTCATCATAAATGTATTTTCAGAATATAATATGCTATTATCAAACATTGGCATAAGTGAAACTACCTCAACTTCTGAATTTGAGGAATTATAAATAGTTAAGTTGGAAGGACCCCTCCTCTGTAGTAATACCTATATAATTTTCATGCTACACATTGAACTAAGGCATCAAAAATTATAAGCATATTTACTAATTATAATTTTTGCTCTATGTGTTCATAAGTTATGGTGTAGTTTTGAGTTTTATTATCTAATTATCTTATACATCACAAAATTTACCTTTCATACAATAAAAGCCGATCATCTGTGTTCTACTAAAATTTAATAAATAATTGAATTAAAAATAACTAATTAAATTTTTTGGAAACCTTTTCACCTCAAAACATAATAGTGTGTAAAACAACTTTGTTTATTCTCTCAACTCTATAAGTATATTTTTAGAGTGTATTATTCTATGATAAAAAATAGTCAGATTAAAAAATGTTTGAGGTTTTATATTCGATACAAAAATTGAAGGATTTTTCATCTTCAGTAATATCACAATAAGTTTTTTGGTACATAGAAAAATAAGTTACCAGAGATTACAAATATTGTTAATTCATTTAGTTTTATAATTGTATTTTCAAAATTAAATGTTCTATTTTCAAATATAAATATACAAGAAATAATCTCATGTTTCAAATTTGGGAAATCATAATAGAGTTGAAATGATACTTTCTCTAAAGTAACTTGGAACAATTCTTCCTTTGTAGTAACACCTCCATAATTTCTTAGCTATGCATTGAAATAAGACAATAAAAGTTATAAAAATATTTACTGATAATTATTTACACTATGTATTTATAAGTTATGATCTAATTTTTGAGTCATTATTAAATTATTTTATACAACACAAATTTAATTTTTTATATAAAAAAACTCAATCATTTGTGTTCTACAAAAATATAAGAAATGATTAAATTTAAAATTAACCAGGCAAATTACTCGAAAATCCTTTCACCCCGACCAAAATATGTACAATCATCTCATTATATAACTAGGGGAGAAGAAGAGGGTAAAGTGGAAAGATAATGAAGAGAAAAATGAAAGTATGTATAAACTTTATTATTTTGGTTAACTCTAAAATTATAATAAAATATTCTATTAAAAACAAAGGTATATGAAAAATTACATCAGGTTCCGAATTTGGAAGAACATTACGGAGATCGAATGGTCGTTTCTCTAATGTAATACCTTCATAATTTTCTTGCTACATATAAATATAAGACACCGAAAATTGTAAGTAAATTTAGTGATAGTTATTTTAACACTTTATTCGCAACTTATGATATAATTTTAATCGTCAATGTTGAATTATCTTATTAACGATATATTTATTCTTTCATTAAACAAAATCCAATTATTTATGTTCTAAAATATATAAGAAACAAGTAATTAAAAGTTATCCAATCATATATTTACAATCCTTTAACCTCAAACTATATTATCATCACCATTAATTAACTAGGCAAGGAAACGTAGGTAATAGGAATAATAGTGAAGAGAAAAATGATACTGTGTACAAACTTTCTTAATATGCTTAACTCATTAAATCACATTTTTAGAATATACTTCTATATGAAAAAATGTAGGTATAGAAAATATTACTCCAAGTTTTGAATGTAGTAGAATCATAATGGAGCAGGAACTATATTTCCTCTTTAGTAACACCTTCAAAATTTTCCTATTACATAGTGAAATAAGACAATGAATTGTTAAACAAATTTACGAATAATTATTTTCACTATGTATTCATATGTTATGATATAACTTTTAGCTTCTTTAATGGATTATCTTAAACAAGTGTGGCCTTTCATATAACTAAAGTCAGTAGTTTGTGTAGTAAAAAAAATATAAGAAACAAATCAATTGAAAATTAACTAGCCAAATTATTTGAGAATACGTCAACCTTAAAATATATAACCATCTATACAAATTAATAGCTAGGAGAACGGAAGGAGGTAAAAATATAGAAGTGAAGAGAAAAATGATAGTTTGTATAAATTTTCTTATTTTTCTGAAATCTGTAATTATATTTTTTAGAATAAAATATTCTATGACCAAATATAGGCATATGAAAAATCACCACAGATTTCATTTTCAAAGAAATATTATGGAGACACGACAATTTTTACTTGTAGTAATAGCGCCATAATTTGTTTGTACCCAATAAAATAAGACATCAAAAATTTTAAGAACATTTACAAAATATTTTTACAACATGTATTCGCATGCTATGTTATAGTTTGATTTTCATTGTTGAGATTATCATTATTCCATACATTTTTAACCTTTTCTATAATAAAAGTTGATTATTTTATTCTACAAAAATGTAAGAAATGACTGTTGAAAATTAACAAGATAAATTGAACCATTTCACCTTAAAGTATACAATCATCTAATTCATTCATTAACTCGAGGGAGGAAAATGTTTTAAAAGAATATGAAGTGAAGAGAAAAATTATAATATATATGAAGCTGCTTAACATTCAATTCTAAAAATTGCACTTTCAAAACATGATGTTTTATGATCAAACAAACACATGTATATGAGAAACTACCTCATATTCTTGATTCAGAAAAATATTTTGGAGAAATGAACATTCCTCTTTAATAGAACTTCCATAATCTCCTTGTTGCACAGTAAAATAAGACATCAAAAGTTGTAAGCATTTTTATTGACAATTATTTTAAATATTTTCTTGTAGGTTATGGTATAACTTTTATTTTCATTATTGGATTATTTCAGTGCAAATTTAACTTTGCATGCATATAACGAAAATCAATCATTTATGTTCTGAAAAAATGTAAGAAATTACAAAATTAAAATTAATAATTCAAATTTTTAAGAACCCTTTGACCTCAAAGTATACCACCATCTCTACTCCTTGATCGGAGGAAGGGAAAGTGGAAAAAATAACAGAAAGTAAAGCTAAACAAAATGATTGTATGTTTGAATTGCTTAATTCGCTTTAAAATTTTAAACTGCATTTTCAGAACATCATGTTTAATGATAAAACACAATTATATAGTAAAGTCTTGATGGTAAAATTAAGATGACATACTCTAAACTAGTGTAGGTCTAGTCCATGAAAAAAGACTTGTAGGTCTAGTCCATAAATTAAGCTAAGAATTATTTTCATCTCATTCTTGTTTTGCTTCAATGTGTTAAGTTTGTGGAGTAAATTGTACACTAAAAATCATCAAATTAATGCTTTAGAAAGATTGCAAACTTCTTGAACTTAAAGAATACCAGAAAATAAATACGAACAAATCTAAAAAAATTAAAAAACGTACCATATTAGAAGATTGAACATTCAGTTGGCTTCCAGAAATAATTGGAGTAAGTTCGGTTGAATGTGGTATAGAATAAACATTGTCCAACATAGCAAAGCCATCTACTGTAGTACTAGTTCCTCCATTTCTAGTACTTTCATAACTCTCTTGTAAAGTGGATAACTCTACTGAAGCCTCTCCAAATCCAATATGATGAGACTTTTGATTTACATGACGGCACAATATTCTTGCCAATTCTTTCTCCCTTTGACTAAACTGGGAGACTTGATGATCAACCTCTATAGCATGATCAACAAAATTCGAATTTTCTATCATAAGTTGTTGAACTCTAGTTGAAATATTGTTAGTTGCTTTCCTTGTGGATAATTCGTTAGCATTACTAAATGTGATTTTACTCACATTTGAAACCAACTCTGAACTATTGTTCTTTTCCAAGCCCATACGATATTTCTACAAAGTTTGTAAGCACGAGAATGATTACTTTGTTCTAACAATAAAAAAAATAATTATACAATTTTTTTCTTTATGTAAATTTCTATACAATGTTTATCTGACTTTGAAAATTTATTTTATCATGGAATTTCTAACATGAGCATAAATTAATATAACCATAACTTTCAAATTTCATAGCTTTTATTCAAGAAAATGCTTAATATCTCATATATATGGATACTTGAGTTCCATTTAAGAGAAGTTACAATATTCAATGGATTGAAAATAATACACACTTCAAACTTTGATTTAGATATCAAACATCCCCTAAACTTTGCATAATAGACATTCTCTAACCACCACCTCACCTTTATTTCATGTCATCTCTATTTTACCCTCAACATTTCAATAATTCATTTATGTAATATTTTTCATTTACAAAATCTAAGGCTACTCATTTATGATTGCTATTTTAATATAATATTGCATGCATTAAATATATGTTCTATCGTTGTGGTAGTCCTCAAAATTTATATAATTAGATGGAATTTGTCGGGATGAGATTAGATGAAAATTTCCGATTATAATAGTTTTTAGGAAAAAATAATATGTTATAGGGTTTGAGAGTCATTTGTGATTCTTTAGTTGAGGTTTGATTGTTTTGATCCTAGATTATATTAATTAGTGGGAGGGGTTAGTGAGCGATAAAAACTTTCGAAATGAAAGTTAGATTAAGGGTGTGTTTGGTATGAAGGAAAATATTTCCGGAAAATGTTTTTCAATTTTCTCATGCTTGGTTGGGCTAAATGTTTTGGAAAATGTTTTCCAAATCAACTCATTTTCCTCAAAT
>NC_064290.1:40121509-40134601 GCF_019186545.1 Solanum stenotomum
TTTCAAAAATTATTTTCTACTCTAGTAAAAATAAAAAATATTTTTCATTCATAAATCAAACACTAAAAATCTTTTCCGGAAAACATTTTCTACTCACCAACCAAATATGAGAAAATAAGTCAAAAATCAACTTGTTTTCCAGGAAAACATTTTCATGGAAAACATTTTTCATGGAAAACATTTTCCTTCATACCAAACACACCCTAATAGAACTCACGTTATAGCAACTTTTGATGTGGGATATGCTTGTATCATCTAAGAAATCTTTAGTGCATTGTGAAATGGGGTGTATGGGAAGAACTTTAGAAAAATCATTACTAAACTTCATCATAGTGAGACCCCATCGCTCTAGCAGAACGAACCGATACAGAAAATTGTTCTATCATATCATAGAGGCCCTGCAGGGGACCACTATAGAGGTCAGTTGGCCCACCATAGCGAACATGACATAGAAGGAAAGCCTGTTGTAGAAGACTTCAACAGATTTTATATCCAACACACTTTTAGATGTCATTTTCTCTCCAATTCCCAAAGACTCGTTCCTAAGCTTGAGAGATGCAATTGTTAACCTTCTAGGGTTTTTTCTATCATCAAGGTAAGTTCATTACACCCTTCTAACATCATTTAATTTGTTAGAACATACTTAGATTTATGTATATATGTATATACTTTTGAGCAAATTGCTTATTGATTGGTCTTTATACATGCTTGCTAGTGATGATATATATGTATGTATGTATGTATCGAAGGTTGGGTACCATGATATATGAACGAAGCTGGTCCCTGCAAATCATGGCTATTGCCATAAATAAATCCCTTAACATTTATGTATACTTTGTTTATTTTTGTGTAGGTTAATGGTTCATTGAGTTGAATGACTTATTATTGATAACCTTGTGATGATTATATTTAATAATTGTGAATTTTTTATTTGTTCAAGTCTAATCTACTTGTTATTTGGTTTATGTGTTACTTTTTTTTTTTAATTTGAGTCAGTCTATGATGCCCACCAGTACATAGTAATACTAACATCTACTCTTCTTTTGTTGAGTGCAAATCTTATTCATGGGGTTCCTCCAAAACCCCATATCTAGCGTAGACTGCATTTTTTTTATCACAGGGTGGTGTTCAGGCTACCAAGGATCATCTTACAATTCATGTCCATGTTTCATACACTGGGACATTCAATCTTAATTTTTAGTTGTTAGACATTTTAGTGGAATTGACTTAGTTAGGGGAGTTGTTAAATAAGATTTTAACTTATTTATGAAGTTTATTTATTTATAAAACTTTGTTAGACATAATATTGTTGATTTGATGGATTGATTTTAATTTTCCAAGTTTAAGTCTTAAGGGTTTCTCCATTGGAGGGTTAGTGAGTGACACACTCACGACCCCAATGTGCATGCATGCTAGTGTGTATATGTATGTTTCACATTTTTCTTATTATCTATTGTCTATATAGATAAATAATTTTTATTTATTGGCAGGAATGAAATATTTTTCTAAATTATAATTTCAAATTCATTATTGTATAATAGATAATTTTTTAGAAATTTATCATAAAAATATACCTCTATTTTAATTAATTCGTTTTTGTGTTACCTACTTTGAAATATATTGATAAAGTTATGACTTAGTTTTATTTTCTTACTTTTTGTGTAATAAACATTAGAGTTTTGATTATTATAAAAAATAAAATTCCTCGCTATGCTCATTTATGTTATTATAGAATATCATTAACTCTATACTCAATTAGTATTTCTTATTGATGAGTTAACTGTAGTATACCTGCAAATGACTTGCCACATGTATTCTAGTCAATTCAGGAGTATCCATGAGGTCAAGAATTTTCCTTGGATGAGCTTCTGCAGAAAAAAAAAAGATAAAAAAATCAACCAAATCTAATGTAGTTTACATATAGATAACTAATTTTATGTGATCTCATATTTTTCAATATATAATGTTTGAGAAGACTTACTCTTCATGCCAAGTTTTGAAACAACTTCAACGAATTTGTCATGAAGGGGATCTGTCCAAACAACTCTACTCTTCTTTGACGGTGGAGATGAACTCTGTTCACTTTCAGTCTCTTCACATTTTCTCACGGACTTGTCCCTCTCACTGTTCGACGATGAAGATTCAATATGAATTACTTCATGGGGGATTCTTTCATTGGTATTGTCTTGATTCTGTTGATTAATAACATGTTTGCCTTTATGATTCTTCTTTCCCACGGTAGCATAATTCCACAAATAATTAATATTGTTTTGTGATATGGGCTTCCCCATAAACAAAATAACTCCAGTACTCTCAAGCCCTTTCATAATTGTACTTTCTTTTTCATCAGCTGACAAAACTGGTCACATTCAATAATACAAATTTAAGTCATAGTAAAAACTAAATAAAAGGGACGAGGTTATATGAAAATAGCAAAAGCAAGCCTTTATTTGGGGTGGGGTTAATTTAATTTCTTTCCATCAATCATCAACAATGCTCTTAGGGTGAGTTATTTTATATATAACTATGTTATTGATCGAGAGTTATCAATAAGAAACTATTTTTTTTCTTATAGACATCTATTATACAACATAATTTCAATTCTAAGAAGAATATAAAGAATTATAAACTCACAAGCAACAGGAATGATAAATTCTTTGGCTATTTCTTGTTGAAGTTGAAAGCCATTCATTTCGGGCATGTGGACTTCTGTGACCACAAGATCAAATGAGAGGCCACTGCCACGAAGAACACCCAAAGCATCTTTTGCGCTCTTCACTGTCACAACTGAATTAAACCAAGAAATTATATTATTGTAAAACATATAAAAAGCTAAAATTATTGATAATACATATAGAAAATTTTCCAAAATCAGTTGATGAGAAAAAGAAGAAATTAAAAGAAACTAATTAGATGAATTGATGACTAGGTTTGACTTATATAAATCTCGATTGGCATAAATCTCAAATCAAAATATGATAACATGAAAAGAATAAAAACTATACTTTATTTTAAGATGATACAAGTGTCATCACAATATTAGATTTTAAACACTCATAAAATTTAGTAAAATGAAAAACTAAAGTTAAGTACCTTCAAATTTGGATTTCTTGAGAAAAGTAGCAGTAATGAGAAGACAAGTGACATCAACATCTACCACCAGACATCTGATTATTTCAAAGAGTTGATTGTTTTGTTCCTCCATTATTTCTTCTGGAAAAAAAAATTGATAACACTGATTTGTTTTAGATGTTTTTTTGTTGAAAGAAAACACAAAGTTAAACAGATAAGAACAAAAATGAAAGAGAACATTTTCTAATTATTATTTATACAAATATTTGAGTCTATCTTGTTGCACCAAAAGTCTATATTAGATTTGCTTACCAAGTTTTACCACTTCCTTTTAGTAGCTTATTTATTTTCTTCACATTTTTATTTATTTATTTATTTATTTTACCTTCTTTTTTTTTCCTAAATAAACAACATCACAGTAAGAAGCTACACCAACTTACCGTAAATTTGTATATATCCACAGTCTAATCCATGATTTATATAATTAATATTCCATATATGTACTTCTAATTTTTTTGAATTCTCACGGTCAAAGCTATATATTATCTTATCATATATATATTTCTTTTAGAAGAAAAAAATATCTTCTTACTTTTTTTCTTCACCTGCACAATATCTATCTTCAAGAATTTAATTATTAATATTCCATATATGTACTTCTAAATTTTTTAAATTCTCACGTTCAAAGATATATATTATTTTATCCATAAATATATTTCTTTTAAAATATCTTCCTACTTTTTTTCTTGCACCTGCACAATATCTATCTTCAAGAATTTAATTATTTTTGAATTGATAACTATCGGCCTATCATTTTCAATTTATTTATGAGTTATTATTATGAAATGGAAAAAAGAAAAGTTCAGAAATTATTTTAAAAAAAGTTCACTGCTGATATAGGGAAAAGATGTTATCGTATAAATTAAAAAATTGTTAAAGGAAGGAAATAGTTATTTTAGAAGAAGGAATTAATTGTCTTAAATTTAAACAAATCAAATAGTTGAGTAGTGATGAGAAAAATCTCAAAAATTAATTAAATATACTATTAAGTAAAATTCTGTAATATTATAGAGCAATAACACTCGATTAAAAGAGCTCCAATATTATACTACATCACAACAATCTGGACATCTTTTCCCTCATTCATCACTTGTCAAAATTGTCTTAAAAATTGCCAACTCAAATAAGTAAAAGATGCAAGAATCCTGAATTGCAAATCTACCTGCACAAACATAATTATCTTTCCTCTCATGTGAGTAAAAAATATTCACAATATATAAATATCAATCTTCTTATGATATTTATATATATATATGAGAAAATATATTATTATCTTTATTGTCATTGATGCACCAATTCAGAAAGTATCATACACTATTAATTGAAAAGTGAAGCATGTTTATTAGTAACCATGTGAAAATAAATACAAATCACAATTGCTCCTAGGACTTCTTAGTTCTATATCCACTTCAAGCAAGGAGAATTTTTCAATGAAGAGATGTCAGCATAAGAAATAAAGCACAAACGATACAAAATACTTCTTATATCACAAAATAAAATACCTTCTAAGGGTTTTTTTTCAATCTTCATAGACAAATGCAAATGTTGATGTTCAAAATTTAGTGTCACACCCCGAGCCTATACCCTAGATGTGACCAGCACTCGAGAGTCACCAAGCGAACTCTTGGGCTGGCTAACTACTTAGTGGAAGACTGACCCAAGCAGATATAAGCTTTAAAAACAGAAGTAAATCATTGTTTCAAAAATAATCAACTCAGATAATTTAAAAGCAATAATAGTTTAAAGAAAATATTGAAAGAATCATCAACACTCTCTATCTATGAAGCCTCTATAGTTCAACATGGATGTCGAGACAGGATCTACGACACCTCAAAACAATTAAACAGAAAGATGAATAAAATGGGGTCCCCCAAAATGCCAGGTGGGGGTCACCAAAAGCGGTCAAGGAATACAAAGTGATCTAGACGAAGTGTCTGTTGATGATCCTGAGTACCTGTAATTTTAAGATGCAGGTCGAATGACATTAGTACATTATATGTGCGAGTATGTAATATACCCGAAGCGAAATAATTGAACATAATGAGGGTGACACCTTGGAAATTGGAAAGTTGGATTAAAAAGAAAAAATTCAGTTTTGGGCACTGATGGTGTGACCTACGAGTCTCATCTACGGACCATAAGAGGTTCTATGGGACGTAGAAGTTGAGTCATAGAACTTAAGTTGAGTTTTGGAAAAAAAAATTAAGTTTCTGATGTTTGACCTAATTGAACAAGATAAATCATAGAAAGTTAGATAGGTCATAGGACTGACCCGAAGAATGATTAAGAGTAATTGGTTTAAGACCTCAGTCTACTAGAAGGGTTTGACGGGTCGTAGATGGTTCTATGGGACATAGGAGGGCTTCGTAGAAGTTCGTTATAAAACCTCAGAAGTTGAAAAGTCAAAAAGGAAAGAAAAATGCATAAATTTGACTAAAGCGAGTTTCTACAAGTCCAGCCTATGGACCGTAGAAAGGAAGTCGTAGACCGAGAGTTGAGTTTTGGAAAATTAAGTTTCTGAAGATTGGACCTATGACTTGACATGACGAACCGTAGAAAATTTTACGAGTAGTAGGACTGACTCGTAAGATTGATTCCGAAATTTGATTTAGGTTCTCAGGTCTATGGATAATTTTGACGATTCGTAGTTGGTTCAACTAACCGTAAGAAGATTCTGTAGAAAGGTTCCAGACCTAGTGAAATTTTAGAGTGAAAGTTGAGTTCTACTGATAGGGTCTACAAATTGTAAGAATTTTGACAGACCGTAGAATGGTCTCGTGGGAAATGATTGAATATTTGGGTTTCTGAAGTTGGTTCTACGGTTGACCAGGACATAGATTCAAAGCATTTTTAAACTCTAATTTATTTTATCCTGGGAGTTTTGTTATGATATAAACGTTTTCTAAATGATTTTCTCGCGAACAGTAAGCTAATCAAATCAATATGACTGGTGGAATATGGTATTGTAGCTATTGGTTGGTAAGCTTGCAATCAAGTTATTGCTATCTTATGAGCAGCTTGCTATACTCTATTAATGCCTTTCTCTGGTCTATCATAAGCAATCGAGCGGAAGTAGGTTTCTCTCTTTCTATTTACTTAATATGCAAACTCGCTTCGAGCCGAGTCAATGTTGGGGTTGGGTTGGTTGATCGCCCAAAATATGATTGAAATTCCTATGGACTGTAAGTCACAATTGTAGGTTTGTCCGACAGTTACTTTTAAAGTGTATTTGGGTCCTTTCCTATGCACTTAATGCTTATACTACACCATTTTGACCCTAATTTTAAGTCCTATAACTACCCTTCACCCTTAGAAATTTTCCAACTCCTTCATTCAATCAAATTCCAAAATTCTCTCTAAGGTTCTCTCAAAAATTTTCTCTCTAGACAAGGAAGAAGAAAATAGGGTTCTTTAAGGTCAAGTCTTCTTTTTCATCATTGATTCTAGGGATTCAAGGTCAAGGTATGTAGGGAGTTCATCAATGGGTTCCATTTACCTATTGAGTCCCTAAAGACTCTTCAATTCTCTAATTCAATGCCAACCAAATTGATTAAGGTTTTCATTGAATTATCATGGGTTCTATTTATGTTAATTAAATTTATTGAATTTGATCTTATTATGATTGCTTTGACTCAATTACATGCTTTCAAATTGAAATCACATGAACTCATGCATTGATCATGATTTTGACTATGAACCCTAATTTGCATGAATTTGAAGAAAAGCAATGAATCAATGAATGATGTTTTCATAAACTTATGCATGATTTATGAAAAGGAATAAATTATGATCTAGGTTGATTTAAGATGAACATCGATGAAATTGTGAAAGGTTTTCTCACATATGCATGAGTTGTGAAAGATTTTCTCACATACTTAAGAAATCATGAATGGTGAAAGATTTTCTCACACATGGTTTAAGGAGCTACTCTATGATGTTATTAGCTTGGATTAGTAACTTAATTGTATTTTTCCATGAATGATTATATGCTTATATTTATGACTATTCTGTTGCAATTTTTACTTAGCACCAGGAAGATATTGAGATGGAGGCTCTCCCGTTAGTAGAGGTCGGGTCTCTACTATCAATCTTCTTGTCCCTAACTACCCCCCCCAAAGGTTGTCTGAAGTGACATAGCTAGTGGATCCACCTAAGCTATAAGTTTCAGGTTGTTGTCTTGGCAAGCAATGTCATCTCTTTTTTGTGTGGGAGCAAGACATCGGATTTCATGTTGTAGCACACATGGTCTATGTTGGTGAATAGTAAATATCCCACAAAATGAACTAAGTTATTTTCAAGGTTTTATGAAGTTTTCCTCATAATTGTTAGATGCATTGACCATGTTCATGATTATGATTCTTCTTTAAAGATTTACTATATTTAGCTTGGTCATACCTATCATGTTATCGTTTATGTCCTCTTATGGTCATGTCACATGTTTTTATTGCATTCCCCTCATACTTAAAATAGTCCATGTACTAATGCATACTTGTGCCTATTTTATTTCACTAATATGGGGCTTGACGATTCATGTCTCTTCTTTCATGGCTAGTTGATCTCATTGACGATCAAGAGTTGGTTTTGAGTCCTCATGTTTCGAGGACCATGATACTTTTATTGCTTTCCTTATGTTTTGGTTTCCAGACTTTGTATATGGTGTACGTGTTACGTTCCAACCACTCTTTTGATGTAATAGATGGCTTTTCAAGACTTTGATGTACTTCCGCTTTTTTGTCAAACTCTTTACATTCTTATGAGATTTCTTGATTTTCTCTATTATGTCGTGTATATGTATGTCAAGTTGCTAGTGTAGGGCCTTTTGGGGTCTTATATGTCATGTCACATCTAGGATGTACTTTGGGTCGTGATAAACTTGGTATTCAGAGCACAATGGTTTAGAAAAAGGTCCTAGGAAGTCTGACAAGTTGCTTCATGAATGTGAAGCGCACCACATTTATAAATAGAAGGCTACAAAGTGTTTAGAAAACTCCGCTTCTTTCATTACTCTAAAGTCGTGTCATAGAGTCTATCTCTATAAAGAACCAAATCCAAATTGGGTTTGATCCTTTTCAGGATATGGCCCCTCAAAGAGCTTATATGAGAAGGAATGCGGATGAGAATGTGGAGTCGGAGGTTCCTCAAGTTCTGGTTTACCTTTTGGCCGAGCAAGTGACTCATGCTGAATTACGAGTCGCTTTCCAAGTGTTGTCTCAAGCGATGAAAGCTCAAGCTAATAGAAAGGCATTGAGTGCTCTCGTGAACCCAAATGTGGGTACGGCGACAAGGATAGGGGACTTCACAAGGATGAATCCTCTGAAATTTCATGGGTTTAAGGTTGATGAGGATCCTTAAGAGTTCATTGATGAGGTTTACAAGATAAGGTATTATGTGATTGACTACGGTTGAGAAGGAGGAGTTGGCCGCTTATCAACTTAAGGGTGTTGGTCAAGTGTGGTTTGAACAATGGAAAAGTGAGAGGGCGATTTATGTGGGTCCTCTTGATTGAGAGAAGTTTAAGGGTGCTTTTATTGATCATTTCTTTTGTCTTGAAATGAGAGAAGAAAAAGTGTTTGAGTTCATTAACCTCCGACTGGGAAATATGAGTGTGAAGGAGTATGCTTTGATGTTCACTCAATAGGCTAAGTATACTCCAACTAAGTAAGGTCTCACATTTTCTTTCTCAAAAGGAATGTACTCCTCCACTTTCTCATATTTCCATGAACAATGATATGATGTATGAGGATGAATACATCACAACACATACAACACAAGGCATAATCGATCCATCAAGGATTTCAAGTAGTATCAAGTTCCCAAACTTTGTAAGTCATGAAACGCGTTCTCAAATGATAGGGATAATGGAGGGATCCATTTGAAATCATGTTTACCACTTAAAAAGCATTTCCTTCATTTTAAAATATTTCAAAAATCAACTCAAGCTCCTAACTCGGACATCTCAATGTCATATAAAAAGATAGACCACACAATCCCTCGCTCGGGCAATTACTCAACTATCACAGTTTTCAGCAACAAATAAATGTATCACACAAGCCCTCATACAGGCTAAGCATCACAAATATGTATCATAAGAAATAAATAAGGAGTTCAACACCTACCAACTTCTAAGACTCATACTACTACTCATTTCACAGTTAACTTCCTAAGAAAGGTTAATTACTCATCTCAGTCTAAAATAGGGATAGTCAAACGTACCTCGAAGGTCAAAACTTCACTCGAACAACTCTATCGAAGCACTTCCTCAACCACACGAATCTCCAACAATCAAGAATGGATAGAGTTCATCAAAAGGAGTCCAAATATACCCATATTAATTGGATTAGAAATGGGGATAAATTAGTCCAAAAATCACTTCGAAAATTGAAAGGATAAAATTAGATTTTTAGTTGAAAATCAAGTTCTACAAGTCAAGGGGGATTCATGGTTGAAAATTCCATTAAAATCGATCAAGCAACGAGCTCCAAATTAAGAAAATTACAATTTTCTAACTTTGGGGGAAAATCCCCAAAACCCACATTGAAATAAAGAATTAAAAGTTGTTTTGGATGATAAAAAATAAAGAAAATGATAAGGGGTTGGTAGGGGAACTTACCCCCACGAATTTCACCAAGAAAAAATTTCAAGAATCGTCTCTCCTAAGCTCAAAACGAGTGAAAATTGGGAAGAATCCTCAATTTAATTTTTTTCTAGGTGAAATTGGTCATCTCGATTGCAAGCCACTAATTCTCACGATCGCGAAGGGCACGAAATATTACACCGCGATCGTGAAGGCTAAGTGAGAGAAAGGTTCATCGCAAGCCTAAGGGCCGCGATCATGAAGGTCAAAATGACATGCACCAGAAATTGAATGCCAACAACTCAACACAAGGAAAAATGCCCCATAATGGACACTCGAAAATCGTTTGGAGTCTGATAAAAATAAATTGGACATGCTACTCCACTAAATTCAACTTTCTGGACTCAACGGAATCGTCAAATTTATGAAAATATGTCAAATAACGGAATTACCCTTTCGGACCACTCTTAAGGTTTAAAACTTGACTTCTTACCCAAACGCCCAAAACTCATCCTAAGGCCTCGAAAACCTTACCAACCACTTCACTAACTCTAATTCGACGTTCCGGACGCAATGGAACTAACGAAATTCTCATCCGACACTCGAAACTAAAAATATTAAACAAAGTCAACCCTATCATGAATTCTCAACTCAAGAGAGGTCAAATCACCAAAAATACACCCGATCACATCGGAGACCACACCAATCATTCCCGAAACACAAATTAAACATGAAAATGCTAAGGGAAGGAAAAATGACCATTTCATAGTTAAAAACAATTCACAAAAAATGGGACATTACAACCAAGCTACTGCTATAAAATGCACGAGTTTCATCCATTAGTTCCGCTCCAACGTGATTGAGGATGGGTTTTTGAAGACGATATTCTACTACTTCCAAATAGAATGTGACTATCATCTGAGACTAAGGCGTAATAATAGTAGTACTTGTTGTAGTAGTAGTATCGAACACTTAGCATAGATATACACTTTAAGAAATGAAAAAATGTGAGTGATGAAGTGGTAAATATGCAAGTGCTTATGCTATTATTTTCAAATGCAGATGTTATTCATGCCACTATATAATATCAAGAATAATTTAAACAATCAGATTATAGAACTTCAAAGAATATATGTCTTCTCGAGTAGCTATGAATAAGTTTTAGTCTTTATTTTTGAATTCTAATTATGATAAATGCCAGAGATATTTTCCTAATTAAAGGTTTTTTATTTCTCTTTTTTTACACAGATGGAATGATGCTTTTGTCGAGAACTTTGAAGTCACTTGTAGGTTTTATTACCATCCTTTACTGGATATTTTGATTAGGGGTGTTCGTCAGTTGATTTGATATGATTTTGAGACATTGTGTTTCTGTATTTTGTAGTATTCAATTTTTCTCTGGTCTTTTTTTTACTTTTTACCCTCCCTAGGAGCTCCCATCCCTTTGGCTTCCTTGGAGGCTCGAACTCGCAACCTTCGGGTTGGAAGTGAGGGGTGCTTACCATCCGAGCGATTCCTTCCCTCTGGTCAGTTTCAGTTAAATAACTTCAATTTGTTTGCATTGCTTACTTTGTTTTATATACATGAGTTTCTGGATACGTGTCCCATGTAATTTGTTAGAACTATTTAAATTTTATAACAACATGCATAAGTAATAAAATGTAACAATTATAAATAAAGCTTAAAATGTGACAAGAAATTTCTTCCATTTTAGTAATACGTGATGATATTAATATTCAACTCTTCTTCTTCTCATATTACTGTTTTATTATACTTTGACTAAATCTCCTGTTTAACTTAAGTTAGTTGTATTCTATGTATTTAATGCTTGACCAAGCCACACCAACAATGATACATCGATTTCGCACATGTAGTTCGATCCCAGCGGACAAGACAGATTTACCCTTGGAAATAGCCAGTCATGGTGATTTCCGTGGATATGCAATGTTTTCTCTTTTGTAATACATCATGTAATATATTAGACATGCTCCTCATATAAGGATCAACCAAAAATAAGCTAATTAGACCTGATAATCTTAAATTTTATGTACAACTCTAATAATGCATCAGAAAAATAGACTAAAAGGACAACATAAGCAACATGCTCAAACAAAAATGCTAAGTACCATGTGATGATGACATCTCACCTCCTTCTATGCTCCTCTCTAGTATGAAACACAACCTTTTAATTTCTAGAATATTAAACAGCCATACAGACAATGCTTAGAATATGTACCTCACACGACAACATGGATATTGCTTGGAGTAGCCTGACATATGGTATCACAACATTTTCTAATCCCTCATTAATTATTGTTTGAAACAACTATCAATCCATGAATGCGCTTCCCGGTGGAAGTATAGAAAAGAAAGAAACAACTTCAATAACCACTTCAGCTGAAGAATAATCAAAGTGTTACAATTTGAGAATGTACGTCATCTATATATATATTACATTCATGAGAAAACAAGTTCCAATGTTTTTCAATTGACCTTTAAATACCAAAAGACAATAGCAGATTTACCTTATACTAGAAGTTGTTAAATTACCTGTTGCACTCCCACGTAAGTCACATAGTTAAGGGATCCAGTGTTGCATCTCACAACTGTAACATTGTTCGACACATCATGAACGGACTTATCAAGGAAACACTAACTTGCAGCATCCACGAACGACCTCACACACAAAAAGCAAACAGTTAAAAGAATATTAGCTTGTCACGCCCCGAGCCTACACCCTGGACGTGGCCGGCACTCGAAGACCATTGCTGGTCCCCAAGCGAACCCTTATCCTGGCTGACTCCAAGCGGAATACTAACTTAAGCATACAAGAGCTTAAAACTAAATAAGAGTTTATAAACTCAACTTTACAAATCTTTAACTCAAAAGAAAACTCTGTATAATAGAATATATATACAACTCGTCATAAAAGGCAACTTTAGTTTTCAAAACATTTAACAAAATAAATGAAGAGACTTCTGAAACTCTATTGTCTATCTATGAAGCCTCTAACTGATAAAGATGGAAGCCGGGACAAGACCTACGACCTCCTAACAACTGATACAACTGAAAGGTAAATGAAATCCTCCGGAAGCAAAGAGGCTTGTCATAGCTAACTGGAACTCCCGGATGTATCAACGAATCTCCTGTTGATGATCCTGAATACCTGTGTCTGCATCATAAAAAGATGCAGGCCAAATGGCTCAGTACGTGGAATGTACGAGTATGTAAGCTGGAAATCTAAACAACATAGGCTAGAAGAAAAACTGGAATAAACTGAATAACTTACCTCTTTTCAAACTTTCTCAACTCAAGGAATACTCAAAACTACTCAAACTTACTCAACTCAAAAGATAGATACTGGACTCAGAGACAGATACTCAACT
>NC_064290.1:40136255-40183674 GCF_019186545.1 Solanum stenotomum
AACAACTTCAACAACAAATCCAATCTTTTCTCAAATCATAAAATGAGCTTGGTGTGTGGGGGAAAGGATCAACCCACACTAAAGAACTCACATACCTTGATAGGGATCACCCCCGACGAAATTCCACGACGGAAACTTGTTGATCTCCTCTTTCTCCTCTTCTTCTCTTCTTCTTCTCTTCTTCACTCTCAAGAACCCTAACTTTCTCTCTTTTAAAATGGAACAAAAAATGATCCACAAACAGCCTAACACAACAATATAACCTCAAAATAAATGATTTGTGAAAAGACCAAAATGCACTTAAATTTCCGGACGGACTCCCTGCCAATTGCCCAACTTTCAAAGGGCATAACTCGCTCATACAAACTCGGAATCGAACAAACTTGGTGGCGTTGGAAAGATCGTTCCACAAGCTTCACAACCATAACTGGAAATACTCCTAACTCATCCCGAACTAGGAGTTATGACTGCTCAAAGTTGGCCAAAAACTCACTGATTTCCACACTTAGCCAAATTTTCCAGATTCTTTCCAAAATGACTATTTCCAATTCAACTCTTCTTGGAACTCAATGTGCTACATCTATGGCTCTTAACTTAACACTCAAGAAATTTGATTCCTCGGTAAAATCTCACTCCACATGAAGGACGGCTCGAGTCTTAGTTCGAAAAATTCTCTGGGGTGTTACATAGCTAGCTTGCAATGGGTGATCAATCAAGAGAGAAAAGTGTACTAGTGACGATTCTTGAACAGACACATACATATGTTGCATGACACACACACATGACACATGATTCCTTAATAGGCACATGCATATGCTATCAAGCTTAACACAAATCCCTAGTAAAATACCGTGTTGAAAACCATCTATAGACACCAAGAGGGAAACAATAATTTCAATGTTAAGGTGGATCATAAGTAAATTGCAAGAACTGCGAGACTGCAATGCATTTAGTTTCTCACTTAAGCAAGACACTTGCCAGCTTCTCACTAAAGCAAGAAACTAAGTTGCCACAATTTCTAATTACCAATCATCATATCATATATTCCTAAAATTGGGAAAAAAGTTGAAAGTTGATATACCAAAATAACCCTATAAACTGAGATACTACAATAATATATATATATATATATATATATATATATATATATATATATATATAGTAAAATTTAAGTTGCATTTTAATTTCAACATTGAATGTTACTTCAGTTATTTTAATTATTGGTTACCAATGAAAGAATAATAAATTAAAAAGCTTTTGATTTCCTTATGTTACCAATTTAACTAGATAATGAATAATCTTATTTGTTATCTTAAATTTTTCTCACTAATCAACTTATTATAAATGGAATATTCAACCCCTTCTTGACTCCTCGTTAGAAGAAATAATAGAGACAAGTTGAAGATTTCTAATAAAGGTATGTTCATTTTATTTGGTTATTTTCTTTGAATGTTTATGAAAATATATATCCCTTTTCGTGTATTTTTTAAGCACTATCCAATTTTTCTTTTATTGTACTTCTTTGTCTTTGTTAGATAATTATAATGGGCTCAATTTCTATGATGAGGAACCTCAAAAATCATTGCCAAGGATCCTTCCTTCTACATAAGCTTTTAGATTTCCCAAATGAATCAATATGTTGCACCTAATAATATGAAAGTAATTATAAGAACTTGAAAGAAAAGAGGAACAAAGTTGGACCATCAAGTTTCTCCAAAGCAACATCTCTTAAATGATGACTCTTGAGTCATGACTGGCAAATTTAGACAACTGGAGCTTAGAGGATGAGAAGTACCCCATTCAGAGTTATCTGGTAAAATTGGACAATTGGAGATTTTAAAAAAATATCCCACTCAAATTATCTGGCAAATTTGGATAGCTGGAACTTAGAGAAAATAAAAACATCCCATATAGGGGCCATATTTAGAAAAGAAAAACCATGACAAACTGAATCCAAAGCATCCTAACTACATCAAGATGCTAATACCTCCCTCAATTTCAAAAATAGTACACTCACATCTATATTGTTGTTTTATAAGTAAACCATCCAAATTAGAAAATACAACAAATACTTTAAAACCAGGAGTCGGACATTATCAAAACCACTGTAGATGACTATAACAAACTGCTTCTTAGAAACCCCGTAAGCTTGTCCCTTCTCGTGTTTGGTGCATGAACCCACCTAACTAATTGTGTGCATAACACAATATAACTGTGCAACTAATACTTGCTCATAGTAGATAACACACAAAAATTCCACTACTCTAGCACATGTACTCCATTTAAAGCTTCTAGGTAGATAAAGTAAACCAGAAGACTAGGGATGGAAACCTCTTCGTGTTGAATGAGCTAATCGCCCAACAACATGGGATACAGAGAGAAACATCTACAAGGGAAGACTCTAAAACTTCTACTGAAGAGTCTTCCAGAGGAGAAGATGCAAGAAAAGACGATCTGTTGCAGGTACCAGAGATGAGGTTTACTTCATTACAAAGATTATTGACATCCAACAATAGAAACTGCATGGTCTATATTCTTATCGTCATTACCTTGTGTAGAACCAAAAGAAATTGGCATAACCTAAACATGAAGTCCTTGGATGCCTCAAGAAACCAACAGAAGTGAGAATTTACAGCAAAGTCAAATTTCAAAATATATCTGCAAACCTAGAAAGAGATTCCCTGTGCCATAAGCTCACCATACCATTTGAATCTCACTTCCAACACAGGAGACCAAGCATTTCGGCACAGGAGACCAAGCATTCTGCCAGACTTCATTTCTGCAATTAACAGGTCTTCTCATTCCATAACTATATAGGAAAATCAGAGGACTTAGAGATATAACAACAACAACAAATCCATACATATCTGATTCTTTAAATACTCAAAAATCACCAACCATCTCCGGTCATCAGGAAAATGAACACACAAGACTAGTTGCACTATGGCAGAAACCTAAAAAAAAATCCTTGACCCCGCCACCCAAACTTCCAAATGCCACAACCAAAGAGCAGAAACCTGCATCAAGGAAAAAATTAAAGCCTACCAAATCATATAAGACAACCGGCAGGAGAAAAGAACTCGAGTTGCCAGCCCTTCCCATTGTAACCAAGCACGGATATTTATTGAGGGCAGCGGGATGGAACAATTGACTACAAGATTAAGTAGAGATATCAACTCCAAACCACCAAAGACAGTTGCAGCTTTGTGAAAAATGTAAGATCATGTCATCAAAATCGACAGCTCTACTCCCATTTGGAGGAAGGGGAGAAAGAAGATAGGTCTAACTGAAACTTGATTACACGGAAAATTCCAAGAGAACTCCTAGATTCATGGAAAAACTTCCAAACTTGCACGATGATAAAAATGGTAACTTCACCCATATGAAGAAAATTAGTACAAAGCTCAACTCGAAAGAGTATTTACTAGGATATGTAATGGATTTACTAGGATATCTCATGAGAAGATCTTTTACACAAAAAAAAAAAATAGGTACCTTTATGTTGATATAGATAGCATAAAGAGTGTACATGACCTGTTACACAAAAGATGAGCCAAGTTTTATACTTGATATATTCCAGATTCAATGAATTCCTCCCTCTTCGGTGCAAAGACTGTTCAAGTGGCAATGCCTTATGGAGAAAAAAAGTGTGATATAGCTCTCTTTTTATATTAAAGTTTTACAGAATAGCTAATTGTCTGAAGCAACTCCTCAAATGATTGGATATCTGAACATAGTGTACACATGTTTCCAAAAAAAAAGGTACAGGAGAGATCTTCAAAAATAAAAAAAGTTTTCATTTACCTAACAACAATTAATCTGAAAATAATAGTAATTATGGCTGCAAATAGTGCGCCCAATAAATAAACCACAAATTAAATGAGAGAGAGTTGAAGTTAGATGGTGTCGGCACGTGTAACGATCTGAACCATCGTTAATTAAGAAGGAAAAATGTCGGGAAAAAATGGATCTCTCGACCCTCCAGAGTGGGCCAGATGCCGCCAGGGTGGCGACGTTCTAGCGGGATAAGTGGCCGCCAGAGAGGGATGGGTGAGACAAAATGTAAATAAAGCGAAGTCTGATTTTCTCCTTTTTCCAAAAAACACCAAAAAGAGGCGAGGATCACGCTAGAAACCCTCAAAAGGCTGCTCTTGGCTTGGGAAGGAAGGAGAAAGAGATTTCTAGCGTAAGGAGGTTGATAGATTGCAGACTTCCAGTCAAGATTCACCGTCCCTTCATCCAAAAACCAGATTTCAATATAAAGGAACTGAGTACTTTACCAGTAGACAAGAACACGTAGTGAACAATTAAATACCCAAGCAAGTAGTTCAGAGAAAGAAATCCTGAACCGCAACTTATGATCAAACCGCCAATTATCTGTACTAAAGTAGAAGCTAGCAGCCACATAACCACAAATCAAACCAGATTCAGTGTCGCAATAGAAACGAACCAGGAAGTGACGAACAAACTTTCCAGATTGTATTTTAACACCAGAACAGACCTGAGAAGTGACGAACAGACTTTCTAGATCATATTTTAACACCAGAACAGACCTGACATTCGCCAAAAATACGTTTCTAGATTGTATTTTAACATCAGAACAGACCTGAGAATTGCTAGAAATACGCACCGATGTCGAAAATTTAAAACCCAATCAATTCAGCTAGACAAACACCTTCACGTGCCGGTGCGTGATGAACAAAAAAACTATATGAGCGGTGTGTGACAACCACTCGCTTCACAACCAGATGCCGGTGAAGATTGGTTCGGCCGGAATATATACTCCGCCTCCTTCTGTGCTGGTGATAACAGATTGACCACTTTAAATCAGTAGAATAGAAATCCAAACTTCTTCCGTAATACAACCAAAACAAAACGAGCCTATAAGCTCCGATACCATGTAATTGAATGGAAGATCATATCTTATTCCAGTAGGTGAACAATGAATAAATACAATACATAAGGTGCTAACTAAGGAAAGTAATAAAGAGTGATTCCTATAGATCTGCAGTGATCCCTATAAATCTGTTGCTTATTAGGTAAATGAAATCTCTTTTTCTTTTTGGAGATCTATCCCGTACCTTTATTTTTGGAAACATGTGTACATTATGTTCAGACATCTTATCATTTGAGGAGTTTCTTCAGACAGTTAGCTATTATGTAAAACTTAAATATAAAGAGAGAGCTCTTGCACTCTCTTTTAATCCATAAAACATTGCCATTTTGAACAGTCTTTGCACCAATGAGGGAGGAATTCACTCAATCTGGAACATATCAAGTATAAAACTTAGCTCATATTTTGTGTAACAGGTCATGTATACTTTTTAAGCTAATACACAATGGTACATATTTTTTTGTGTAAAGGATCTTCTCATGAGATACCCTTCTAAATTCATTACATATCAGATAAATATGCAAGTTGGGGAAGTTTTTCGATGAATCTTGTTCTTGTAAATATTCTTCTGAGTTAAGCTTTGTACTAATTTTCATAATATGGTTGAAGTTGCTCTTTTGATCATCATGCAAGTTTGGAAGTTTTCCATGAATCTTGTTCTTCTAATAGTGTTAAGCTTTGTACTGATTTCTTAACATGGTTGAAATTGGCATTAATTATAGGCAAGTTTTGTTCTGTCATTCTCTGTTTTCTTGCTATATCGTTGATATATATCTAGTCAATGTCACTTCACACATGGTATACTTAGTAAAATGTCGCTAAACAGATAATTTGTTCAGGCAATTGTCACTTCACAGATCTTTCACTGATGGTTTCGTTACTTTGTTCTTGTCATGTTCTACTACCAGCTATAATCTTAGAAAACGATATTTTGTTAAGAGGGATCTGATCATGACTTCAGGCATTCAAGTTCTTAGGAGTTCTCTTGGAATTCTCCATGTAATCTGGTTTCGGTTAGACCTATTTACTTTCTCCCCCTCCTCCTAGTGGGGGTAGAGCTGCCGATTTTTGATGACATCATATTACATGTTTTCACAAAGCTGCAACTGTCTTTGGTGGTTTGGAGTTGATATCTCTACTTAGTCTTGTAATCAACTGTTCCATCATGCTGCCCTCTATAAGTATCTCTACTTGGTTGTATTGGGAGGGCTGGTAACTCGAGTTTTTTTCTCCTGCCATTTGTCTTATCTGCTCTTTGGTTGTTTTTTTTAGGTTTCTTCCATAGTGCAACTAGTCTTGTGTGTTCATTGTCCTGATGACCAAAGACGTTGATGATTTTTGGGTATTTAAATAATTTAATATGTTTGGATTTGTTGGTGCAGTTGCCTCCATAAGTATAGAATGAGGGAGATCTGTCAATTGCAGAAAAAAGTCTGAAAAAATGCTTGGCCTCCTGTGCTGGAAGTGAGATCCGAAGGGTGAGGTTATAGCGCAGGTAATCTCTTTCTAAGTTTGTAGATATATTTTGAAGTTTGACATTGCTGTAAATTCTCACTTTTGTTGGTTTCTTAAGGAATCCAAGGACTTCCTGTTTAGGTTATGCCAATTTCTTTCACATAATCTCACATGTAGACTGTGACATAACTCTATACTCGGATTGTGCACTGGATCGAGATACAACTCCTTGCTTCTTACTCATCCATGATACTAGGTTGCCTCCAACAAAAAACACAATAACCTGTAGTAAATCTTCTATCAATCTTGGATCTAGCCCAATCAGCATCTACAAAATACTCAATATGAGTATGACCGTGATTACTATACAATATGCCAAGTCCAGGAGCTCCTTTCAAGTAACATAGGATCTGTTCCAAAGCTTCCCAATGTTTGACCGTAGGTGCACTCATGAACTGGCTAACAACACTTACCGCAAAAGCAATAGCCGGACGAGTCACAATAAGGTAGTTTAACTTCCCAACCAACCTTCTATATCTCTCTAGATCATCAAAAGGATCACCATTATCTTTCATAAGGTGCACATTGGGAACCATTGAAGTATTACACGATTTGGCTGCTAACTTTTCGGTATCTGCAAGCAGGTCAAAAATATACTTTCTCTAAGACAGAAAAAATCCCTTGTTGCTTCTATTTACTTCTACTCCCAAAAAGTATTTCAACAGACCCAAGTACTTGTATGAAACCTAGTTTGCAAGAAAGTTTTGAGGGAATAGATTCCTATATAATCACTTTCTGTGATGACAATGTCATCAACATATACAACAAGGAGGATAGTGCCAGATGTTGATTGCCGGTAAAAGACTGAGTGATCACATTTGCTCATTTTCATCCCAAAATTCTGAACTATCTCACTGACCTTGCCAAACCAAGCTCGGGGACTCTATTTCAATCCATACAAGGACTTCTTCAAATAACAGACTTTCACATACTCCCTCTGAGCAATAAAACCAGGTGGTTGCTCCATATACACTTCTTCTTGAAGATCACCATGAAGGAATGCATTCTTGATATCTAACTGATGTAAAAGCCAATTCTCGGAAGCAGCTAAAGAAATGAACAAACAGACAGATGTGAGTTTGGCAACCGGGGAGAATGTGTCTGAATAATCCACCCCATATGTTTGAGCATACCCTTTAGCTACAAGTCTAGCTTTAAGTCTCGCTATATATCCATATGGATTAACTTTAACTGTGAAGACCCATTACATCCCACCGATTTCTTTCCCTTGGGTTAATCCACTAAATCCCACGCGTGGTTTTCCTCTAAGGCATGTATTTTATCAAGCATTGCATCAGACCACCCAGGATGATTCAAGGCCTTTTTCACTGTTTTGGGTATAGAAACAGAGTCTAGAGAAGTAATCAAAGATCTAGACGTAGAGGATAAGTGGCCATATGAAAAAAAAAATTACTAATGGAATATAAGGATTTGCAACTACGTGTACCTTTGCGAAGAGCAATTGGGAGGTCAAGATCTTGTGGAGGATCAGAAGAATGAGGATCTAATTACAAAGGAACTGGTGCAGGACTTGTATCATTAGCCTCTCGCCTCCTCGAGTAAACTTGAACAATTGGCGGTCTTGCCACATTAGATGGAGAAAGAGCTTCTGATACAATAGTCGATTGGTCCTCAATAGAAGAACTGAGATGGAGGGAAAACATCTGATTCTTTTGTCAAAACACGGGTGACCTGATAGACTAGGCACTCATCTTCCTCCCCCTGACTTGTAGATATCAAAGGTGTATAGAAGAATGGTATAGTCTCTGAAAATAACACATCTGTTGACACCAAAGTAAATTTGACAGAATAACAACGATACCTCTTTTGGAGGCGAGAATAGCCCAAAAATACACACTTCAATGCCTTGGGATCCAACTTGGTAACAGATGGTCGAACATAACATGTGCTTCCAAATATCTTAGGTTCCACCGGAAATAGAGACTTGTTTGAAAACATAACATTGTAGGGCACATTACCAACAAGCACAATATATGGCATGAGATTAATCAGAAAACAAGTTGTAGAGACCGTATCTGCCCAAAATTGTTTAGGAACCTTCATTTGGAACAAAAGTGCTTGAGCTGTCTCAAGTAAGTGTCTATTCTTCCTCTCAGCAACTCCATTTTGAGAAGGTGTATCGATGCAAGAAGACTGATGGAGCATACCATGTTGTCTCACATACAACTGAAATAATTCCGACATATATTCTTTAGCATTGTCACTCCTCAGAATACGTACTGAAGCATTGAATTGTGTCTTGACTTCAGCACATAAGGCACAAAAGTAAGTAAATACTTCCGAACAACTCTTCATAAAATAAATCCAAGTCATCCGACAAAAATCATCCACAAAAGTAACAAAGTACTTATGCCCAGTTTTTGAAACAATAGGACACGATCCCAAACATCAGAATGAACTAACTCAAAAGGTGACTCAGCTCGCTTATTAACCCTTGGCCTTAATGAGCTGCAATGATGTTTTGCAAATTGACATGACTTAAATTCTAATGAAGAAGTATTCTGGAATTGAGGACACAACTTCTTTAATAGAGGTAGAGAAGGATGTCCCAATCGACAATGTGCTTCAAATGGAGACGCAACACCAGAGCAGGCAACAAACCGAGGCTCCCATTCATCAAGGATGTAGAGATCATCAGATACATGTCCTTTACCAATAACCTGATTTGTCTTAAGATCACGAAACAAACAATGATCGGGAAAGAACGAAATATAACAATTAAGATCTCTGGTAGCTTTGCTAACATAAATCAAATTAAAGGCCAACTTTGGTAGACTTAATACAGATGACAGAGTAATAGAAAAGGTTGGTTTAACCGTCCCATATCCAACACTGTTGCAAGTTGATCCATCAGCTACGGTAATCGGAAAGAGTTCTTTATGTGCTTGAAAGCAAGAAAAAATACTAGGATTACCTGTCATGTGATTTGTGGCACCTGAATCAATCACTCATTTATTTGAAGAGGTGATAAGACATGTTTTATTTGATTCAACAAAGGAATTAACTGAAGTGGATTCCTTCAAGATTTTCTGGTATTGAGAGAATTTAGCAAACTCCTCCGCTAAAATTAGGACCATTTTGTCAGATAATGGACTACAAGCACCAACAACTTTAGACCTTTGAATTCTCTGAGGTCATTTTCCCAACAAGTCTAACCAGATTATATCCTAAAATCAGACAATACCCAAGATAGACAATAACCTATTTTGGAACAATGAACAAAGTAATTGTTCTTCCCCATCCCAATTCCACTCAAGGCTAGCTATCCAAGTAATTAGAGACCCAAAAATAACTCCTGATAAATCAAAAAAATCATCAAATAAAGATCCAAGTAAAAGTGTTGATTGAAGAGAAAAACCTAATGATGCTACAACAAAATCCCAACGCTAAAAATTGTAAGACAAGAGTGAAATCGTAATGTCAAATATTAGCAGAAATCACTAGAAAAAGGATGTCAACATACTACCAGATGTTTCCCGAAATAGAGAGAGACCACCAGATTATTAGTCAGAAATGGGAAACTCTCTCAAAACTTGGTCTGCTGAACAAAAAACCACCAAATCCTTGCTGGAAATGTCACTGCAACATTAGAACATCAAGCAGATTGAATTTCTGATGCAACACGCATAAATTTTGGATGCAACACCACTACTGCAGTCTCACTGGAAAGGGTTCTGATGGAACGTGAGGCTCACACGAGTAACTTCTAGCCTTCGAGATCTAGGGGTTTAAGATCGTGGGAAGTATCTTCTTCCTAAGTGGGTGGTGACAGATATTTTGGAACTCTCAATCACTTCCGATGAAACTATAGTTGATTCCGGCGAAGTCACAGTGACTTCCGATGAAGACAAAATACCAACTCAGACATTAGCTCTGATACCATGTAAATTATAACTTATTGAGAATAACTTGTTTATTACTCAAAGAGAACAATGATATAGATACATGGAGAGAATAAGCTAACTATGGTAACTAAATATTATGTTAGAATATGAATAAGTTTATACAATCCTATTAGAATAGGAATAGGTTTATACAATTATATTAGAATAGGAATAGTAATAGAAATAGAAATAGGAATACTAAATAGTATCCTACTTGGTACAGGATTGTATTCTAGGGTCTATAAATCGGATCTCAATATAATAATGTAAACAATGACAACAATTCAATAATATTATTTTCCTATATTTCTCACATGGTGTCAGAGTCTCTACGATCTTGGTAAACAATCAAAGAGCTTCCGCTGCCAGCGGGCAGCTATTATCCATATATGTAGCCCGTCCGGCCAACAATTATTTTAGCAAAAGTTGGGTCACCGTGTATTTTTCCGATGACTATTTTCTCATATCTAATTTGTGTAGCATCGTGCCATCATTCCGGTGACTACTTACTTATATCTAATTTGTGTAGCACCGTACCATTATTCCGGTGACTACTTTTTCATGTTTAATTTGTGTAGCACCGTGCCATCATTTTGGTGACTACTTTTTCATATTTTATTTGTGTAGCTCCATGCCATTCTTATGGTGACTACCTCTTTTTTGCATATCTTATTTATGTAGCACCGTGCATCTCTCCGGACTACTTTTTATATTTAATTTGTGTAGTACCGTGAATTTTTCCAAACTATTTGCTCATATATGAGTGGCATAGCATCATGTGTCTTCTCAGTGACTCCTCAGATTTGATTTGCATAGTTCCATTCGTCTTTCCGGTGACTCCTCAAATCTCATTTGCGTAGGGTTGTGCCATCATTCCAACCCTATCCGTATAATTTTTCTTTTTCAGCAGGGTCGTTCCATCATTCCGACCCTACCCATATTATTTCTCTTTTTGAATGGGGTCGTTCCATCAATTCAATCTATCCTATATAATTTCTATTTTCTAGTTGGGTCGTGGCATCATTTCGACTCTACCCATATAATTTTATTTCTTAGATTGTGACCACTTTTAGTCATCAAATCTAATACTTCGGCATATGAGCATGTTCCACCAGTTTTTTGGTGACTTGTTTAATTTCGACTCGTCTATTGATTCCATCATGATCCACATAATTTATACTAGATTTTGAGCACTTCCAACGACCGCTACATTGTGAAGAAGTCTATATGGAGCAACCACCTAATTTTGTTGCTCAAGGGGAGTTTTGTAGCCTTGTATGTTAATTACGTAAGTCACTCTATGGTCTGAAACAGTCTTTCCAAGCTTGGTTTGGAAAGTTCCAACACTGTAATTTTATCACTCAGTGTTTATCGGCATTATGCATCAAATTCAGTATTTCATAAGAAGACCAAGTACATTAAGATTGATTGTCAATTTTGTGAAGTCGAGTGATCAACTTGCAGATATCTCACCAAGCCCCTCATCGGTCCTCGTGTTAATTACATTTGTAACAAGCTAGGTACATGAATTGTATGCACTAGCTTGAGGGGGAGTGTTAGAATAGGAATAGGTTTATACAATCCTATTAGAATAGGAATAGGTTTATACAATCCTATTATAATAGGAATAGGTTTATACAATCCTATTAGAATAAGAATAGGTTTATACAATTCTATTAGAATAGGAATAGTAATACAAATAGAAATAGGAATACTAAATAGTATCCTACTTGGTACAGGATTGTATTCTATGGTCTATAAATCGAGTCTCAATGTAATAATGTAAATAACGACAACAATTCAATAATATTCTTTTCTTATATTTCTCACATATTCTAATCCCTAAGAATCAACTCTATTATCTATCTATATTATTATACATATTCTGTAACAGTAATGAAGTAAACCTCATATGTGATACATGCAATAGATTGTCTTTTCTTGCATCTTCTCCTCTGGAACACTATTCAGTAGAAGTTTCTGAGTCTTCCCTTGTAGATGTTGCTCTATGTATTTCATGTTGTTAGGCGATTAGCACATTCAACATGAAGAGGTCTCCATCCCAAGTCGTCTGGTTTTCTTTTGTCTACCCAGAAGGTCTAAATGGAGTACGTGTGCTAGAGTAGTGGAATTTTTGTGTGTTATCTACCATGAGCAAGTATTAGTTGCATAGTGATAGTGTGTTATCCACACAATTAGTTAGGTGGGTTAATGCACCAAACATGAGAAGGAACAAGATTAAGGAGTTTCTAGGTAGCAGTCTGTTATAGGCATTTACAGTGGTTTTGATAATGTCCAGGGTTCATGCACCAAACATGACAAGGAACAAGATTAAGGAGTTTCTAGGTAGGAGTCTGTTATAGTCATTTACAGTGGTTTTGATAATGTTCGACTCCTATTTTAGTGTTTGTTGTATTTGCTGATTTGGATCGCTTACCTGTAAAATTTGGATCACTTACCTGTAGAACAACACTACAGATGTGAGTGTACTGTTTTTGAAGTTGAGGAAGGTATTATCTTGAAGTAGCTAGTATGCTTTGGATTTAATTTGTCGTGGTTTTTCTTTTCTAAATATGGCCACTGTATGGGGTATTTGTCTTTTTTTCTCAAGTTCTTGTAGCTACTTTGATATCGCTAGGATTAAAGGACATACTTTTTAGGTTAAAATACACAAATTTAGTTCCCTCCAGAAGAGGTGAGAAGTTGGGAGGATGGTGATCCGTTGTTGTGGAACATGTTAACAGAAAAAGGTCGTGGTATGATGTGGACTTTGAAGCATCTTAAACAGGACAAGGTCCTGGTATGATCACTTGGATTCCTGTTTATACATTGACCTCTTTTTTTGCATGTTTTGAAGTATCTGAATATCTGTTTTGGATCAACGTTACAAGGGCTTCTGGTTATTTTGTGCGAGTGTGTGTTCAATTACACTTGAGTGTTCTGGTCACTCGGTACTAATCTAATGTGCTTTCTCCTATAACGTGTAGTATTTATCAATCTATATGCTCATTGCAGTTTATGGAGGATGAGTGTTCTATCCAGGCGGCAGTGTCGGTGATCGAGTTTAACTATCGAGTAAGAACTGAATGTTCTCAAAATTATTGTCTCCTATCACCTGTATGGAATGCAGATACTGAATGTAGGTGGTGTATATGTATTATTCTAATGAGTATAGGTGAGAAGCAGCTTCTGTTTTGGGTTTCTTATTTCACAAGCTTATTTGGTCTCTTTTGATTTGGGATTGGTATCTGTCGGTTAGTATCTTGGATGTGATAAATCTTTGAGTTCAGGGGAAACAAGTTGATATTTTTTCTCAAAACATGGACTAATGGAAGTTTAACTCTGGAAGAAGCATTTGACGAAACATCTCGGAATTTGGCAGATGCGAGAACATGGAAGGACCAAGATTCCATGTGTAGCATTAGAACTAGTACAAAAAGTTGATTTCAGGGTACATATTGTTCTCTCTTTGTGAAGATACTTTGTAGTCCAAGAACTGGAGAATCTGCTTTCTAGATATTACATATACATTTTTAGTGGTGCTATGAAATTATGGAGTTCATAAATGCAACTTCTTCATGGTATGAGATGTATGTTGAGTTGTAAGATAGAATTGATTTTCACATTCTGGTCCAGTGGTTCTTCCATTGCACAATTACCCCTTGGGCAATCTCATAACAAAACTAGGACCAGTTGGGAGCCATGAAATTTATTTTTCATATGGTATGCATCTATGAAGTAATATCTTGTCATTTGAAGTCATGTTTTGCACTAGCCAGGGCTCAAAAGTTGTCTTGACATTTTTACTTTTTAGCTGCTATGTATCTTCCAAGTAGTATCTTGTCATTTGAAGTTCATGTTTTGCTAGTCAGGGCCCAAAAGTTGTTTATCACGTGACATCAAAACATATATGGGAGAGTTTCATTATTTGTTTAGCACAACAGTCTCCAAATTAAGTTGTGAGAATGTTCCATAGTATTCTAACAGAGACTTTTCTTCAATGAGGTTTGCAACAACGTACCAGCACTATGAGTCTGTTCGGTTCTCCAATTTTAAGTCGAGAATTTTGGAAGATAATTGAATACAGTACTTTTCTAGCACACGACTAAGAATTTCGGTTTTGACGTGTAATTTTCTTCTTCACTTATTTCCTAGAAGGACAGTGCCAAGTCCACCACTTTAACTGCCCAACCCAGTCTACTTGTACAACAACAACAATACGGACATACTCAGTGCAATTCCATAAGTGATCGCATAAGTGGGGTCTGGGAGGGTAGGAAGTAAGTAGACCTTACCTCTTAACTTTGAGGGGCAGAAAGACTTTTCAGATAGACCTTGGAGGTCACTTCACAGTCAGTTCCTCCCGGTTTTCATTTCAAAGTTGTTCCCTGACTCTTTTCTTTGTGTTTAATGAAATTTTATTGAAGTTTACTTTGTTAGTTCTATTTGGTCTCGTACTGTTTCGGCACCAATAGTAATTCTCCATGCAGTTTCTTTTGTAGTAGTTCTTAGCTAGCGTTTGACCATAGATTTCCAAATATTTTTGGCAAATATTATTTGGGTGAAAATTTGGGTGAAATTTCACCATGTGTTTGGCCATAGTATTTGGAAAATTAACATATTTCACTTTTGTAGAAAAATATGATTTATACCCATAAATTTTAAAACTTATCAAAACTAACCATAAGTTTGTATTACAAGTCAATTGGATCTTCGTTGCAATAAATAACAAGTAGTGTCCATGACACTGGACCAATGTGGTAGTTTAGAGTGAGTGCAACAAGCATCATTCCATATATCGTGAAATAGACAAAACACATGAATTTGTTACCTTGAGCTGATTATTCATCATTTTCATCAACAACCATATCATCACTTTCATATTCATTGAATATTTCATCACTACTTTGGTGTTCACATAAAAAATTATGTTAATACAATACAAACAGCTACTATAGAGGGTGTTTTTGTAAAAGATAAAAGTTTGGTGTAAAATTTCAATTTTTAAAAGATCTCAAATAATGAGATTTGGCCCAAATTTGGGAATTTGGAATATTTGCTAAATAATGGCAAATTGTATGGACAAACACTATTTGCCAAATTTTTCTCCAAATATTACTTGGGAAATCTATGGCCAAACGGTTCCTAGAATAGTAATAGGTATATACAATCCTACTTAAAATAAGAATATGAATAGTACTAGTAATATGAATAGTGTCCTACTTAGAGAAGGATTGTATTGTAGAGTTCTAGTTAGAAAAGGTGTCTATTGTAGTGTCTATAAATAGGGTCTCTTTGTATAAATGTAGAAACAACAATTTAATAATATTCTTTTTTGATATTTCTCATATGATATAAGAGCATCTACAATTTTGGTGGAGAATCAAAGAGCTTCCGCTTCCGGTGGGTGGCCATTACTCATATATGCCCGTCTTGCTAATGATTATGTTAGCAAAAGTGGGGTCACCATGTATCTTTCATGTGACTATTTTCTCTGATCTAATTTGTGTAGCACCGTGCCATCATTCCTGTGACTACTTTCTTATATCTAATTTGTGTACCACAGTGCCATTTTTTCGGTGGCTACTTTTTTTCATATTTAATTTGTGTAGCACCGTACCATCCTTTTGATGACTATTTTTTTCATATTTGATTTATGTAGTACCGTACCATCCTTTCGGTGACTACTTTTTATTTTTTCATATCTGATTTGCGTAGCACCGTCCATTTTTTTGGGCTACTTTTCATATTTAATTTACATAGTACCGTGGATTTTTCCAAACTACTTTCTCATATCTGAGTTGCATAGCACCGTGTGTCTTTTCGGTGACTTCTCAAATTTGATTTGCATTCCATTCATCTTTCCGGTGACTCTTCAAATCTGATTTGCGTAGGGTTGTGCCATCATTCCGACCCTACTCGTATTATTTCTCTTTTTCAATAGGATCGTGCAGTCAATCTGATCTTTTCTATATAATTTCTATTTTCTAGTTGGGTCGTGCCATCATTTCGATCCTACATTGTGACCAATACTCCAGTATATAATATTATTGGTTAGATTGTGACCAATACTCCAGCATATCAGCATGTTTCGACCAGTTTTTGGTGACTTTCTTGTTTAATATTGAACGTCTATTGATTCTAACATGATCCATATACTCTATAATAGATTTTGATCACTTCCGACAATCGCTACATTGTGAAGAGCTTTATATGGAGCAACCACCTAATTTTGTTGCTCAGGGGAACAACTTTTTGGTTGAATGACAAGTGATTATCTATTGTCTGAATCTATAAAATCAAAACAACAAAAAATGGTTAGATATTTAAAGTGTAGAATTAGTTACATTTTGATATTATTAGGTCCAAACATATAGATTCATTTGAGAAATCTAAAAGCTTATGTAGAAGGAAGGATCCTTGGCAATGATTTTTGAGGTTTCTCATCATAGAAATTGAGCCCATTATAATTATCTGACAAAGACATAGAAGTACAATAAAAGAAAAATTGGATAGTGCTTAGAAAATGCACGAAAAAGAATATATATTTTCATAAACAATCAAAGAAAATAATCAAATAAATGAACATACCTTTATTAGAAATCTTCAACTTGTCTCTATTATTTCTTCTAACGAGGAGTCTAGAAGGGGTTGATTATTCCATTTATAATAAGTTCATTAGTGAGAAAAAATTAAGATAACAAATAAGATTATTCATTATCTAGTTAAATTGGTAACATAAGGAAATCAAAAGCTTTTTAATTTATTATTCTTTCATTGGTAACCAATAATTAAAATAACTGAAGTAACATTCAATGATGAAATTAAAAATGCAACTTAAATTTTACTATATATATATATATATATATATATAGGGTTATTAATTATTAATTATTATTGTAGTATCTCAATTTATAGGGTTATTTTGGTATATCAACTTTCAACGTTTTTCCCAATTTTAGTAATATATGATATGATGATTGGTAATTAGAAATTGTGGCAACTTAGTTTCTTGCTTCAGTGAGAAGCTGGCAAGTTTCTTGCTTAAGTGAGAAACTAAATGCATTGCAGTCTTGCAGCTGTTGCAATTTACTTATGACCCACCTTAACATTGGAATTATTGTTTCCCTCTTGGTGTCTATAGATGGATTTCAACACGGTATTCAACTAGGGATTCGTGTTATGCTTGACAACATATGCATGTGCCTATTCAGGAATCATGTGTCATGTGTGTGCCATGAAGCATATGTATGTGCCTGTTCAAGAATCGTCACCACGGTTTCCTCTCCTAATTAATCATCCATTGCAAGCTAATATTCTTTTAACTATTTGCTTTTTGTTTGTGAGGTTGTTCGTGGATGCTGCAAGTTAGTGTTTACCAAATTAGTCCGTTCATGTAACTTCCTGTGTCAAAAAATGTTATAGCTGTGAGATGCAACACTGGATGTAGGAGCTCCCTTATACTATGTGACTTACCGTGGGAGTGCGACAAGTAATTTAACAACCTCTAGTTTAAGGTCCTCAGGAAGGTATATAGATTTCGTTCTCAAGTTGTAACATTTTGATGATTCTTTAGCTGAAGTGGTTAGTGAAGTTGTTTCTTTCTTTTCTTTGCTTTCACCGGGAAGCACATTCATGTTGATATATGTTTCAAACAATAATTAATGGGGATTAGAAAATATTGTGATACCATATGTCAGGCTACTCTAAGCAGTATCCATGTTTTCATGTGAGAGGCATACTCTAAGCAGTGTCTGTATGGTCTTTTATTCCAGAAATTAAAAAGTTGTGTTTCATACTAGACAGGATAATAGAAGGAGGTTAGATCTCATCATCACATGATACTTAGCATTTTTATTTGAGCAAGTTGCTTATGATGTCCTGTTAGTCTTTTTTTCTGATGCATTACTAGAGTTCTACACAAGTAAGATTTTCAGGTCGAATTCATCAAAATAGCTCATTTTTGGTTGATCCTTATATGAGGAGCATGTCTAATACATCACATGATGTCTTACAAAAGAATAAAAACATTTGCATCTTTGTGAATATCCATGGAAATCATCATGACTGGCTTTCTCCAAGGGTAGTTCTGTCTTGTCCCTAGGATTGAACTACATGTGGGAGATCGATGTATTAGTGTTGGTGTGGCTTGGTCAACACACTCTACACATTTTTGAATTGAGCTCAACTTCACACCACACATTTTTGAATTGTTCTCGACATGTGGAATTTCATAAACTTGATTTGGTAGCTTTACATTTTTATGTTTCAAGGTAATTACTCATCCTTATGTTCTCTTGTATCTTTGCAGTACCAAGGTACTAAGTCCAATAATAATATTAGCTCAAGCTAACAAAGTTACTCATCATCATATGTATTTTCTTGAAATTATAATGATCTTTTCGGAATCAACATGTGGTGGATGTGTAGGAGTATTTCAGTGCAAAATAGTGTACTCACCTTGCTGACTGACCATGGCATGTTGGGGTAATAAACTTGATGAGGTGACTGTGAATTATGAATATTTTCAAGATTCTCCTCCATTGGAAATTTACCTCTTTAGGTTGTTGCAAGGTTGAGTTTTACAGGTGACTAAATTATGAATATTAGCCATTGATTGCTAGATTCTCTTTCAGGTGACCTCGTGTTAAATCCTTGTGTTTCTCATGCTTCAGAATAAGTTTTGCGGTCACTTGTATAAAGATTGAGATGGGAAGGAGGCAAAAGATAATCATATCGAAACTGCAGCAGCATTAAATACATGAACTACAACTAACTTAAGTTAAACTATTATCTCCAACGTCAGGAGATTTTGGTCAGAGTATAATAAAACAGTAATATGAGAAGGAGAAGAGTTAAATATTAATATCATCATGTATTACTAAAGATGGAAGAAATAAAGTTAAAAGTTGAATTATCATTTTTTGGTTGATGCTTCTACTGATTATTGAGATCTTCAATTCAGTTTTCTTGCCTAATCAGAATGGTGTCCTTCTCTGTTGTCAAACGGCTTCATTGGTGTTTATTTTGTTACCAAGTTTGTTTTTTAATAATCCAGATGTTTATGTTCATTGGTGATTCAATTGATACTGATGAGACTGATGAGATCTCCATGGCTATCGACAATTCATGATAAGTGTATTCAAACTCAATCGTGGATCTTTTGATGTCCCGGTAACACACTCCTCTACTTTTTGTGTTCTCTGAACTTACCTCCTCTGATTTCGTTTCGCCTACCAGTTGATTAAGTTTGGTTGGATGAATGTTCGTAGGCCACATGGTGGTAGTAAGAGGATAAGATTTGGAAATTTTGTAGTTTGGTTTCGGTGTGCATCCTTGAGGACCATGTTTGTTGCCATTTTGGTGCTTACACTGCAATTTGCATATTGGATATCATCAGGCATCAAGCAAAGGGCGCTTTGCCTTGTTTGGCATCTCTAGTGATCTCTCCTACGTGGTATGGGGTCCCATTACCTGTAATGTTCTTTTTGTACATGTAACTCTTTGGGTCTCCCAGAGCATGAACTTCAATGTAGTTCCTTTCTAATCAGCGGGTCCCTTTTGTCTTTGTCAAACCTAGTGGAAGTGCTCAACATGGATATTTTCCACTAGCATATGTTGTACTCTGTAGCCATAATGTTTTTAGTCTAGATGATTATTTTCTTGAATGATCAATATGACGAGATCGCTGATTGTTATAGACACCTGAGAAGTATCCAAACTCAATTTTAGATTTTCTTATGGACCTAAGATCTCCTCCACTGTGGTATTCTTGCTACTTATAGTCTCTGCTTCTATTTTCTTATGTTTATCATGCCACTTGATTTTGTTTGTTTGGATGCATGTTTGTAGACCACATGGTGACCCGTGAGGGGGATCAGATTTGGTAATTTCGAAGTTCGGATCAGATTTGGTAGTTTCAAAGTTTGGTTTCAGTGTGTCCTCTCCTTTTGCACCTAGTTTCTTTGCCATATTGGTGCTTGCGCTTGCACTGCAATGTGGATATCCCCAGGCACTGGCAAGGGATTTATGCAGTCTTGTTTGGCATCTCATCTTGTGATCTCTCTTATATGGCTTGGGTTTCGCAGCTTGCACTTTCACTGTTCCCTTCTTTTTGTGTCAGCTGTTGTTGGGTCTTAAAATATCCATGAAGTCTTCCTTTCATGGAGCAACCTTGTTTGTCTTTGTGTTGAGGTTTCCGTAGTTCAGGCTTTATATTAGTATCTAGCTATTTGATTTAGTCTTCTTCCTTGGTCATAGAGATTCCTTTATCTCATTGTCAAAAGTGTTGTCTTTCTGCAAGTGCATTTTCAGTTTTGGGTCCAGATGCTTTTGTTTTTTCAGATCCAGGTCTCTTATGGGTGCGGACATCTGGTAAGTACTAACTCATTTCTGGATCTTTTCATAGCCCTGTGAAGTGCTCATCTACGTTTGTGTTCTTTCTGCTTATTTTCTCTGCTTCCATTTTCTTTTTTGCTCATCACACCAGTTTGAGTTTACTGTTGGAAGGAAGGTGGTGTATATACCACATAGTGAACAGTATTGGAGGATTAGATTTGGAAATTTAAAAGGTTAGTGTTGTTTAGTAAGCTGGTAGTATAGGTGCTTGCACTGCAATCTGGATATCGTTAGGGCTTTGAGAAAAAGGAGGTTTGTAAATATTGTCGATGTCATTTCTAGTGATTTCCCAAGTAGTTTGGGTTTTGCCAGCTTTGCATTAACTTTTCCTTCTTTTTGTGCTTGCAGTTGTGGTCTCTTTAAGTAAATTTGTTCTTTTCATGGAGCAGCCTTTGTTTGTTGATTTTTGTTGAGGTTTCGTTTGGTTCAAGCTCTTGTGAATGTCCAATTTTCTGATTTTCAGTTTTATTATCTTGACTAATCAATATGATCTTTTCTTACCACTCTCTCCTTGAAATGGCGCTCTTCTAGTAGTTAGCTTAACTGAAAATTTTACATGTCAGTGGTGGTTACCGTACATGGTCATGACCCATACTACTAATCCATATCTACACAATAACCAAAACAAAAGAAAAAGATTAAGGATACTGGATAATTAAACTTTTCATACACGATTATGTATAGAACAAATCTTTTAAGAACTCAATCGATGAATTACTTATAAAGGGTAGACATCACCAATGGCCTGCATGTTTTTAGATAAAAGGGAATATTAGAAATTATTGATCATGTTAAACGAAAAAGATTAATTAAACCCTGGTTGAGAAATGGAAGAGTTAATTAATAATTTGTACCCGGCAAGAGCAGCATGGAGATGAGTAAGCAAAACCCAGAATTTGCTCATTATTACTTAAATAAATGGTCATAAATCTGACCAATTGAAATTAGAGAACAAAAAAATTGATTTTGGATTTCAATAATTGACGTAATGGTGACAACATATTTATAGTGGCAAAAATGGTCACGAATAATCATCTTTTTTTTGGTGCACAAAAGCCTACACATGAATTCTACCGTCAATTACCAATATACTACGCAGCGAATCACGAATTTATAACTACTTAATTAATAAACCTAACCTACCTAGGCGCCAAGCATTCACAGAGGGATTGTAGGACAATTGGTTTCTTAGTTGATAAAATCACTTTTAGACTTTGTTCATCTGTGTTTGTGGGGTCAGGTACATGCTTCTGGTTATATTTTTTGTTGATGAGTTCTTGTGCTACTAAAATATTTGGAGAGAATGATAGAAATTGTGGCTCCTATGTCTTCGGATAAAAGAATTTTGGTTTCGACGGAAGAGTTTACAAAATTCTCACAATATCAAATATTACAAAAAGAATCTATTTCAGTTACTACCCTTGTTGAGTTAGGAAAAACATGTCTTATATCCTCTTCGAATAGATAGGTGATCGATTCAGGTGCCACATATCACATGGCAGGTAATTCTCACATATATTCTAGCTTTTGATCACACAGAGCACTCTCTCCTGTGACGGTTGATGATGGTCAATCTGTAATATTATAGGATCTGGGACTGTAAAACCAACTTCTTCCATTACCTTGTCATCTGTATTAGGTCTACCAAAGTTAGCCTTTAATTTGATATCTGTTAGTAAGCTTACCAAAGACCTAAGTTATTATATCTCATTTATTCCCGATCATTGTTTGTTTCGTGATCTGAAGACAAATAAAGTTATTGGTAAAGGACATGTATATGATAGTCTCTACATTTTTTATGAATATTGGGAGCCTCGATTTGCTGCCTACTCTTGTGTCGTGTCTCCATTTGAGGCACATTGTCGATTAGGACATCCTTATTTGCCTATGTTGAAGAAGCTCTGTCCTCAATTTCAGAATATTTCTTCACTAGATTGTGAGTCATGTCAATTTTCCAAACACCATCGTAGCTCAACAAATCCAAGGGTTAATAAGCGGGTAGAGTCAATTTTTGAGTTAGTTCATTCTGATATTTGGGGACCATGTCCTATTGTTTCCAAATTTGGACATAAGTATTTTGTCACATTTGTGGATGATTTCTCTCTAATGACTTGTATTTACTTTATGAAGAGTCGTTCTGAAGTGTTTACTCACTTTTGTGCTTTTTGTGCTGAAGTCAAAACTCAGTTCAATACTTCAGTGCGTATTCTAAGGAGTGATAATGCTAAAGAATATATGTCAGAATCATTTCAGTCCTACATGAGACAACATGGTATTCTCCATCAAACTTCATGCGTTGATACACCCTCTCAAAATGGAGTTGCTGAGAGAAAGAATAGGCATCTACTTGAGACAGCTTGAGCACTTTTGTTCCAAATGAAGGTTCCTAAACAATTTTGGGCTGATGTAGTCTCTATAGCTTGCTTTTTGATTAACCGCATGCCATCAACTGTTCTTGTTGGTAATAAGCCTTACAATGTTCTTTTTCCAAACAAGTCACTATTTCTGGTGGAGCTTAAGGTATTTGGAAGCATGTGTTATGTTCGAGATGTTCAGCCATCTATTACCAAGTTGGATCCTAAGGCATTAAAGTGTGTTTTCTTGGGTTATTCACGCCTTCAGAAGGTGTATCGATGTTATTCTATTGAGCTTGGTAAATACTTGGTGTCAAATGATGTGGTATTTTCAGAGACTACACTATTCTTCTATGCACCTCCCATTTCTACAACTCAAGAGGAGGAAGATGAGTGGTTAGTTTATCAGGTTACTCGAGTTGTGACAGAACAATCAAATAATGTTCTTCAATCTCCTAGTTCCGCTGTTGAACACCAATTGACTACCGGGCCTACAAGTTGTGCTCCAGTAAGATCGCCAATTGTTCAAGTTTATTCGAGGAGACGAGAGATCAATGATACAAGTTTTGCACCGGTTCCTCTATTATCAAATCTTTATTCACCCGATCCTTCAGAGAATTTGGATCTCTCTATTGCTCTTCGCAAATGTAAAAGGACTTGTCAATCCACCTATCCCATTGTTAATTTTGTTTCCTATGACTGCTTATCCTATATGTCGAGGTCCTTGGTTGCTTCTGTAGACTTCATCTGTATACCCAAAACAGTGAAGGAAGCTTTGAACCATCCTGGATGGTATGATGCGATGCGTGAGGAAATACATGCCTTAGAGGACAATCACACGTGGTATTTGGTGGATTTACCTAGCACGAAGAAACCAGTGGGATGTAAGTGGGTGATCACAGTTAAAGTTAATCCAGATGGTTCTGTGGCAAGACTTAAGGATAGGCTTGTGGCTAAAGGGTATGCTCAAACTTATAGAGTGGATTATTCAGACACTTTCTCTCCAGTTGCCAAACTTACTTCCGTCTGCTTGTTTATTTCTTTAGCTGCTTCTGAGAATTGGCCTTTACATCAGTTGGATATTAAAAATGCATTCCTTCATGGTGATCTTCAAGAGGAAGTATATATGGAGCAACCACCTAGTTTTGTTGCTCAAGGGGAGTATGGGAGAGTCTGTTATTTGAAGAAGTCTTTGTATGGCTTGAAACAGAGTCCCCGAGCTTGATTTGGGAAGTTCAATGAGGTAGTCCTGGAGTTTGGGATGAAAATGAGCAAATGTGATCACTCAGTCTTTTACCGACAATCAACAGTTGGCACTATCATGCTGGTTGTGTATGTTAATGACATTGTCAGCACAGGAAGTGATTATACAAGGATCTCTTCCCTCAAATCCTTCTTACATACTAGGTGTCATATGAAAGACTTGGGTCAGTTGAAATACTTTTTGGGTATAGAGGTGAATAGAAACAAGAAGGGAATTCTTTTGTCTCAGAGAAAGTATATTCTTGATCTTTTTGCAGACACTGGAAAGTTAGTAGCTAAACTTTGCAGCACTCCAATGGCTTCCAATGTGCAGCTTATGAAAGATGATGACAACCCCTTTGATGATCCTAAGAGATACAAAAGGTTAGTTGGGAAGTTAAACTACCTTGTTGTGACTCATCCAGACATTGCTTTTGCAGTAAGTGTTGTTAGCCAGTTTATGTCCTCGCCTACAATCAAACACTGGGCAGCTTTGGAACATATATTATATTACTTGAAAGGAGCCCCTGGACTTCACGGTCATACTTGTGTTGAGTGTTTTACTGATGCTGACTATGCTGGATCCAAAATTGATAGGAGATTGACTAAAGGCTATTGTGTCTTTGTTGGAGGGAACCTAGTTTCATGGAGGAGTAAGAAGCAAAGTGTTGTATCTCGATCCAGTGCAAAATCTGAGTACAGAGCTATGTCATAGTCTACATGTGTGATTATGTGGATACATCATCTTCTAACTAAAATTGGATTGGAACATCATACACCAACAAAACTTTGGTGTGATAATCAAATTGCCATGTATATTGCCTCAAATCCAGTGTATCATGAAAGAACTATACACATTGAGGTTGACTGTCATTTTATTCGTGAGACGATTCAGGAAAACTTGATTTCCACCAGCTACGTGAAGACATGAGAGCAAGTAGCTGATTTTCTCACAAAGGCATTGAATGGAGCTCGAGTTGATGATCTTTGTAACAAGATGGGCATGATCAACATATATTCTCCAGCTTGAGGGGGAGTGTTATAGAATGTTTATAGACTTAATCTTAGTAATATACATCGCTATATATAACCAACATATTTATAGGGATCATTGCAGATCTATAGGAATCACTCTTGATTTCTTTCCTTAGTTAGCACCTTATGTATTGTATTTATTCATTGTTCACCTACTGGATTAAGATAAGATCTTCGATTCAATTACACTCTAAAAATCATAGTGATTATGGCTGCAGATAAGTTCACCCAATAAATGAACCACAAATTGAAAGAGAGAGAGACTCGTTAGATGGTGTCTGTATGTAAAGCTACAGTTGGTCGATGGAAAAAACCTAGAACACCACATCAAAGGGAAGAATCAGATGCCAACTTTTACCATTTTTGCAACTATAAATATGTTGTCACCATCAAGTCATTATTGAAATCCAAAATCAAATTTTTTTGTTCTCTAATTTCAATTGGCTAGATCTATGACCATAGTTATTTATGTAATAATGAGCAAATTCTGGGCTTTCCTTACTCATCTCCATGCTGCTCTTATCGGGTACTAATTATTAATTACATCTTCCATTTCTCAACCAGGGCTTAATTAATCTTTTTCATTTAACATGATCAATAATTTATGATATTCCTTTTCAACTAATAAACATGCAGGCCGTTGTGATGCTACTCTATCCTCTAATTCATCTGTTGACTTCTTAAAAGATTTGTTGTATATATAATCGTGCATGAAAAGTTCAATTATCCAGTGTCCGAATCCTTTTTGCTTTTTTTCGTTAGTGTAGATATGCATCAGTAGTACGGGTCATGAGTCATGACCATGTACTGTAAACCACTGAGATTTACAATTTCAAGTTAAGCTAACAACTAGAAGAGCACCACTTCAAGGAGAGAGTGGTGAGAAAGGATCATACTGATTAGTCGAGATAACCAAACTGAAAATCAAAAAATTGGACACACACAAGAGGTTGAACCAAACGAAACCTCAACAAAAATTAACAAACAAAGGCTCCTCCACGAAAAGAAGAAACTTAGAGAGACCACAACTGTAAGCACAAAAAGAAGGAAAAGTTTAAGTGCAAAGCTGGCAAAACCCAAACAACTTGGGAATCACTAGAAATGACATCGATAATATTTACAAACCCTTTTTTTCTCGAAAGCCCTAACGATATGCAGATGTCAGTGCAAGAACCTAAACTACCAGCTTACTGAACACTGACCTGTTAAATTTCCAAGTCTAATCCTCTATTACTCTTTATGTGGTATATACACCACCTTCCTTCCAACAGACAAAACTCAAACTGGTGATGAGCAAAAAGAAAATGGAAGTAGAGAAAATACGCAGAAAGAACACAAATGTAGATGAGCACTTCACGAGGCTATGAAAAGATCCAGAATTGAGTACATACAAGATGTCCGCACCCATAAGGGACCTGGATCTGACAAAACAAAAGCATATGGACTAAAAGCTGAAAATGCACTTGTGGAAAGATATTATAGTTGAAAACATCTGCTTAACAACACTTCTGACAATGAGATAAGGGAATCTCTATGACCAGGGAAGAAAACTGAATCGAAGAGCTAGATATTCTTAACAGCACTTCTGACAATGAGATAAGGGAATCTATATGACTAGGGAAGAAAACTGAATTAAAGAGCTACATATTAATACAAAGCCTGAACTATGGAAACTTCAACACAAAGACAAACAAGGCTGCTCCATAAAAGGAAGACTTCATGGATATTGGAAGACCCAACAACAACTGGGGCACCAAAAGAAGGGAATAGTTAAAGTGTGAGTTGTGAATTCCACATAGGTGAGATCATTAGAGATGCCAGATAAAACTGCAAAACTCCCTTGCTAGTGCCTGGGGATATCTACATTGCAGTGCGAGCACCAATATGGCAAAGAAACAGGGTGCAGAAGGAAAGGACACACTGAAACCAAACTTCAAAATTACCAAATCTGACCCCTTCATGGGTCATCAACTGGTCTACAAACATGTATCCAAACAAACAAAATCAAGTGGTATGATAAACATAAGAGAACAGAAGCATAGATGCTAGTTAGCAAGAACACCACAGTGGAGGAGATCTTAGGTCCATAAGAAAGCTAAAATTGAGTTTGGATACTTCTCAGGTGTCCACAACAATGTCCAATGTCCACAACAATCAACGATCATGTCATATGGATCATCCAAGAAATAATCATCTAGACTAAAAACTTTATGGCTTCAGAGTACAACATATGCTAAAAAAATATCCATGTTGAGCACTTTCATTAGTTTTGAAAGAGATAAGGGACCCGTTGATTAGGAAGGAACTGCATTGAAGTTCATGTTCTGGAATACCCGAATAGTTACATGCACAAAAAGAACATAACAGGTGATAGGAACCCATACCACACAGATCACTCGAGATACCAAAAAGGTAAGATTGCAAAGGACCCTTTTCTTGATGCCTGATGATATCTAATATCCAAATTGCAGTGTAAGCACCAAAATGGAAACAAATATGGTCCTTAAGAATGCACACCGAAACTAAACTACAAAATTTCCAAATATTATCCTCTTACTACCACCATGTGACCTACGAACATTCATCTAGCCAAACTAAATCAACTGGTAGGCTAAATGAAATTAGAGGAAGTGAGTAGAGAGAACACAATAGGTGTTACCAGGCCATCAAAATATCCATTATTGAGTTTGAATACACTTATCATGAATTGTCGATAGCCATGGAGATCTCATCAGTATCAGTTGGATCACCAAAGAACATAAGCATCTAGATTGTTAAAAACAAATATGGCAACAAAATAAACACCAGTTAAGCATTTTGAAAATAGAGAAGGGAACCATTCTGATTAGGCAAGAAAACTGAATTGAAGATCTCACTAATCATTAGAAGCATCAACCAAAAAACCTCAAACACAAATTGACAAACCAGGCCACTCTATGTATAGAAGAATCTATGGGTCTGTAAGACTCAGCGGCTGCAAACACAAAAACAATGGAGCAGTCTAAGTGCAAAGCTAGTGACGCCTATACCACCCCATACAAGATTAAAAATTGCCTTCTTTCAAAGCCTGATAATCTCCAGATAGTAGTGCAAGCACCAACATGGCCACAAGAAACAAGGTGCACAAGAATGCACATTGGACACCAATCTTTTAAGTCTTATACCTCTCAACTGTCACCATACATCCATCCAACAAACAAAATCAAGCTATTGGAATACAAGGAGAAAAAAGCAGAGAAGATGAGCACCGAGAACACCAAATGAGAGGACCATTCATGAGCTTTCAAAAGATCTAAATTTGAGTACAACAATAGTTTTGACAAAGACAAAATAGTCATTAGGGAAGAAAAACCGAATTGAAAATCATCTCTACTCATAAAAAACTGAACTAACGAAACCTCATCACATATGGACAAATATGGTCACTCCATGAAAAGAAGAATTCGCTGATTTGTAAGACCAAATAGCTGAAAACAAAGGAATTTAGGAGAGAGTTGTGTGCAAACCTGACGAAACCTGCAACAAAATGTCACAGACAGATTGCAACACTCATCTTCTCAAAGAACCCCTCTATCAAAGCCTGACAATATTCAAATTGCAGTGCAAGCACAAAAATTTCAAAGTAACAGGATGCATAGGAACAAATACCAAATGTCAAAGCCTGATCACATCATCAATCTTCAAAAAATTTCAAATTTAATCCTCTCAACTGTCATCAATCCAACAAACACAAGTTGGGGTGATGATACAGCAAGAAACAGGAAGTGGAGAGAATACCAAAAGTGAGGGAGTAAGAGGCAACCCACTTAACGGGGCTGTCAAGAGATCCAGGATTGAGTTTTGACTAGTTGCCAAGTCTCAATAAGACCATATACACAATTACACATCAAGCACCAAGAATCTCATCAATTGGATCATCTAAGAACATAAGCATCTGGACAAAAACTAAAAAGAGATGCAGAAAGCAACACAAAAGAATGCAAGAAAACTTATTTTAGTTGGGAACTTCCATACAATAGTATTTTTTTTATAAAGAGAGGAAGTAGTCCGATTGGTGAAGAAAATAGAAATGAGAATCTCAGTACTTGTAAAAACTTGAACAGAAAAAACCTCAACACAGTGGCCAAACAATGCCCCTCCATCAATAGAATAATTCATTGCTTTGTAAGACCCAACTACAAGAACAAGAAGAAGGGACCAGTTAAGTACAAAGCTGACAAAATCCATATCACCTAAGAAATCACTAGATATGCAAGAGACAAGATTGAAAACCCCAATTTTGGTCGAAGCCTAACAATAACCATCTTGGAGTTGCAAGCACCAAAAGGACCAAGAAACAAGGTTCACAAGAATGAATACCAGATATAAGCCTTTGAAGTTCCCAAAACTAATCCTCTATTACTATCACCGTGTGGTCCACACATTTATTCACCACTAAACAAAACAAAGTTGGCATGATAACCATGGGAAAATAGCAGAGAAGATCAAGTAGCTAGATCCAAAATTGACTTTTGACTTTATCTGATGCCCATAACACCATAAAAGACATCAAGATCATCAAAGAACACGACTATCTGACTGGCAGAAAAACACACTTGTGAAAGAATTATCATAGTTGAGAACTTCTATAACGCATTTGTATTACACACCTATTTTGACAAAGCTTTGAGAAACTGAATATCCACTACCTATATAGTCAAAAGACCTGGGAACTGATGTATCTTCCCCAACCACAAACACCGGGGAAAGACACTTCTTCATGTAGAACCACTTGCACCTGGATGCCCATCCATGTATTCTCGTCAGCTAAGAATGACATCCAATGATGACCAAACCAAATAAGAAGCTAAAAGAAGTTTATGCGAAGAGACACATGATTAGCATTAGCAATAGCATTAAAACTGGAAGTCAAGATATAAAATCCAATCGTATTCTTGATAACTAAGAATGACATCCACTGATGACCTAACCAAATAAGAAGGTAAAAAAAGTTGATGCGAGGAGACACATGATTAACATTAGCATTAAAAATGGAAGTCAAGATATCAAATTCAAACTGATAGATCCACTGTATAGTTGTGACAGATAAGTCTGGAATAGCAGGTCCAAGTAGGCCCTAGAGCCAAATTCCAGTATTCTAATTCAACAAAAGGAAATTTCTAGGTTTTATAGTAGTAAATAGTTAAACAGAACAATGTATACCAACATATGAATCCTCACAAAAAAAACCTCATACTTCCCAGAACCTGGAAGCAAACATGAAAATGCATGCCCATAACACCATAAAAGAAATCAAGATCATCAAAGAACACGAGCATCATCAAAGAATATGAGCATCTTACTAGCAGCAGAACACGGTGGTGAAAGAATTATCATAGTTGATAACTTCTGTAACGCACTTTTATAACGCACCTGTTTTGACAAAGCTTTGGGAAATTGAAAATCCACTACCTATATAGTCAAAGACCTGGGAACTGATGCATCTTCCCCAACCACAAACACCGGGGCAAGAAACTTTTTTCCTGTAGAACCACTTGCACCTAGATGCCCATCCATGTATTCTTGACAGCTAAGAATGACATCCACTGACGACCAAACCATATAAGAAGCTAAAAGAAGTTGATGCGAGGAGACACATGATTAGCATTAGCATTAAAAATGGAAGTCAAGATATAAAATCCAAACGTATTCTTGATAGCTAAGAATGACATCCATTGATGACCAAACCAAATAAGAAGCTAAAAGAAGTTGATGCGAGGAGACACATGATTAGCATTAGCATTAACATTAAAAATGGAAGCCAAGATATCAAATCCAAACTGATAGATCCATTGTATGGTTGTGACATATAGGTCTAGAATAGCAGATCCAAGTAGTCCCTAGAGCCAAATTCCGGTATGCTGATTCAACAAAAAGGAAATTGCTAGGTTTTATAGTAGTAAATAGTTAGACAGAAAAATGTACACTAGCACATGAATCCTTACAACAAAAATCTCATACTTCCCCAGAACCTGGAAGCAAAAATGAAATTGCATCTATAATGGAACCAGCTTCCAATTTCCAATAACATTGGAAATCAATCAAAAGAATTTCCAATACAAAACTAATCCACTATTACTATCACCATGTGGTGGTCTACACATTCATTCAGCAATACAAAATGAAACTGGCGTAATAACAAAGGAAAAACAGCAGACAAGATAAGTAGTTAGGATAGAAAAAATAGAGAAGCACATTTTGACTTCTAACATTTTCTGGTACCCGTAACACCTTAAAAGACAGCAGGATCATCAAAGAACACAACTAAGAACTAAAACTGGCAGCAGAACACACAATACACACTTGTGTAAAGAAATATCATAATTGAGAACCTACATATCATACTAGTTTTGATAAAGCTTTGAGAGACTGAAAAATCCAAGACAAATAGTCAAAAGGCCTGGAAACTACTGCATCTTTCCCGACCGATCAGCGAAGCAACACACTTACTCCAAAGAACTAAAACTTGCAGTAGAACACACAATACACACTACTGAAAAGAAATATCATAGTTGAGAACTTCCAAAGCTTTGAGAGACTGAAAAATCCAAGACACATAGTCAAATGCCTAGGAACTACTACATCTTCCCCGACCAATCAGTGAAGCAAGACACTTACTCATGTAGAACCACTTGCACCTAGATGCCCATCCATGTATTCATTAAAGACCAAACCAACTAAGAACGTTAAAGAAGTTGATGCGTAGAGACACATGATTAGCATAAAAAATTAGCATTCAAGATGGAACTCAAGATATCAAATCCAAAATGATAGCTTTCATGTATGGTCGTGACACATAAGTCTACAATATTAGATCTAAACAGGCCTGGGGAGCTAAATTTCCAAGTTCTAAGCAAAAATCCACAAAGGTTGATGATAACAACTAAATACTTTATGCGAGAGGTACAACCCTTGATCATGTAATTATTATCTTCAATATTAAGGGACAATGTAAAACCTTTATCATCTTTAATATTAAGGGCCAAGTTAAAACCTTTATAGTAGAGAAAGCAACAATAGACACATATGGAAGTACCCTACAAAAAATGGTTGTAACTGTGAAATATACTCTTGCTCACAAATCGGTTGTCTTCTCGTATTCCGAATCAATCAAAAGAATTGCAATGCACTATATAATACACAAGAAACGAGAATCAAAAGGATTGCAATGCACTATACATACCAGTGTCTTGATCAACAACAACTACCCATATAGACAATCAAACACTGAGTACAGAGAACTAAAGCCAAAACAAACAGGAATGGAATAATCACCCATATTTTTGATCAAATAATAATAATCATCCATTATCATGATACACAATAATTATACATCATCATCTTCATCATACCAATAATTACCCATATGTTAAATCATACAATAAACCCAAATGTTAATCATACAATAAATTACCCGGTATCTTGATCAAACACAACTTATATCTCAAGATATCATCGAAAGAACACCAAATCACAGAAAAAAGTACAACTTGAATGGCAGGACCTAACTAACTAATAAGGAATATAAATTGAAAACTAAACAAAAATTGAACAACACAGGGTTTTTTGGAACATTTTCTCAATATAATAAGCAACAATAAACTAGCAGTACAATGAAATTAATCGGAAAATAACTGGTTGAACTACTGAAACCTATAGTAGAAGAAGAAGATAGATCAGGATAGGTTGAAGAGAAGAAGAAGAAGGAGAAAAAGAAGAAAAGAGAAGCAGAAAAAAGGGAAGAGAGAAAATACCAATTCAATTCGTGCCTTGTCTCTCCTGTCAGCTTCGGTTATAACAGAATATGCAGCAACAATCTTCACTCAACATGGTAACATCACAGCCCTTGCTATTCATTTAACTAAGAGTAATCTTAGTCGTTAAGTGAGATTTCGTTATTATTCCTACGCTTATAATATTCAAATTCGAATCCTACTCCCCACCTAATTATCCATCTTATTTTAGGGTATGACACTCCCTGACCCTTAGAAAAAATCCTTGACCTCAAGGATTGGAGTCAATACCTTGAAACTTGGCCTTTATGAAGTCATAATCTTCCCAGGTAGCATCCTCAGGGGGAAGATTTGACCACTGAATCAGTACCTTCATAACCACCGTGTTATTCCTCTTAATCATTTGTCTTTGCAAAATAGCTAATGGTTGAACATTAAATTGGCCATCCTTACCCGTGTTAGGTAGCTTAGACTGCACCACCACCTCTGTGCCAACCTTCTTCTTAAGTAGTGACACATGAAACACAGGATGTATTGTAGAAGTATCAGGCAATTCTAATTTGTAAGCCACATTGCCAATCCTGGCCAGTACCTTATAAGGTCCATTGAACTTAGAACTCAACTTAAGATTTCTTCTTAAAGCAATAGATGTTTGTCTATAGGGCTGTAGTTTTAGATATACCATGTCCCTAACTACAAACTCCCTATCAGTCTTCTTTCTATCAGCATAAAATTTCATTATCTCTTAAGCCTAACTCAAATTGTCCTTCAGAAGTTGGAGTAGTTATTGTCTTTTCATCACAGCATCCTCAGCAGCTGGAACCATGGTCTCAAGGAATGGACCTAATGAAATGTGAGTAGGAGTGTAACCATACAAGGTTTCAAATGGTGTGCATTTCAAGCTGGTGTGGAAGTTTGTGTTATACCACCATTCAGTTGCAGATAACTAGTGCTTCCACTATGTAGGTCTACTAGAACTCATACACCTCAAATAGTTCTCAAGGCACCTATTCACCCTCTTAGTTTGTCCATCACTCTGAGGGTGATAAGCAGTGTTGTAGCGTAATTGAACTCCCAATAATCTGAATAAGAACTACCAAAAAATTGCTTAGAAAGATTTTGTCTCTATCAGTCACAATAGATTATTGAAGCCCATGTAGAATCTTATTCCAGAATACTTCAGCCACTATAGGAGTTGTAAAGGGATGGGAGAGAGCTATGAAATGAGCATACTTAGTTAGTCTATCCACCACCACTAGAATGATATCTTTATGTTGGGACTTCGGTAACCCTTCGATGAAGTCCATATTGATGTGGCTCCATGCTTGATTTGGAATATGTAAGGGTTGAAGAAGACCAGGATAGGCCGCATTCTCACCCTTATTCCTTTGGCAAACATCACAACTAGCCACAAATTGTATCACCATCAGCTTCATATTAGGCCAATAAAATGATTGTAACAGTCTTTTCAAGGTGCCCAACAGACCTGAGTGACCCCCCAAGGAAGAACTATGAAATGTGTCCAGTAGTTGTTGTCTGAGAGCACCAGTAGTCCCAATGTAGATCTTCCCTTTTCGTCTCAGGATTCCAGAAGTGAAATGCCAAATACTAGGGCCTTGTAAGTCAACAACAAGTTGAGCTATGATTGTCAAGACTTGAGAATATTCATAACTTGAAGCTACTTCTTGCATCCACGTAGGAATCGAAACACTAATTGCCCACAACTGACTAGTGATGTGATCATCAGAGTGGGTTAGTCTCTGTTGTTGCCTAGAGAGTGCATCTGCCACCTTGTTTTTAGACCCTTTATTGAATTGGACCTCATAGTCTAACCCAAGCAATTTAGTGAGTCCTTTCTGTTGTATAACTGAAGTCACTCTTTGCTCCATCAAGTACTTTGTTACAGAATCACTACAGATTTGTATATGATTGTGTATATATTAACATAGCTGATTTATAGGGATTTGGCTATCTAGTTACCATAGTTAACTTAGTTTCCTTGTGTATTTATACCATTGTATTCGTTGAGTAATAAGACAAGTTATTCAAGTTATTCTTCCTACCTTATTAGTGACATGGTATCAGAGCCAAGCTTCTGATTCGCCCGTATTGGGTCAGCAACTCCATCGGGAAATTGACAACTTTTTCGGTAGTTGCCTAACTATTGGAGGTGGTCGCCTTGATATTCTTTGGTTTCTTTGTGGTGGTTTCAGATCATATAGCCACGTTTGACGAAGGGAAAATTTATTTTGAAAAAAAATAAACAAATCTTCAGACCAGATTCTGTTGTTTCTTTGTTGGTCAGGTTTGAGTTTCTTATATGTTGTTATGTTTCTATGGTTCTGAAGTAATATTTACGAGGCTGCCTGTGTTAGAATCTATCTTTGGTGGACTCCCTGCTCAGATCAAATTGTGACTTATTTGGGTCTTCTTCATTCGTTACAATATGAGACTTGTTGCGTTTTTGTTAGTTCTCTGAATTTGTTTTACTGGATTCAGATTTTCTTGATTCTTTGACTTGTTTGAGTGATTCACTGAATTGGAGTTTTATTTCTGTCCAACAGAGACTTGGTTTGGATAATTCCAGCTTTGGACAATTTTCTATCAATTTATTTTGATATTGTGAGTTGGGGAAATGACTGCTTCTAGTTCAATCTATGATAAAATGATTTTGGTTTCCGCTGAAGAATTTTCTGAATTCTCTCAATATCAGAAATCATTGAAGGAATCCACTTCAGTTAATGTTTTTACTGAGTCAACTAAAACATGTCTTATGACCTCTTCAAATAAATGGGTCATTGATTCAGGTGCCACAAATCACATGACAGGTAATCCTAATAATTCTTCTAGCTTTCAATCACACAAAACACCTTCTCCAGTTATTGTAGCCGATGGATCAACTTGCAATAGTGTTGGATATGCGACTATTAAGCCAACCTCCTCTATTACCCTGTCATCTGTACTTAGTCTACCAAAGTTGGCTTTTAATTTGATTTCTGTAAGCAAAGTTACTAGAGATCTTAATTGTTATATTTCGTTCTTTCCCGATCATTGTTTGTTTCGTGATCTTAAGACAAATCAGGTTATTGGTAAAGGACATGTAGTTGATGATCTCTACATCCTTGATGAATGGGAGCCTCGATTTGTTGCATGCTCTAGTGTCGTGTTTCCATTTGAAGCACATTGTCGATTGGGACATCCTTCTCTACCTCTGTTAAAGAAGCTATGTCCTCAGTTCCATAATATTCCTTTATTGGAATGTGAATCCTGTCGATTTGCAAAACATCACCGCAGCTCATTAAGTCCAAGGGTTAACAAGCGGGCTGAGTCGGCTTTTGAGTTAGTTCATTCTGATGTTTGGGGATCGTGTCCCGTCGTCTCCAAAACTGGGCATAAGTATTTTGTCACTTTTGTGGATGATTTCTTACGAATGACTTGGATTTATTTTATGAAGAGTCGTTCTGAAGTGTTTACTCATTTTTGTGCCTTCTATGCTGAAGTTAAGACGCAGTTTAATGCTTCGGTACGTATTTTAAGAAGCGACAATGCCAAAGAATATATGTCAGAACTATTTCAGACATACATGAGACAACGTGGTATTCTCCACCAGTCTTCATGCGTTGATACACCCCTTCAAAATGGAGTTGCTGAGAGGAAGAATAGGCATCTACTTGAGACAGCTCGAGCACTTTTGTTCCAAATGAAGGTTCCTAAACATTTTTGGGCAGATGCGGTCTCCACGGCTTGTTTTTTGATTAATCGCATGCCATCTACTATGCTTGTTGGTAACAGGCCTTACACTGTACTTTTTCCAAACAAGTCACTATTTCCTGTGAACCCAAGATATTTGGAAGCACATGCAATGTTCGAGATGTTCGACCATTTGTTACCAAGTTAGATCCCAAGGCATTGAAGTGTGTTTTTCTAGGCTATTCTCGCCTTCAGAAAAGGTATCGATGTTATTCTACTCAACTTGGGAAATATCTTGTGTCAAGTGATGTGGTATTTTCAGAGACTACACCGTTCTTTTATGCACCTCCCAGTTCTACAAGCCAAGAAATGCTTCAATTTAATGGTTACTCTGAGGTAAAATATGTTTCTGACGTCTTGCTTGAATTTATAATGCTTTTAAAATATTTTTTTCCACAGTCAATCACAGTACAATTGTCTTTAATGTAAAATGTAGACATGGTTAGCATTTTGAGATCAAACCTTTTTATTTTGATGTTGATGCTATATACTTATATTCATAGAAAACTTATCAATGAGAGACTTGATTATATCTCTAAACTTCTCACCTTTCTTGGCCATGACTTCAAAATTATTTGATAGAAGTGTTTTTTGGGCATGCAGTGATAAAAGAGAAGAATAAAGATAAAGCTTGATTTAGTGTCTTTACACAAAAAAGTAACACATGTTTTAATTCTATAGTAATATTTCTAAATCTTTTTAAATGACTATTGATTTAACATTTTAGTTTGTTTTCACATAATAAAAGAAAATTTTGGATATCAAAAATTGATCTGACTTCATGCTTGCCATAAGAAAATGTAGGCAATAATAAGTTATAAGTATTGAACATTGTCTTGGGATAGAATGTTTGGTTACTGTACTATACAACTACATCAATGAGTTTGTCTTTGAACGCAAATTTGATGACCTTATTTAACAAGAAAGTGATGAGATTAAGAGCCTATTTGATTTAGCTAAGTGTTTGTTGATAATAATAGCAGTTTGTAGTTATATTTATAAAAAAAAAATCATAAAGCACAACTTTACCCTTGGTCATTCCACTCTTCATGTTTCTATATAGTAGAAAAGTCCTCTGTTAAATTTTACTAGCCTGTGCAAATTCTATACTCTAATGCTTTTACATATAAACTAAATTTCTGAAGTAGTTTATATCCATATTTTTGAAAAATAGTAACCTGACATGATACCTTAGTCACAGGGATCATCAAAGAGTTTCATTTTATCGTTGAGTTAGACATATCATGTAAGTTACACTTCGACAAAGATACTATAATCTTATGTAGCCATATTCTTTTTATTTCATAAGTTGAAAGTGATGTAAGTGAATCTTTTCGCTGGATCTAGATATGCGAGCTATATTTGTACTATATAGAACGATGAGATTAGTTACATGTTTGACATGTTTGTTAAAAGTTAATAAATTCATAAAGAAGGCATTTTAGACTTATACTACGTGTCTTTTCAGATGCGCAGAGTAAGAATGTGGATATGAGATCTTTTGGAGTATGATGCGTTTGTTCGGCATTTTATAGGAACAAAAGGACTTTCATCAACTCTTGATTTTTAATGGATAATCTAGAAAATTGTTGACAGGTAAGAACTGTAGCTTTAGTAAATAAATCTTTTTTGTCCATGTCTTATTATGTTTCTAATATTTGAATGTTGTTTTGTGTTAGTGTCTTCACTATTTCGTTTTTCTCTTGGAGTGTATTTTTATGAACTGATTTTATTTCCAAGTTTTTATTCCTTTCCATGAAATATTAAAGCTAGAGTAAGTAATTCACGTTGAATGAAAGAAATTTTTCAGCTTATCAAGGCAACTGCAGCCACTTAAGGATACCAACTTCTATTCTTTTGGAAAATACATAGAGCATCTGCTCAAATTTACTGCTAATGATTTGAGGCATTAATAGATTTTAGAAAATGAATTTTGTCATATTTGATGCGCTATCAACTTCTATTCTAATGAGAAATACAGGGAGCATTTGCTCGAAGTTATCATTTGGAAAAATTTGATGTTGGTTCTAATATACTCAGTCTGATCCCACAAGTTGGGAATGTGGAGGGTGGGGCGTATGCAGACCTCTATCTTTGGAGGGTAGAGATGTTGTTTCCGGTAGACCCTCGGCTCAAGAAAAGCATTTTTAAGAACAGGTTTGATAAATACAAGAGTAAAAAGGCTATGCTGAAAATCACTGTATTCGTTCTTCATGTGTACTATGTTCTCTTCTTTGAACTACAATATCAAAGTAGTTGTTCTCTGTGATGTCTGGATTATTAATTAATCTTAATAATCCGTTAAATGACTAGAAGCCAAAAAAATTCAGTTGATTAAAATGAAACTAGAAAAATTGTTTAGGTAGGACAAACAAAAATATGGATGAAGTACATATTGTTTCTAAATTTTTTGGTTAGCCTAATTTAGAGAGTAGCATTGAGAATCACTCTCTTCTGGCAGCTGAAAGCTGGTTACAACTGTATGATTTTTTCTTTTGCAATTTGTGACAATTTACTTTGGTAAATGACATACCATTGTTAAATGAAAGTGTTGATATGTTACTATTTGAAATTGAATATGATGAGGCATATAATCTTTTGAATTTTAGTCTTTAGTTTGCTCAGACATCTGTAATTGGTTTCTTTATCTTCATGATTTACTTGCATCAAATTGGTAACTCAGTAATTTAATTTCAAGGGCTTATTGAACACTTACAGAAATGTTCACGTGTTATGTCTAGATTAGGTTCAAAATACCGTGAAGTCAAACTGTACAAATGTGCATGATTGGAGGTCTGGAAAGGGCAGTATCTCAGAAAAAAGTAAGATATCACTTATCCCTCCCTATAGCTTATACATATCCTATATTATCTTTTGTTTTTATTTTATTGCAGCTTTGAAACTTTCTTCGAATGATATTGCTAATGAAATGTGGCTTTCATTCCATGGAATAGTAACACAATAAGAATTTCCCATTCAATGTCATTTGGCAATGATGATGAATCGTGGAGGTAACTTCAATGTTAGGCTTCGTTGTGAAGACATATTGCGAGTTCATTACTTTATCCTCTCCTCGGGGTCCAGTTTCAAAATGCACAGAGGTTGTTGATGTACTTAAGCCGAAACTATGATGAATTTATTTATCATGCAAGCTTAAAAAAACAAGAAGCCTAAGTTCATTTGTGAAAATATTCACTGTGTATCATTTGAGTTGAACAACTTGTATTATATGAAGACAAATAACTATCGGAAGAATCAATGAAGTTAATACTATGATACAATGTTATGTTAAGAAATTTCAGTAGAAGCTTGTGATATTTTTTGCTTCTGACTGTAAGTTTTTCTTTCCTATTTCTTGTTGCTTCAGTAAGTAGTAAACTATATACCAATACGATAAATTCTCTGATAATTAGAAGCTTATCTATTTCACATATTTTTTTTAGTTTTATTATAAAATGAAGCTTATAAGTTGTTTGGAAAGCTGTATAATGGAGATAGAGATAATAACAGAAAATTAGAAAAACTAAAGCCAAAGTGATTATTGGAAACATTGTAAAATATAAATGTTGGGACTGTGAATCTAGTATATATATATATATATATATATAATATTAAAATAGGTTATTAGAATTTGTCACTTTTAATACACAATTAATTTAGAAAAGAAAAGAAAGGGAAAGAGAAATTACCTGCGCAAAGCGGCAGCCGGCGTGCGGCGTGAATACTTCACGTCCAGGTAATAAGTAACAATACCTTAATATATGAATTGTGAATCTGCATAGAGGTTACAATTTAATTGTTTATTATTCGTATTTATTATAACATTAGGTGGGGGGAAGAGAAAGGAAAGGAAATTGAGTTGAAAACTCAATTATCCAACTTTTGTATATGTTATACTGATTTAGATTTGATAAATTTTGGTGTCATTTATTGTGTAATTTTGATGCCAATAAAAGGTGATAGGAATTGTATGATAGTTTTGTTAATTAGGTTGGAAAAAATAAAAGGTGGGAATTGATAATCATGTTCAACGTTTTGTGGGTTCTGGGAGACAAATTTGTAGTTCAATTATTGGCTAACCATTTTAATCATTGGTTGGAATAAAGAATGTCCACAAAATCCAATTTTTCCAGTACGTTACTGTTCCTAAGTCAGTCGGGTTTAAAATTTATATTTTTGATTATCATATTATGATTCAAGTTTTGATATATGGGTATGTGTAATTAAATATTAGATGTATGGTTTTATATGAATACCATTCGAATTATGATATTGAAAAAATTGGAACTTAACCCTAGATTTGGGTGAGTTTTTGGGTCTAACTAGACATAGTAATATGGGTGTTATTAGTTTTGAATTCCTATTGCGGTCATTTATTTGAATAGATTGCTTTGAGTTGGAAGTTCAATGAAAGGGGAAGACCCAAGTTCCGAAGTTAATTCTTGATTGATTGAGGTACGTGGATTTCTAAACCCTTGTTAAGTGCATAGAATCGTATATTTTCTTGTGGTATGTGTTGGGGAGAAATGGGACTTGGTGATGGGTTGACTTGTCCATATTTAATAATTATAATGATGAAAAGGGAGTAATAAAAGACAATGTGATTAATTGTTGGTGTGTGATGTGTTGAGAATGGTTTGAAAGGCTTATTGATTCATTGTTGATGTTGTATCACGATTGTATTCTTGTGAATTGTGCATTGCTATGAAAATTGTCATCTTCTCATTATATGTGTGAACATGTCATTTACATTGGCTCTGAGACATGATTGTGATAAGTATTATGTGATAAGAGGATGTACCATTTCGAGGGATGTGTCGCGCGCCGCGACGGATACTATTATTGAGGGATGTATCGCATGCCACGATGGATTTGATTATCGAGGGTTGTGTCACACGCCTCGACGGATGCATGGACAGACATGTCCCCCATAGGTCCCGAACTGAGAGGCAGCGGGTGTGTATCACTAGGTCAGACATGCATCACTATACTTGCATTGCATATTTTTATCATTAGTGAACTTGATATTGTGTTTTGCTGATCTTGTGAGTGCCTTTCTGTGGAGGTCATGATTGATGAATATTGAGCTTGTTTATTAGGATATGTAATTGTTAGAGTGTTGTTGAGCTGTGTGCTATGTAATTTGTAAACGGTTAGGTTGGGTTGGTTTTATGCGGGTTGTAGTTGTGGAGGTTTGGTTGGGGTGTAAGGAGTACCCATATTCTATTCCCTTAGCTTGTATTTAATTAGAAGTTTACTTGCTGGGTACCGTGTGGTTTGGTACTCACCCCTTGCTTCTATATTTTTGTAGGTTACTAGCCCGGACCTTTGTGATACTTTCTCTTCTCTTCTTGTCTGAGGCTTCTTGTGGAGGTTTGTGAGGTAGCTGCTTGTCATCTCAGCAGGCCTTCTTTCTCCTTAATTATGATCTTGTTCTATTCTAGAAACAATGGCATTTGAGATTTGTATTTTTTGTTCTTTTGGATCAATTGTAACACGTTAGAGGCTTGTACACGTGACAACCAGGTTTTGGTGTATATTTAAGTTGTTTATAATTTTTTGCATTATTTTATAGTATTAGACTTTTATTCTCGTTTTACTTCCGCATTCACCGTATTAATTGGGTTTTAGACTGACTTATCTTGGTGGGATTAGAGGAGTGTCATCACGTTCATTTTTGAATCGTGACAAAATGGTATCAGAGCCCCAGGTTCATAGGTCTCACGTGTGTACAAGCCGAGTCTAAGTAGAGTCTCAAGGATCGGTACAAAGACGTCTGTATTTATCTTCGAGAGGCTATAGTGACTTTTAAGAAAAATCTTCACTTCTTGAATCTCTATCGTGAATCCTTTGTTCGTTCTAATTCTTATTGCTTCATTCCATTCTCTCTCACTTATAGTGATGAGTCATGCGTGGTTCCTTAAGTTAGAAGTTGGTTTATTGTGTATGGCTTGAAGGTTAGACCTGATACTAAGGTAAAAGTGATAGACTTATTGAAAGGATGTGTGATCAGATTTAGAATGTTCAATTATTTATGGAAATTGTGTGAGGTTATGGTTCGATGATGCCTTTTGAGGATATTCGAATGATGAGGTTGAACAATGGTTTGAGGGACTTCATAAACATGTTGCTAGTATACGTGATCGCGCGTTGCGCGGATGGTTTAAAATGTAATAATTTTATAATTAAAAATAATTAATAAAATATATTATGCACTTAATATTATATTTAACTTATTACAATAATAATATAATTTAATTCCTTCTATGTTTATGATAGTGACTGATATTATCATTTTATAATTTTTGCTATTACAATTTCTCATTTATCTTGTGCTGAGGTTGAAAATCTGAAGAAGAAAAACTAAGAGATATGAATTAATATAGTGCTTAAATTGCAAATAAGAAAAAAATCTGATATGAAACTTAATATATTAAATAATATTTAAATGATAAATTTAAAAAGAAACTTTCATACGTGGTATTTTTTAAATAAGTAATTTAAATTGAAAAGTTTTTCAATTGTTTAGAAGGAGGAGTGTAATGAGAAGTTTTAAAACTCTTTATTTAATTGGATAATTATTATAGTTTCAAATAAAAATTAAAACACCATATTTAGAACTTTCATACGTGGGTTTTCTTAAATAAACAATTTTAATTTAAAACTTTTTCAATTTGCTTAGAAGTATGAGTGTAATAGGAAGTTTTAAAACTCCCTATTTAGTTGGATGGTTATTTGTTTTTTCCAAAATAAATATTAAAATGCCATATTTAGTTAGATGTTTTTTTTTAAAATTTAATACATTATTATTATTATTATTATTATTATTATTATTATTATTTTTATTATACGTTTAGGTTAAACAGTAGTTTATTATTATTTTATTATTATTATTAGTTCAATTTTTTTTTATCTATAAAGATAGAAAATATAGATTATAGGTTATATTTAATTAAAAAGTGTTTATTTTAAAATGCAAATAAGAAAAAAAAATGATATACAACTTAAAATAATAAATAATATTAAAATGATAAATTTTAAAAGAAACTTTCATACGTGGATTTTTTTTTAAAATAATTAATTTTAATTTAAAAAATTTGAATTTGTTTAGAAGTAGGAGTGTAATGGGAAGTTTTGAAACTCCCTATTTAATTGGATAAATTTTTTTTTTTCAAAATAAAGATTAAAATGCCATATTTAGTTGTATGTTTTATTAAAAAATTAATACATTATTATTATTATTAATATCATTATTATTATTATTATTATTATTATTATTATTATTATTATTAGTTAGATTTTTTTTATCAGTAAAGATAGAACATATAGATTATAAGTTGTATTTTCTAAAAAGATAATTATTTTTAAATCCAAATAAGAATAAAAATTGATATAAAACTTCAAAATATTAAATATTATTTAAAATGATGAATTTTAAAAGAAGCTTCCATTCGTGGGTTTACATATTGAGGATATGGAATTAGATGTTAATTTTAAATAATAAGATTGAATTAATTTTTAAATGTAAAAAAAGTGCCATTTCAAATTCAAATTTGAAAAATCTGGAAACGGTAACAGTTATCCTCAATATATATATATATATATAGCTTCATTTTAAATTATTTAAGTACAAATTTTGTAAAAACTATAAATAGTTTCTTTTTAAATTATTTAAAATTAAAATTTTGTAAAGTCTGCCATTTGATATATATATATATAAAAGAATGAAAATTCTTTTGGCCTGAAAATTTGGCCATAATTGTCACGCCCCAAACTAGAGAAGGCGTGACTAGCACTCGACACCTTAAGCAATCGAGTTAGCCACATAAACATGCCAACTGACTAAACTGAGGACTTAGAAGGTCGGGCAACATAACATCTAAAATACTATGACTGGACCCTTAAGATCATAACTTGAATATCAGTAAGTCATATAGACGAAGGTAGACAAGCCAAAGATAATAGGGTACTAGCTAGCCGACAAGGCTACAATGAAGATATACACACATACATACATACATATCTATACATGTCAAGCCTATGTGGCTGGAAACTGGAAGTTGCAGAAAGAAACCCAGAATACTGTATCCACAATAGCCTTTATGAGTGACATAAGCATTGGTCGGGACAAGGCCCCGATTATACCCAAACTGTACAATAAAAGTAACATCCTATGAAAGCTCCAGGAAGAAGTGGAGCATACCAACTCACAGCTGAACCTCGAATCCTAGCAGAGGGATCAATCAGAATCCCTACCTGGACCTGCACGCACAAAACAAAAATGCATCCCCAGGCAACGGGACGTCAGTACGAATAAAATGTACTAGTATGTAAGGCAGAAAATAGAATAATAAATAGTTACTGTAAAAAGGGGAATAAAGATACCACCTGAAACAGAAACTCTGGTAGCCGCCATGGCTGACATCAAACTTTATATAAATTAAATATGCATGGTACACTTGCATAATCGTATGTCTTCAATATATATATATATATATATGCAAAGGCATGTCATACCCAACCAAGTGCTAGCAGTGGTGGTGCCATCTGATAGCGAACCGAGATCAAATGCGCCAACTTGTGGGCCATCTATGTCTCTTAGGTATAAATATAGGCAATAGGCCCTATACCTTCCGATTATAGCTCGGAAGTAGAATGCATAGCATGTAATGTCATGGATCTGTAATGCATTTGTTACCTGAATCATGTTGCCAATCTTGGCTCATTGGTACTCTTGTCCTCATAATATCGTAATCACTTTCGTATAACATGTAAATATCTCGTGAAACTTATATACTTTTAGATTAAACTGGAACACTTAACTTGGATTTAGAAAGGCAACTTAAACTTGAGGATGTTTATAAAGAGCTTAAAGTTCTTCACTTAGTATCTATATATCTTTCCTTAGTGGTTTCTAAAAGAAAGTATTTCAGAAAAACCCGTACTTTAGTAGTTGAACCCTACGATTTATATTTAAGAGTTTTGGAGATTGACGTTTTATTTTAAAGTTTTCAAAAATATAAATTAGCGAGGAAGGAGGACTGATTTCAAATTCATATTGATCATCTCTAATCTTTTTAAGTTACTACACCTAACGAAGAATAAGAATATGTACACATGGACCTATAGTCAAGAGAATCAACAAAATGATTACCCTATCTAACCGAACGAGTGGAATAGCAACATAATGGAGTCACAAAAATACAACAGCTGCAATATCAATGCCTTTCACCAAAGGTCTTTCTAGTAATAGAGTAGTAAAACAATATTTGACGATTTAGGATTCCAAAATTCGTGCTCAAAGGAAGTACAGTGCTTACCTTAACATACCTCGATTTTGGGTCTTGTTATATCAATATGGATTGTACCCCTTCCTTACAGTATGTAATCTACAGAAAATCATGTCACACAACCATTACAGGCAGAATATTAACACGGCAGGGTCAAAGTAGCAATTCAAATCTTACTAGCAGAGTAATTAGCTCGCCAGACCCTTTTTAAACGTATGCTTCATTACCTTTTCTTCTGCAAATTATAACCCCAAATTAATGACGTAACATACATTTTTGCAGCATCTATTAACAAGTGGAGGCCTACACAATAGGCAACAACAACCAAATAGAGTATGCCTGCACAATAATAAAAACTCGGCATATCGCCACACCCCTCTTTTCCAACCCAAAATAACCATAACCAAATCCTAACCACAAGTCTTCAAACCATAAAAGCCATAAAAATATATGTATAATATAGTCCTATAATTGTTCAATATAACCATAATAACTTGAACTTGCCGATTCCAATCATCATCCTATACGTTCATCTCATAATTACATTTGGAGTTATGTCTTTCTCTTCATATGCAATAAGAGCTTAAAAGGACAAAACCTAAACTTAAACTTGATCGAGCTTGCAGTACATTAACATGTCTTGTCAATAACAAACAGTCTCCTTAAATGCAAGACGTTGAACCAAGAAGAAACAATTTGAAAATTGCAATGCAATAATAAAACCAACGTTACACTAATTTATGTTACAATTAAATATCCATCTATACTTCTTCTTCTCTTCCATACTCATATCAACAAGAACCACACACATATAAAGCATTTCCAAAAATATTCCAGTAACAACAATATCATAAAATACTTCAAAACAGCCTAACATCACGTAACTATTCAAATACGATTTTACCAGCCGTCTATTTGTGTTCTTGCTTATATAGCATAGCTATAACTTGGACTCACTCAATAAAATGAAGTGTGAGAATTATTACCTCCAAACAGCAGCAACACCACATAAAAAACGAGACTCCTTCACCATGAAGAATCCTTCAAATCACAACCAACGAGGAGGAAAGAAATAACACAATCTCTATGAACGTTTCGTGGGTGAAACCACGTTGAAATCTTATAAATCTTTGTTTGGATGATAGGTGAACCTTTAGAGAGGATTTAGGACTATTTTATTCTTATTTTGGTCGAAAATAATGAGATAAAATGAAGAGAAATCTGATCTTATAAAGCTAAACCGACATATGGGCTAGGGGCCAAC
>NC_064290.1:40183724-40268911 GCF_019186545.1 Solanum stenotomum
AATCTTTGCTTGGATGATAGGTGAACCTTTAGAGAGGATTTAGGATTGTTTTATTCTTATTTTGATCGAAAATAATGAGATAAAACAAAGAGAAATCTGATCTTATAAAGCTAAACCGACATATGGGCTAGGGGCCAACCTTCACGTGCCTGCTTGTGCAATCTCACTAAAATCTGAATATCTCTCAATTCTGAAGTTGTATGGACAAATGATTTAGTGAGTTGGAAAGTAGACTCATAGACCTTCGATTTCATATATTGGGGTTCTTCTATAGTTTTATATATTGAGAGAAAAGCTTCGAGTCGTTTAACCTAATTTTTCAGAAAATGTATGAAAGAAACTTACTGTAACCTTATTCTCCTGAAATGATACACCAAGTCATGTAAACCTCATACACTCATTAAATTATACACATATTATGTGAAAGAACCACGGGGTCTAACAGTCTTCTTTTGATAGTCGACATCGACATAATAAGGTTTCCACAAATTCATGCCCATATCAATAACAAAGTTGAGCATCTCTAGCCCTATCAAGTCTAAAAAAAATTGATGACAAACAATCTCTACCGTAAAACCTTGATAAATCCTCTTAAGCGTATGAGAAACACAAAGCACAATTCAGATTACATACGTACTTATAACTCAGCTCTATAGCACCATCTATAAATTAAAAGAAATGTAACTAGTCTTAAATGCCCTATAGCCTCTTGATTATAAGTGTGGTGCACAACACACCCATAAACAAGAATCTACAAGAAACGACTTGTAGACTCCCTGGGACACGACCTACTCTTATTCCAAGTTTGTCACATCCCAAACTAGAGAAGGCGTGACTGGCACTCGACACCTTAAGCAATCGAGTTAGCAACATAAACATGCAAACTGACTAAACTGAGGGCTTAGAAGGTCGGGCAGCATAACATCTAAAATACTATGACTGGACCCTTAAGGTCATAACTTGAATATCGGTAAGTCATATAGACGAAGGTAGACAAGCCAAAGATAATAAGGTACTAGCTAGCCGAAAAGGCTACAATGAAGATATACACACATACATACATATCTATACATGCCAAACCTATGTGGCTGGAAATTGGAAGTTGTAGAAAGAAACCCAGAGTACTGTGTCCACAATAGCCTCTATGAGTGACATAAGCATTGGTCGGGATAAGGCCCCGATTATACCAAAACTGTACAATAAAAGTAACATTCTATGAAAGCTCCAGTAAGAAGTGGACCTTACCAACTCACAGCTGAACCCCGAATCCTAGCAGAGGGGTCAATCAGAATCCCTACCTGGACATGCATGCACGAAACAAAAATGCATCCCCAGGCAACGGGACGTTCATACGAATAAAAATGTACTGGTATGTAAGGAAGAAAATAGAATAATAAATAGTTACTATAAAAAGGGGAATAAAGATACCACCTAAACAGAAAGTCTGGTAGCCACCATGGCTGACATCAAACCTTATATAAATTAAATATGCATGGTACGCTTGCATAATCGTATATAGTGAATATATATATATATGCAAATGTATGTCATACCCAACCAAGTGCTAGCAGTGGTGGTGTCATCCGGTAGCGAACCGAGATCATATGCGCCAACTTGTGGCCATCTATGTCTCATACATATAAATATAGGCAATGGGCCCTATACCTTCCGATTATAGCTCGGAAGTAGAATGCATAGCATGTAATGTCATGGATCCTTAATACATTTGTTACCTGAATCAAGCACTCATTGGTACTCTTGTCCTCGTAATCTTGTAATCACTTTCGTATAACATGTAAATATCTCATGAACGTTATATACTTGTAGATTAAACTGGAACACTTAACTTGGATTTAGAAAGGCAACTTAAACTTAAGGATGCTCATAAAGATCTTAAAGTTCTTCACTTAGTATCTATATAAGAAAATATTTCAGAAAAACCCGTACTTTAGTAGTTTAAACCTACGATTTATAGTTAAGAGTTTTGCAGATCAACATTTTATTTTAAAGTTTTCAAAAATATAAATTAGTGAGGAAGAAGGACTGATTTCAAATTAATATTGCTCATCTCTAATCTTTTTAAGTTACTACATCTAAAGAAGAATAAGAATATGCACACATGAACATATAGTCAAGAGAAAACATAAAGACACCAAATACCCTATCTAACCAAACGAGTGGAATAACAACATAATGGAGTCACAAAATTACACCAGCTAAAATATCAGTGCATTTCACCAAAGGTCTTTCTAGTAATAGAGTAGTAAAACAATATTTGATGATTTGGGGATTCCAAAATTCGTGCTCAAAGGAAGTACAGTTCTTAGCCTTAACATACCTCGATTTTGGGTCTTGTTATATCAATATGGATTGTACCCCTTTCTTAGAGTATGTAATCTACAGAAAATCATGTCACACAATCTTACAGGCAGAATATTAATACGGCAGGGTCAAAGTAGCAATTTAGATCTTACTATCAGAGTAATTAGCTTGCCAAACCCTTTTTAAATGTAGGCTTCATTACCTTTTCTTCTCCAAATTACAACCCCAAATCAATGACGTAACAAACATTTTTGCAGCATCTATTAACAAGTGGAGGCCTACACAATAGGCAACAACAACCAAATAGAGTATGCCTACACAATAATAAAAACTCGGCGTATCGCCCCATCCCTCTTTTCCTACCCAAAATAACCATAACCAAATCCTAACCACGAGTCTTCAAACCATTAAAGCCATAAAAAAAAATATGTATAATACAGTCCTATAATTGTTCAATATAACCATAATAACTTGAATTCGCCGCTTCCAATCATCATCTTATACGTTCGTCCAATAATTAATTTTGAAGTCATGTCTTTCTCTTCATATGCAATAAGAGCTTAAAAGGACAAAACCTAAACTTAAACTTGATTGAGCTTGCAGTACATTAACATGTCTTGTCAATAACAAACAGTCTCCTTAAACGCAATACGTTGAACCAAGAAGAAACAATTTGAAAATTGCAATGCAATAATAGAACCAACGTTACACTAATTTATGTTACAATTAAATATCCATCTATACTTCTTCTTCTCTTCCAGACTCATATCAACAAGAACCACACACATACAAAGCATTTCCAAAAATATTCCAGCAACAACAATATTAGAAAATACTTCAAAACAGCCCAACATCACGTAACTATCAAAATACGAATTTTTCAGTCGTCTATTCGTGTTCTTGCTTATATAGCATAGCTATAACTTGGACTCATTCAATAAAATGAAGGGTGAGAATTATTACCTCCAAACAACAACAACACCACATAAAAAACGAGACTCCTTCACCATGAAGAATCCTTCAAATCACAACCAATGAGGAGGAAAGAAATAACACAATCTTTATGAACGTTTTGAGGGTGAAACCACGTTGAAATCTTATAATCTTTGCTTGGATGATAGGTGAACCTTTAAAGAGGATTTAGGACTGTTTTATTCTTATTTTGGTCGAAAATAATGAGATAAAACGAAGGGAAATCTGATCTTATAAAGCTAAACCGACATATGGGCTAGGGGCCCACCTTCACGTGCCTGCTTGTGTAGTCTCACTAAAATCTGAATATCTCTCAATTTTGAAGGGACAAATGATTTAGTGAGTTGGAAAGTAGACTCGTAGACCTTCGATTTCATATATTGCGGTTCTTCTAAAGCTTTATTGATTGGGAGAAAAGCTCCGAGACATTTAACCCAATTTTTCAGAAAATGTATGAAAGAAAATTACTGTAACTTTTGCCAACTTTTTATTTCTCAACTTGCTTGACTTCAAAACTTAACTTACGATCATTGGGCAACTATATCACCTTATAAAATATCCTTATTAGCATATAAGACACTCTTTGTCTTATCCCCAAAGGTACCGGTTAACTTAGGCGTTTTGAACGGGCGGGGTATTAGAATATACATTCTTTAACTCGAACTTGTTTAAGGGCATCCTTCACCCATAACGTTAGTCTAATTCTTTGATTTTTTTTTACCTCCCCTTCGCAACCTTATTCTCCTGAAATGATACACCAAGTCATATAAACCTCATACACTCATTCAATGATACACATATTATGCGAAAGAACCACGGGGTCTCACATTAATTTAGTCAAAATGGTAAAATAACATAGTACCTTTTTGAATATTTTTATCCTTTTAACTTTAATGCATTTTAATAAAAATTAAAAAAAGATCAGTTTATTTTAAAATAAAAAGGATATTATAGACCTTTTAAATTTCTTGCCAAATTCTGACCATTTTTTTTGGCCATTTAGCATTACCCTTTTAGGAATTCATTACTACCATTGATAAGAAAAAGCTAAACTAAAAAAATAAATACATCACTTTCAATATTTGCATATAACCTTGTGTTCTTCTCGCAACCAACATCCTCGCTCGTCTATATGTTATACTACTTACAATGTGAGTATTGTTTCAATTTAGAATCCAAAACAGTGTCATCTAAAGAGTCCAAATAAAACTAAAAGTGTTATGCAATTTTATTCACAATTAAAGTTAGTAGAATGAGAAATCTTGAATAAGAAAAATATGAATCTATCACTAAAATTTATGAGACAATTTATCACTAAAATCTAAATAAACAAATAAACAATTTATCAATTAAACTTACATGGCTAGTATCCCTAATAATAGCCTATTGTAGCGGCATAATGATTATAGAAGAACTCACAATTTCCAAATTTTTTTGTCATAGCAACTAATTTTGATTTCAAGAAACAAAAAGAGTACATAAGGCTATTACTTATACATAAGAGATAAAACCGTTATTTTTTTTATTTTTAGAAAAACTTGGGAAGTTATACATTTTTTTTAAAAAAAAAACCGTCTTTACAATTTTTGTTTTTGGTTTTATGTTTGTAATTTCTATTTTTGGATTTGTTAATTTTAGATAAACGTGGGAAGTTATACAATTTTAGAAAAAAAATTGAACTCAAAACCCTTTTTTCAGTTTTTTTTCCTTTTATGTTTGTAATTTTTATTTTTATTTTTGGATTTTAAATAATTTAATAATAAATTATTATTATTAATATTACTATTATTATCACCTCTCCATATATATATATATAGAGAGAGAGATTATTATAATTATATTATTATTATTATTATTATTGTTATTATTATTATTATTATTATTATTATTATTATTATTATTATATGCATTTGTTTTGCTATAAATAAGGAGGTTGGGGAAAGATATTTAAAAGTATTTTTCCACAAAAAAAAGGAATCATAAACGTTTGAAATTAAAAATTAATTTAAAAATCATTTAAAAATAAAATAATAATTTATTATTATGTAATTAATAATAATTTGTAATTATTTTAAAAACCTGTTTTTTTTGTGCTGACAGTAGGCACTATCACCTCTCCTATTATATATATAGATTTTTTCAGGTTAGTTACCCTAACATCGAGAATAATACTTGTATGGTATGGGCAATATCTAGAGTGGTTCGATAATTGAAAGTTGAATAATTAAAGGGATGGCTAGGTAATAGACATGTATCTTTGGAAACTATAATTATTAAAGTTATCATAACATGAATGAGTTGCTTAGCGAGTGATGAGAATGATGTTACACCAGTTGAGCTCATACTTGGTTAGAGTTATGGAGTGTGTTACTCGTGCTATCAACTTGATTTACAAAGAAATTCATATCGTTTTGGATGAGAGGCCAAACAAATTTGGTAGTGTATTGTAGTTACTTAATGGGCAGAAATATGTAGGTTATTTGAGTACAATCTTGTCGAGGGGTATGATGTATTCTAGTGGTGGATCTAACGAACTTTCACGAGGTGGTACTAGTGTTATATGAAAACGGAGACATCAATTATAAGCGTGAATACTAACTACTTAATGAGTTATCAATTGTATCACATGCTCATATAATAAGATTTGATGCTACATTCATATTTGAGAAACCAACCTGCTTGTTACTACGGACGAATGGGTTAAGCATTATTTATAAGAAAGCTTTTAGTGGTGGATCTTTGGTACGGTATTGATGTGTTTAGGTTGTGAAGTGTATCTTGAGGATTTTAAATGAGTGATATTTCATCTTAATCTCTGGGGAAGTGGATCGATATTAGGATGACAAGCTTATGGGTAAAGGAAGTCTCAAAGAGTATACTTGTGTGAAGGTAATTGAAAATTTTAGTAAAAAGTGCATATAAAAGTGGGTTAGTCCTTTGGATTTGATTGGTATAACTGGCTTTAAGGTGTTATTGATGAAAAGGTTGACTTCGTGGTGATGACAGGAGCTAACTGAGCATGATGGTAATAAGAGTTCGTGATGGATTTTGTCAGAATGCAGTCCATCAAGTGTCATCTCAGCAGACCTTCTTTCTCCTTAATTATGATCTTGTTCTATTCTAGAAACAATGTCATTTGAGATTTGTATTTTTTTTTTCTTTTGAATCAATTGCAACACTTTAGAGGTTTGTACATGTGACAACCAAGTTTTGGTATATATTTAAGTTGTTTATAAATTTTTGCATTATTTTATAGTATTAGACTTTTATTCTCGTTTTACTTCCGCATTCACCGTATTAATTGGATTTTAGGCCGACTTGTTTTGGTGAAATTAGACAAGTGTCATCACGTCCATTTTTGGATCGTGACAAGAGGGCAGTCTTTAAACTCCCAATATGTTTTATTAAATCAATTCTATGTGAGTTTTTTCGGCCTACAAAGGGCACACATTGTAATTTTCCATTTATCTGTTTTTGAGCAGTGAGTTTTTCTAGTTTCGACGTACTCCAATGCGGACAAAAAATGATCCTCATAATGGATCTATGAGCTTACCACCAGCTATTGCAAATATTTTACTTTACCGCTTCACCAAAATACGCTGCTTCATTTGATTTGGTGGTCATATATGGAAGGCCAAAGGTTCTCCCCTACAAAGGTTTGGTTCTTACAAGACAAGAAGGAAAAGGTGTGTCCTTCATTCTCTACTTCCTTTGTTTGCCTACAAAATATTCAAATGCAAGGTATACACGAATATAGCTATAAATAAATCAATAGATAATTAACTTTAACCCATCAATATTTTAGATAAAACCAGTCTCAAATATAGCTAATTTAATCACATCCAGATGATAAAAAATATAATCTTTAACAAAAGATGATACAGTAACAGAGTATAAAACAAATTAACAGTTGTATTTACAACAAGGCAAAACCTAAGATTGAATTTGAAGGATTTTAAATTTCCGGCCAACTAAATTGTGATCGGAGAAATAAAAATGATACGCAAATACATGCGGGGGTGTCTGCAAATGGGTGACAACTTAGGAAATCTGAAATATGACGGCAAATTATATTGCACTCAAATGTAGTTTATGAAACTACAAGGACCTGGAAAATAATTTTCAAAACTGACCTCTTTTTTTTCCTTTTCTGTATTATTAAGTATTTTTTGTCCTGTTCGTTAGAAATACATGACATGTGTCTTCATATGTATCGTTATCATCAAATTGTAGTTAATTAATACATACTTTTCACTTTAATTTATTGCTTAAATCTTGATAGCGTAGTATGAACTATGAATTGATGTAAACATCAAATATGGACAGTTTTTTTTAATCCATATTCACCCTGTAATTGCGTTTACCGTAAGTAGCACTCTTCCACCTTTGACAAGAGGTCTTGGCTCTTGAAAATGGAAAATCTGTTATGATTAATTACCCCATTTATGGAACGAGATTAGTCGAGAAAGTATGGATAGGTGATGCAATGCCTATATCCAAATTAAATAACATGGATAAAGATTAATAAAAATTTGATTTGGGATTAGATTAATTAATATATAGAGTGAGTAAAACAAATTTCACATGAACAATTTCAATGAAAATTTTTAATTTTTTAATTTTACTATTTTTAACTCGATGTATTCATAGTAAATGTACAAGATTGATTATAACAAAGTTTCTCTCAATCGTATTAATAATTACTATAGGGAAATGCTTTATATTATGCTAACTATTATCTTTATAGATTTAGATATGCTCTTATTTATTATTTGGATATATATATTATGAAAGAGGCATTTTTTTTAGAAAAAAAACTTTTCACTTGAGCCCTAGGGACGATTCTCCTCCTCTCCTCACCAAGGTACGTTCCTCCCACATAATTCTAAGAATTTCCTAGTAGTTCTAATACATGTATACAAATTCTTAATACGATTCTACTCTACGATTATATGGTTTAAAATGAAGTTTTAAGATAACAATTGAACTTTAATTTTAGGGATAAACCAAAAAATTAAAAAAATTCAAATGCAAGGTATACACGAAAAGAACTACATAGAGGTTACTTGATACAATTATACTAATTCATGGGCACCTCATAATGAGAGGTAAGAAATGAAATTAATGAAAAAATTCTACCTTTGTTAGTTAGGTCCATATTTTTTGTTTCTCGCTTTGATTTTAAAGAATGCTATTTTGGGGTAAGAGAGGGGTCTTTTAGGATGGTTATTCAGAGTAAGCCCAATGTTCGTAAATCAAGTTGTCCAATCTATTTTTCTAAAATAAATAATCAGGAGAGAATATTCTCCTAAAGAAGAAACTCAAGCGAACAAGAAAAATAATGTCACGGGGTTTTTAATAAAATTTACTTAAATTCATATTTTTATGCAAATTAGTTGCACGCTTTTGTCCATTTAAGTGATGTAGTGGGCTTATTGGTTTCGTAACTCTTCTACATCTTGGATGAATATTTATCAAAACTAAAATGTTTCCTCGTATTATTTTCCTACATTAAACATTGCAAGTCATTTGATACAATTTTGATATCCTAGGTACTCATATATCTTTCCATTTTATTCTTCTTAGGATTGCGCACAAGTGATAAATGATTTTTAGGGCCAGGTGTCATGTCCCGCAACTTCACTATTCAAATTCGGCACCAAAATAAGGGAGAAAAATCTAGAGTTGTGGGGAGGTTAGCACAACACTCTAGAACTCCCTAGAGAATTTCCAAGAAAACTTTAGAATTCCCTAAAATATATAGAGAATTCTAGAATGGGACCAAAGTGTAATTATTAGAGGGACTTATAAAGTAAATATTATTTTCACTTTAGCCCCTAGGTTGTAGTATAAACAGATGGGGAATTCATTTGTAAATCATCTAAGCTTGAAGCAAGCAATCAAGCAAGTTGTAAGCAATCTTCCACAAAGCAATACAAGCCTTCTTCCCAAAATTCTCTAAGTCTTTCTTGCATTCTCTTAGCGTTCTTAGTTCAAAGGACTTACTTGAGCTTACAAGATCTTGAAAGATTAGTGAGTAAGTTGTCAAGTGCCGCACAGAGCTTTAGCGAGACCCTAAGTCTGTGACAACGTGGTATCAGAGCAAAGGTTTGCTACTAAGGGAATGACTAACGAAGGAGACGAACACCGCTAGCACCACCAACACTAGGCTAGATTGTGGAAAGAAGAACCGCAAGGGAAAGAAGCATCAAAAGAGTAATGAAGAAATGCTGCTCGACCCCACACCAGGTAAGGCCCTAACATCTCGTCCACCTTCGACCACCGAAGCAAGTTATGATGAACTTGGCGAGGAGGCCATTAACGTCACCATCGGAGATAAATGGGTCGCAAGGGTTGAAACGGTGAGGCAGGCCGTGGAGATATTAGGCCGGCATTTGAACGTGGCAAATGACAAGTTCAAAACTCTCGAGGACTTCACCCTTGAAGAGACCGACAACATCTGCAAGGAGTTGGAAGGACGCCAACGTGCCGAGTTTGAGATGAAGGAGGCTAGCACTTCCTTGGAGTGTCGGCTCATGGAGGCGTTGAGCACGATTGAAACCATGAAGGCCGAGATGAAAACACTCAAAGAGGGCGTGGAAGTTGGAGTATCGTCATCGTCCGACTGAGATAGGGAGGCCAAGGTCGAGGCTCCCAAGCCACCTATGTTCAAAAGCGTTCGTGACGCGCAAGAGCTGGATAATTTCTTATGGCATTTGGAGAATTACTTCAAGTGCAACAGGGTGAAGAGTGATGAGAGTAAGATCAACATTGCGGTGTTGTATATTTCAGAGATGACATTGTTGTGGTGGGAGGCGTAAAGAGTCGGAAATAGGGAAGGGACTTTGCACCATCAATACTTGGGAGCGTTTTCGAGTGGAGTTCAAGAAGGCTTTCTTCCCTAACAACGTCATCTATGAGGCAAAGCGCAAGTTTAGGGAGTTGAAGCAGACGGGCAGTGTACGCGCATATGTGAAGTAGTTAACTACCCTCACGCTTCAAATTCCGAACCTCACGGATGAAGATATGTTGTTCCACTTCATAGATGGGCTTTAAAATTGGATCAGGATGGAGTTGGAACGCCAACTGGTCAGGACTATCGATGAAGACATCACGTAGGCTGAAGCTTTGACAAACTTTAGGCACGAAAAACCCGATAGAGCTAGAAGAGAGGAGGTAGTGGTAGTCATGACCAAGGTGGGGGAGATCGTGGCAAAAACGAAAAGCAGTGGTCACATCCCAAAAATCATGATACCTATAGGTCTGATGATAAGAAGTATGGACGTCATGGCGACACAGAAGAAAGGCAGAAACTGCTAAAAGAAATAGTTGCTACATATGCGGTGGGCCGCATGGCTATGCCATGCGGCCTGAATTGAAGAGCCTTGGTGCTATCCTGCGAGAGCGGAAGGAGAACGATGCGCAGGAGGAAGGACAAGGGCAAAGACGACACAGTTGGGCTTGATAGGACTATGCAGAGCTATCACGAAGTAGCCAGGGAAGTTGAGAGAATACGGCGTGCAGTATGTCGACATCACGATTAATGGAAGACCCACTCGTGCTATGGTCGACACGGGTGCAAAGACCAATATTATGACCAATACGGTAGCGACAAGGTTGGGGCGGGCTGCGTTATAGTCCAAGTAACGCCCAACTCAGGACGGTCAATGCACCACCGACTCCTGTGTATGGAGTCGCACATGGTGTAAGCATCATGCTAGGTGAGTGGCAAGGTAAGACCAACTTCATTGTCGCTCCTTTAGATCTCTTTGACATAATTCTTGGGCAAGAGTTCTTCCAGCAGTGTCACGCGGTGATCAATCCTTACCTCCAACGACTTTTGGCCATAGAGCAAGAAGGATGATGTATGGTGCCTTTGGTTAAGGTACCAAAGACGGAAGGACATGTCCAACTAACAGCCATGCATCTCGTGAGAGGCCTTATGAAGAAAGAGTTGACATTTGTAGCCACCATTGCAAGTTCGAAAGAATACAATTGTGCTAAAGAGTCCTCGCCACCGTGCATAGAGAAGGTTCCAAAAAAAACAATATTGTGATGCCAAAGAAGCCGGCAAGACGCTTGCCTCCTAGGAAGGAGGTAGATCATAAAACCGACCTAGAAGGGATAAGAAAGCAAATGAAGGAGTTTCACAAGGGCCTTGATCGAGTCAATGGACTATCGGTCGCGCATGCGAGGAGACAACGCTCGGTTGACCATGCAACAGTAATGCGACGCAGTCATTTCATCAACAGGTGGGGGAGAGTGTCATGTACCGCAACTTCACTATTCAAATTCGGCACTGGAATAAAAGAAAAGAATTTTAGAAAGTTTAAATATACCCTCCATTTATCTATTTGTCTAAAAATATCTATCAATCCATCTTTATGGCCTACTTTTACCCTTAAAACTTAATAATTTTTTAATTATTATTATTATTATTATTATAATTTATTACGTGACATCTTCCTATTGGATAAAATTAAATCCTCAATCCATAAAAAAAATTCAATCCGCCTAATCCATACCCACAAACTCATGAACCAAATCCAATAAAACCTAATGATGAAATCGAAGTGGACTGACTTTAGGGTTTTTGTGGTTTGCAAGTGCTGATAGTAAAACAAAGGAATCTAAATGGAATAAAATTATTCAGTTGGTGGACGGCGCCGGAGAATGTAAAGAACGTGGCGTTCATTAATTAGTACTACTAGTTCACTTTACCGTTGTTTACTTTTTGCCCACTTCAGCCGTACAAATACCAAGTGAAATAGCAGCGGGAGAAGTTTTTGTATAGATATCTTCTTTATAGGTATCAGATAAATCAAATCGGAAAGTATCCTTTTGGTAAATTTACAGAGATGATGTGTTTAAGGGAGAAGTAGGACCAAATTCTTTATTAGGTTGATTTGGATTTGGGTTGTGGTTATAGATCGGGGCGGGTTGAAAAAATCAGATGGGTTGGGGATTTAATTTTATCTAATAGGAAGATGTCCTGTAATAAATAAATAATAATAATAATAATAATTTTTAAAAATCTGTTAAGTTTTAAGGGTAAAAATAGGTCATAAAAGTAGATTGAGGTGTATTTTAGCCAAATAGATGAATGTGAGGTATATTTAAACCTTTCAAATAGTCCAAGAGTATTGTTGACCCTTTTCTGTTTACTAATACTGCATAGTATATTCATCTACTTGTTGCGTAGAAATCGTGACAATTTCCTAAAAAAGATTGAAATTTTCTTCTGTTGCTCGGTCAAATATACACTAGTCATGATCTCCATTCTATTGAGGGACAATTTTCTCTTTTAACATTCTAGGATCTAATTCGTGCATCTATGGACTGTTTTTGAATTTTCTATAAAAACAATTCTGCCACCATTGGTCTAGATATATTTTTTTAAATTGAAGTCTATTGTAGAATTTATCAAGCCTTTGACTCTTTTGTAAATAGCTAAACAAACGTCCTAACTTGTTCCGACCTAGAATAATAAGCTCATGAGCAGTTGCTTTGACCCCTTTTGAAGACATTAGTTTGTCAGTTTCAACATACTCGTTATGGTTGACATGTTTGTGGTTCTGGTGTAAACACGATGCTTATTTCCTACCATTGAAAAAAATAGAGAAAACTGCTAGTTCCACCTACGTCGTAAATGGATGTCCTACCTGATTCATTTCAAATTCAGCCGGAGGTCTTCGAGCCTTGTTACAGACTAAAGTCAAGATCAAGCGTTGGAAAGTTACGAGCAATTACCTCTTTTAAGAGGATAGTTTGAGCAATTATCTCAAATCAAAAAAACAATATGTTTTATACATTTGAGCAAGAGTATATATATTATTGAGACTAGTATTGATCACCGATATGGGGGAGAGCTTAGACAACTCACATCCTCATAAACCATGTCTTGCCAACATGGTTGTTATACCCCATTTTAACTCACGTCAAATAATGTACAACATATTGGTGATTCCTAAATAATTAACTTAAGGAGTCGCCACCTAATTATTTTTTAAAGGTCAATTAGGATACCTAAATTATTAACTAAGTAATACTAAAATTAACTTCAATTAATTGTCTACTTAACTTATGCATATCTAGGTAAGGGTTCTAGTTTTTCTAAAGGGAAGGGATTAAGCATCCTTTAAGATTCGTTAAACAGGATTACCGGCCAAACTTAGGTTAATTAATTAAGTTCTGAAAAAACCATTGAAAACCGAAAGCTAAGACATTTTTATCAAAACTTGTATGTGCTTGTCACTAAAAAAACCAACTTTTGTATTTAAAGACTTAAAACTCTCAAAAGTTATACTTAAGATTAAAAAGGACAAAGCTTGTGAACGTTACTTTAAGGCATGCTAAAATTTGATTCTTTATTAAAAAAAACAGAGCATTTTAAATCACATGAGATTTAACCTTAAGATATTAATCTTAAAAAATCCATAGTAGGTTAAAAGATTTAGACCGAACTCCGAAGGTGAAAAAACATTTATTTAAAGCAAAAAAGAAAGGATTGATAAAAGTCATTTTTTTAATTACTAGAAAGCCGCTCAAATCGTTGTCAAGCTCTACACATACTCTCAAGCCTGGAAAATTATCTTAAATAAACCCTTCTACTATAGGTGTTCTAAGGTTAATAAACCAAGCAAGTAATCACAAATAAGAAAAAAAAGACAAAAAGTATAGTTAGCAATACTAAAATAAGCTAAAAATGCAAAGTATGTCCTTTCTTTTCCTTCTTTCCTCGCTTCTGTCCATTCTCATTTCCAAGAACGAGAGGAATTCTAGATTTCTTGTAGCCTCCCCTTTTTCATTCGAATGTATCACAAGAGAGGGATGAGAGAGATGATTGAAAAGAAGATGCAAATTTCATGTCTAGTGATGGCCAGAGACTGTCGCAATGAGAGTATTTCAAATGAACACACATTTTTGCTCCCAAAGTGTTCATGCAAATAAAGAGAATATTGGAGCAATTAGCAGGCATATATAACACAGACGGGAAATCAAACCATCACTTACCTAGAAACCAAGCCTGAACACTCTTAAGGAAATTTCAACCCAATCTAACAGTTTTACAATACGCAAGTCAGAAGGCTCAAAGGTTATAGACCAATAGTCACATCTCAACAGTCGACACATATCAATTCACTTACTCTCAAGTAATGAGCATTTCAATCACAAATATCAACATGTTCAACTCACATACCAAATAAACACATTAATTAGTTCAATCGCATGAATCAAATAATTCAAATATATGCATCAGGTAGATTGATTACAACAACATTTGCCAGAACCATTTCCCTTTGGCTTTCACATTAAATCAGTTGCTGGAACCATTTTCCTTTGACATTTATATGACTAATCAAAACCATTTTCCTTTTGACTTTATCACAAAATATCACCTGCTGGAACCATTTCCTTTCGGTATTTATATCACTAGTCGAAACCATTTCCCTTCGACTTTTATCACAAAATATCACTTGCAAGAACCATTTCCTTTGACATTTATATGACTAGTCGGAACCATTGCCTTCGGCTTTTCTCACAAAATATCACTTGCCAGAATCATTTTCCTTTGGCATTTGTATCACTAGCCGGAACTATTTTCTTTCGGCTTTTATCACAAAATATCACTTCCCAGAATCATTCCCTTCGACATTTATATAGTGTCTCATCACAATGTTCAACAATCAATGCACACAAACAATATCACACCACACAGAGAGAATAAATATCAACATGTTCAACTCACATACCAAATAAACCAATCAAACACATTAATTAGTTTAATCACATGCATCAAATTATTCAAATATATGCATCAGGTAGATTGATTTCAACAACATTTGCCAGAACCATTTCCCTTTGGCTTTCGCATTAAATCAGTTGCTGGAACCATTTTCCTTTGACATTTATATGACTAACCAAAACCATTTTCCTTTTGACTTTATCACAAAATATCACCTGCTGAAACCATTTTCTTTCGGTATTTATATCACTAGTCGAAACCATTTCCCTTCGACTTTTATCACAAAATATCACTTGCAAGAACCATTTCCTTCGACATTTATATGACTAGCCGGAATCATTGCCTTCGGCTTTTCTCACAAAATATCACTTGCCAGAATCATTTTTCTTTGGCATTTGTATCACTAGCCGGAACTATTTCCCTTCGGCTTTTATCACAAAATATCACTTCCCAGAATCATTCCCTTCGACATTTATATAGTGTCTCATCACAATGTTCAACAATCAATGCACACAAACAATATCACACCACATGAAGAGACAATAATTCATACAATTCAAGTCCATTTTCATAAATTAAGTAATTCATCTATCAATCAAATAAAAGCCACAACAAGGCAATTCACAATTTATCATTATCATCGAGAAACCTTTTCACTTTTCCCCCTTTTTTTTGGTTAGCATTAATCAAGTGGAGCACATAACCCTTCACCTCATTCTCAATTACTCCCCAACACATAGACAATGAAGAGAAGTAAACGATTCAATCCAATTACATAGTTTAAGAGATCACTTGCCTTAAAGAAATCAACTAATCAATATGAAGCTTGAGTTTTCCCTTTCTGACTCACTTCCAAAGCCACACAATCTATAACAATCAAGTATTCACAATCACTCTTCAAAAACAACAATACCCACATCAATTATTTAGAGAAATTAGTCAATCATCTCAAAACCCAAATACAAAAAGAAGGTTTGAATCTGAAAAACAAAACTAACCCAACATGTCCTATTTGAGGATGGATTAACCTGATATCTTCTATTTTAGGGTGAAGAACCCAATGCATCATATTTTAGGATAAAAGGACCCAATGTGTCCTATTTTAGGGTGGACAAACCCAATGTGTCCAATTTAAGGGTGGATGGACCCAATGTGTTCTATTTCAGGGTGGACGAACTCAATATATCATATTTGAGGGTGGAAGAACCCAATATGTTCTATTTTAGGGTGAACGAACCCAAAATATCCTATTTTAGGGCGGATGAACCCAATGTGTCCTATTTTAGAGTGGACGAACCCAATATACCTATTTTAGGATGGAAGAACCCGATATATCCTATTAGAGGGTGAAAAAACCCGATGCATCCTATTTGAGGGTGGAAGAACCCAATGTCCCATTTTAGGGTGGACGAATCTAACATATCCTATTAGAGGGTAGAAGAACCCAATGCATCTTATTTGAGGGTGGAAGAACCCAATATGTCCTATTTTAGGGTGGACTAGCCCAATATAGCGATTTCTTTGTGGTAGCGAGCATTCAGAAGCCATTATGAAGAGCTTGTTGCGGTGTCTTTGCAGTATTAAATATTTAAGATGTAGTGCTTTTTGTAATAGCAGACATTAATGGTGCAGTACTTCGCAATAGTGCATATAAAGCCCATAACTTAGGAGCTCTAACTTCGATGAAAATATGGTGCTTATAAAATTTTGCGCTTAAAGAAAAATTATAAATTTCAAATTTGATTCTTGTTGATGTTACACCATCTGAATCTTGCAAATTCTGACTTGATGTTGAGCTTTGTGGTGTTATCGTTCGAGGATAACTTAAAAATTAGCCTATGTATTACTCAAAGAAAATATGTTAATATAAAAGAAAGTGGTTGCATTGCATTGAACCATGAAGCTTTGACTTTGAATCTGCCTTTCTTGTTGCTATGTCATTGAAGTAATTTGATGAAGAATATGGCTTGTGATCTCAACTTCTGCCTCTTTCAAATAATTATAGGTCATCTGCAAAGCTGTCCCAGTCTTTGCTTCTGGGGGAGAATAGAATTTTTATTATATTGAGACCGAATCCAAAATAGGCGCCTACGTATCCTGCTAATAGCATGAATCAGGTCACACAACTCATTACAAAAGTATAGAAAGAATTGCAAAAGAGTAGATACTCCTCAACAAGGGATAAAGGAGAATGATATCCTCAAACTTCAAAAATAATGTCCTTACTAGTCTTCTTGACTGATTGTATGCTTTCTTTTCAAATGCTTTGATGCCAATTTCGATGGATCACCCTTAACAACAATTGTGCTTGTGTTTGCGATATAGCCATTGCTGGTTGAAGGACCTCTCTGTAGTTTTATCTTTCCGCTTTCAATTATGTTGTGAATCTTAAATTTTAAGGCAGGACAATCTTCAGTGTCATGTCCTTGAACGTGCGAGTGGTAAGCACAACTCTTGGATAGATCAAAGTGTTCAGGCGTATACCCATATAAGTCTTCAACTTCTAAACACTAAATGAGAGATGGCGAAACACAATGAATTACATCACCCAATAAACAACATATGTGAAAATAAAGTAAAAATAAGGTGAGATGTAATGCAGTGGTCATGTATATGATCCTATCAGTATACATATGCTTCCATTAGTAGCATGTTGGGATCAGAGAAAATGACTCAATGGGGACTTATAGGTCCATATACCCATAAAAAAAATTCCCTCAAGCATGCATGATTCAACTTGTTGGAAATCAACCTCGACATCATATAATAACAATTTAATTTTCAGGAACCATTTTTCGTTGGAGTTCATTACTACATTATATCTATCATACCATTTTCGTGATTCATGACAACTGAATATGTATTATTGATCACAATAATAAAGCATGCTCATCTGCTACATAACCAAGTATATCTCTATCAAAATAGTTTACTGAGCCCAGTAACCCATCAGGATATGGTATAACGCACGAATAAGAGTGATACAACAAAACATAAACAATCAAGTCACATAACATCTACTAGCTATGTCCTTACTCAGAAAGCACATCAATAATTCGTTTATTTCAACACCAAATAAACTAAAAAACTATCTCTCGAGAAAAGTCTAAGAGAGTATCATAATCTACCTTGAAAGTTGAGAATACGTGCCATAAACTCTTAAAAAATTACTTTCCTTTTTGAATAGCCTTCGAACCCTCCTATTTTATTAAAAATATACTCTATATGAATATATGAGTCTATCAACACCCATACTTTTATTTTAATTTTTTTATGGACCAATGGTCCATTTATTTCTCATAAGAAGTATCATACACAAACAGGCCAAATAATAACCCAATTTAGAACAAATGTCAAATAGCCCAAATAAGGAAATAAAAGGACAACTCGGTCTTGGTCTTGATGACCAGGAACTTGCCATTCCCTAAAATAGGGTTTTCTAAGGAAAGCTCTCCATTTCTCACTCTCCTATACTACGCCGCTTCCATGTTTCTAGCTCCCTTCACCCTTTATTTGCTCGTGCTTCTTCTTCAAGTCATTAACATACTTCATCCATGGAAAAAAAGGATATATATCAGATTGCAAAGGTAAATCAACCTTATTTTTTATCTACTCCCAACTATTGTTGACCTTAGTCTTTTCTTTTTGTAGATGTGAAATTCGGTGGAGATTTTTGGGGTTCAAGATGAACTTTTTGTCGAATTTAACCATGAAACTCCTTCTGGAGGCTTGAGGTATATCAATACCCATATTTATATATAAATTCTAGTAAAAAAATGACTCACAAAGACAAACCTGATCCCCCAATTTCAAAAATTGAAAATTGATTTCAGAATTAGATTAGCCATCATGTGAAAAGCTCATGCGCCAAATATCAGCTAAATTTGATCATTAATTGATTCTCAAATAAAGAAATTACATCTAATTTACCTTAGGGACTTAAACTACATTTCCCCAATCCAAATACAAATATTTTATTTTGGTAATTGTAAATCTTAGTACCAGATGTGTCATTGTGTACAATTTAGGACTCTGGATATGGAAATGTTCCAGTCTCAGAGCCCCACTACTTCTAAATCTTCCTCACACTTGTATATTATTATATTATTCTAAGGATAGAAATTAGGACTATGCATATATCTTGTTAGCCTAGGTATCATGCTAGCTCTATTATGTATATCTTGGATAATTAGTCGGCATATCATGTTTGTGGTCCTCTCCTACCATATCTAACATAAAAGTCTCAAGAAACTTGTCCCGAGTGAACCGCTGCATGTATTGGTCGATTGTACTGAGAAGAATAACCTCTATCCAAGAAACTTCTAACTCTAGATGAAATACCACTAATACTGTAAGACCTACAAACTCTCTTCTTGTTGCCTCCATATGCCTGCCTACGAATCATCTCACTCTCTGTATCATGATGTATCACCTATTGAAATAGAAAAAACTAATTGAGTGGTAGCCATATGAATTAGAGTTATCAAACCTCCAACTAATCTTTGAATCTTCTCTACCTCCTTCGGAAGTATCATTAGTGCATGACGAGAATAGGCATGAAATCTCACCTTATACTTGATAATCATCATGCCCTTATGTTGAAGCCCCTCAAATTGGTCCCTCTTTCACTCTTTTAGGCTGTAAGAATAAGTTTCTCTAAGAGTGCCTCTAAAATTGAGTCCAATTCAAGGAAGGTGAACCACCTAGTATAGAATCAATATAGGCCATCCACCTCGTGTTGCTCCACCAACCGAGGTTATGCAACCTCTCATCATAGCTAACCTAGAACTCAAAAGAACTCTAGTCCGAATCTCTACTGAAACGAGTAAGACACATCTTGATAAATATATCAAACATATTTTTCTCCTCCAAAAGCATAACAGTCCTACATATAGGATGGGGAGAAAAATATGATAATTGTGAAACAACCATATAGTGAGCCTTAAGATCAGTTGGTTTTGTCTTAAAAGTCTAAAGGCCTCGATCTAGGATGGGGAGAAAGATATGATAATGGTGAAACACCCATATAGTGAGCCATAAGATCAGTTGGTTGTGTCCCAAAAGTCTAAAGGCCTGAATCTATACATTTTTATCTATTGTGTTCAGAATAGTAAATCAAAAATACTTTTAAGATGAAAAGATGAAATATCTGAGGCCACAACATTTATATGTGTCATTAAGAAATTTAATCCATTCACTGTACCAGATGCTGTGAATTATTTCCTCCCAAAATAAAAGAGATATACTTGTTAAGAAAGTAGCGACACCTCAAACTTCAGCGAACTCCAAAGTCAGCAATGAAATCACACAAAGACTCAACTTTGTTTATAAGAAAATATATGCAGAAGAAAATAAATAAATGCAAAACTAAGGAAACGCCTTACTATTTATAGATAGTGATTTGTGTTGAATAGGTGCAAACTCACATGTTCAGACTCATTTGTTCCGAATAGGTATGGCATTTGTTTGGAGAAAATGTATGTTCGAGAGGAATAGGTCATTTCCAAAATAATTTCATAAATTTTAAATTAATTTCATTCCGTAAATTAACTAGTTGATTAATAATTCAGTGAATTAATATTAGGAAAAAATTAATTAATAAAACTAATAAACAAAATTTTGTCTAAACAATTATGAGTAAATCACATCAATTGGCTAGCCAAAGTCGAAACCGAGTCGAACGAGCGACGATGACGAAGACGTGATGGGGCACTCTTGTCTTAAACCTTTAAGAGATAAAGAAAGTATTTTCAAATATAAGGACAAAACTTTTCATCTATTCTAACCAATGAGGGAGAATTGAGTTTTCATTTTCTCTTCACTTAGTTTTCAGACCTTTCCCAATTCACACCTTACTGAAACCCAACAATCCCCTACATTAATGGGTATTGGGTATCGGTAAAAGATATGCATGGAAAAATTATGTGATTCGTAAGTAAGGATTAATTGCATCTAGATAAGTAGGTTTCTCTTAGTGAACATATTCCGAATATACTCGGTCAATCAATAGATTTGATATCTTTGAACTGTCCAGTTTTGGTGTATACTTAGACAACATAAGTCACATAGTTAACCCTTTAACTATTTTTGGTTCTCATTGTCTTGTTCGTTTCTTCCGGGAACACTTCCTAGTTCATAAGTGCGTTGAGAATTGGCCTTAAAAAATTCTCCTTTAAGCGGCTTACACTCACATTTACATAGGTGAATACTAAATGTGTAGTCATAAAAATACACTAGTTTATATACCTTTTATCAAACTTATCTATCAATAAAAAGTTTCAATACTTTATCCTTGATACTAAACATTGTGTTACCACGAAATCAAAGATGTTCTTCCATAATGTTAGGTACTTCGTGCTGAAATTTCATAATGCTAGAAATATAGATGAGGTATTGCTATTAGGGACACACCTAATCAATATCAAACCCATCATTGTAAATCCTTGGAAGAGATGTTGAAGACTATCTCATCGTGGGTAAATTAACTTTCCACTCAATTTTTGGTAGTGGAAACACTTAGGAGGATCAATAGTAGATTGTGAAACCCTCTGTTTATAGATAATTGCACTTCAATATTTAAGAGGATATCATATGCCTGGGTCCTAATCGAGATGAATGTAAAACAAGCCCTCCCTGAAAATATTGAGATAGTAGGACTAGATGGAAAAATGTTTGAGCAGAGGATCAATTATAAATAGAGGCAATCACCTATAAATGGAGGCCTGTGTTCTGCTATGAGTGCCTCCATATAAGGCATCAATTCTAATTCAAAACTTAGAAACAGGTAGGAGGAACTACAAAGTGAAGGGACAATATGCGAAGGGACCAAACAGAGGAAATGTACAAGATAAAAATAATATGACCAAAAGAGTTTAGCTAAAGAAACCTCAGGCTAAGAAAAACAATGATGTGTTAACGCAGGTGGTTCAAATTGAGATTTTGGGGATATAGACTCAAAGTTAATAGATTTCACCTGAAGGATGAAAGCAAGTAAAAAGAAAGTCAATAGAAAAAAAAAAAAGAGGAGTGGAGGTATTTGTAGCAGAGACTAACAATGGTTTTGACCCACTTGATGACAATACCTACAAACTATCATCCTCAAAAGTTAAGGCAAAGGCCGAAAGAGTGGGGGAATAGTGATTAAGGATATTGACCCAGGAAAACTCTATAGATAAAGATAGCCACGTGAAATATTAGATTGAATAAGCTATAAGAGAAAAGAGTTCACTAAGATGATGATTAGCGAAAGAAATCCATTTTAGCTATCATCGAACACATTCTAAGGGAAGTGTTGCCTGCCGGAGGTGGCGCCACAACTATGATCATGCTAGTAGGGGGAATATTAATATTTAGAATGCTTGTGAGGTTAATGTAGCTATGTTGGGGACTTATTCTCAATTCATACATTGCGCTCTCTCTCTATATATATATACTTGAATTGGATACTAGTTTTGAATTCAAAGAGCATAGAAGGAATCTCTAAGATGGTCTAAAAATGTTTGATTCTAGCTGGTCAAACTCTTGGTTGATAATGGGGACTTGAGTGTTTTGCTAAATCTTGAAGATAGAACAAGAGGGGCTCATATACATGACAGAGAAACTCAAGGTTTCTCAAATCTTTTCATGGACACTAGTTTGACAGAACAAAAGTGTGGGAAGATTCTTTACATGGAAAAATAGTTATGTTCATAGAAAGATGTTAGTGGCCATTGGCTTATGGCCACAAGGGGAGCGATAAGATTTCTATATTTAGTATGGCAATTACATGGATTCTCGAATAAATAGAAGTAGAAGATAGTTTTATTAGGGGAATAATTATCATCAATCTTGTTAAGTTCAGGCTTCAAAGATGTTCATCTGCAACATCATTCGATTGACTAACAGTAGAAGTTGTGGGGAGAGCCAAATATACAAAGGGCCTGTGGATTGAATGTAATCTGAAAACCACAGAGTACCTCTCTTTGTATAAAACATAATATATGCCTGCTTTGTCAAAACAATATTTTCTTCAACAAAAACAACCTATGATAAAATCAAACAAAATATCAAGTAATTGAGTTTGATTTTGTGATAGGTTGTTTTTGTTCAAGAAGATATTGTTTTGGCAGAGCAGACATATATTATGTTTTATGCAAAGAAAGGCACTCTGTGATTTTCAAATTACATTCAAATACATAGACCCTTCGTGGCTATCCCTACAACTTTTGTTGTTGGTGAATCGAATGATGCTGCAGATGATACATCTTTGAAGCCTGAACTCAACAAGATTGAGGATAATATTCCCCTGGTAAACTCATCTTCTACTTCTATTTATTCAAGAATACATATTATTGCCTTACTAAATATAGAAAGCTTATGGCTCCCTTTTTGGCCATTTATCTACCTATTTCTACTCCATTATCTTCCTATTCATTGTAAGGAAAAATTTCTCGCCTATATATAGTAATAGTCTTTCTTTAATTTGTTTTGAGTACAAGAAAACGAGAGTGTATAAAAGTTAGTGAAAAGGAGAGTTCCTATTAGTTGAAGGGAGGTTCTCCTTTTGTGGAGCTTTGGACTCAACTCTTATTCAGATTTTGTTGAGTTTGTGATTTGGATGTTGTATCTTGAAGGGGACAAATCAAATTTATTAATGTTTGACCGGTGAAAAGATTTATTGTAATGAACTTGAATCTCTTTAAAGAAAGTGAGATATTTGTGTCTCAACCTGAAGATAATTATTTTCTTCATTTTGATTTTAATATAATTTGTAATCTTGTAATTTTCACCAATATATTTAATTAAATCAAAGGTTGAAGTTTCATATAAGAGGAAAAGTGTGTTGGAAAAACAATATTAATATCTCAAAAATACAATATTCATGAGAACTTTCAACTCAACAAATAGCTGATGCAAATTGAATTGCCTTTAAGGCCAATTTGGCAGTTGCCAAGCGTCTCTTTTTGACCAAATATTTTGTGCACTTTTAATAGAATTGATAGACTATTAAAATTCCTTTTTAATCAAACGTTACCTTTTGACCAATTGCCTCCTATTATTGATTGTCATTAATCCCTATTTATTGTTTGACTATTGTTGGAGCCTAATCTTATATTGTACTCTTCAGCTATATATATTATCCTTCCACTATTGATTAAGATGGTAGATAAGAACAAAGAGAGTTTCTTCCATCTCTTTCCAATATTATATTGTGCTGGGTTTTCTTCTCGATTAAACCTTTAATTTGTTTGTTTCTGTCTCCTAGTTCTATACTAGAAGAGCTTGTTGAATCCTAGTGGATACACCTATACCAGGTGAAATATCCTTAAGGAGAGTGTCTTTCAACACGCCTCAAGCTATGAGAATTTCCTACAAGAGTTCGCGGTGAAATACAAGCTTTGGTGAATTCAGTACAAGTGTTCGTGATGAAGGTATTTTCGTAACATTTACAACAAAGTGAACAATTGCCAGTAGGATATACACGAACACTTGAGAAAAAGACTTTTATAAAGAAGATTTCAGCCGCAGATTGTTGGAATAAGCATACAAACTTGAATTAAATGTGAAGATAACATTAAATTCAATGGGGAAATATGGAGAAGAAGCAAAAGGTAAAAAGAAGAGCAATCACTTACTGAGTACTAGTATTATAATTTTTACAACTCTATGTCTTGAAGTTTCTTTTACCATCAAGAATTTGTTAAATATTTAAATTTAAGAACATATGTGTTTGTTTTTCTCTTTTCCTCTCATTATGATTGTGATCAATAACCAAGGTAAGTTTTCCTTGTACCCATTGTGTGTATCTTTTCTTTAACGTCAAGTTCAATTTTGATCAAACGAACTTTCAACATCAAATAGTCATTTTCATTTGTAATAAGTATGTTTGGCAAAAAAAATTAGAGGAAAAAAGTGTTTATTCATTTATTTTTAAAATTTCATGTGTTTGATTACGCTTTTGGGAGAAAATAAATATTTTTCAAGAGTAGCTAAAGCATGTTTTTTATAAAATTGTACAAGCTCCCTATAATGGACTAATCTTCATTTTATGTCATCAAATGAATTGGTTTTTAATTTTGCTCATTAGCAATCAAACTTACGCCTAATGAGGCATTCATTTTTTACAAACTGAACGCATGACTAGGCATAACTTGTGAAATATTATGACGTGAGAATATAAATTTATGTCTTGCCAAAAATGTTATATTTTATGAGAGGCAAAATTAAAGACTAACACAAAATAAGGGGAAAAGTGCAAATTAATGACCCAGGTTTTTTCAAAAGCTAGAAAAAATATTTTTTCCCCGAAATTACTTTTGAGAAAATATACTTAGAAATAACTTTTAAAGGTTTGTTCAAACACTTATTATTGTTCAAAAGTAATTTTTAATTTGATAAGTCCAACACAAACTGCTTCTCCCAACAAAAAAAATCTTTTAAAAAGCACTTTTCAAAATAAGCAAATTTTAGAAATTTGGAAAACAAAGCATAAAAATATTGAAGTTAAAACATAAAATTTTGAGTTATGAAGTCAGGATTTTTGAAGTTTGACAAGGTCATAATAGTTATAACTAAAATAACATTTGTGATAGACTATTAAATCACCCGTTTATACCTTTCTAATATGCTTTTACAAAGAATGATTAGAGCTGTCAATATGAGTTGTCCCTTCCTATTTGGGTTAGCCCATACAAGCTTTGAATTTGACGGGTCAGATTAGAGTGACCCTTTTTTTTGTGGGCCAGAAAACAGTCGGTCCAACCCACCAGTTTGTTGGTTGGGGATCGTGTAGGGTCAGCCCATTTTTTTAAAAGTATACTTCTAATTATTTTTAAAATTAAATTATAACTTAAAAATATCAACATAAATGTTGACAAGATATCTTCATTTTCATTTATATGCAATATCAATTAGTTAAACATTAAAAACTAATTAAATTTACGAAGAACATATATAATATTTAAATGCACAAAAAAATATTATTAGTTTGAGAAAAATCATGCAACCGGTTTCAAGTAGCAACAAGTGTTTCGATATATTTATGAATGATACAACTTCTATACTTGGTGAAACACGTTGTCTAGACCCTGGACGTGGCCGGCACTCGAGAACCATTGTAGGTCCCCAAGCGAACCCTCATCCTGGCTGACTACAAGCGGAAAACTAACTCAAGCATTCAAAAGCTCAAAAGCTGAAATAAATTCAATAAACTCAAATACAAAATCTTTAACTCAAAAGATTAACCCTGAATAAGACAATATATTCAACTCGTCATATATAGGCATCTTAAGTCTTTAAAACATTTAACAAAACAAACTTCTAAAACTATATTGTCGTTGGAAAGAGGATTCAATAATCTATCATATCGTAGGTCATGGAACACATAATTCCTTTTTAGCTAAGAGTTATGACCATTTGAAGTTGACCCAATCAACAACTTTCCTCTAATTGGTTGTTGACCCTCACCTACGGTCACACCTACAAAACTGTGAATCGAACAACGGTCCGTACTGGTCGTCCATCATTTCCGTCAGAGGCTGGGTAAAGGGGGCCTCAATCCATAGACACAGACCACGGACAGTGGTCTAACCTACGAACCGTGGGTCTGTTCGTGGGTCGAGACTTAGCCAATATTCTGAGCTGAGTTTAGGGAGGGGTTGTAGTGGTGAACCACGGACCACCAGCACAGGCCGTGGTCTGACGTATGGTCCTTGAATGGCAACCATGGGTTGCACCTGCAACTTCTCAAAATTTGCATTTTTTGTCTGTTTCAGATACGGGGTGTTACATTATCTCCCCCTTGGGACCATTCGTCCACGAATGAAGACTAAACTAGCTGAAATTGAGGGAAAGGGTTGCATTCCCTACCACTAAACACTGAGAACTGAATTTCTAACTGAACTGCGTTCCAAGAACATGCAAATACGCTGAAAATGCAAGTACAAACTGAAGAAGCATGATTCTAAGACTGAATTTTACGCATGAATAACTGAAAAATTGAAGAGGAACTATTACCTCAAGCTGGAGTGGAATCGTAAGGAAAGAGCTGAGGATACTTGGCTTTCATAGCCGTCTCTGCTTCCCAAGTAGCTCCCTCTACGGACTGACTCCTCCACCCAACCATGACTGAAGTGACTTCTTTGTTTCTGAACCTTCTAATTTGACGATCAAGAAACTCAACTGGTACATTCTCATAAGAAAGGCTATCTTTTATAGCCACAGTCTCTAATGGCACTACGGATGCTGGATCACCCACACACATCTTCAAAAGTGGAATGTGAAAGACTGGATGCACTGCTGCTAAGTCTGTTGGCAACTCTAACTCATACGCCATTTTACCAATCCTTTTCAAGATCCGGTAAGGGCCTACATATCTGGGACTGAGCTTCCCTTTCTTGACAAATCTCATCACCCCCTTCATAGGTGACACTGTCAGGAAAACCCAATCACCAACTTGGAACTCTAGCTCCCTTCTTGTCACATCTCCATAAGACTTCTGGCGACTCTGGGCAGTCTTAACTCTATCTCTAATGAGTTGCAGCTTCTCCATACCATCAAGGACTGAATCTGGTCCTATCAAGGCTGCTTCACCTACTTCAAATCAACCAACTGGAGATCTACATCTACACCCATACAATGCCTCATAGGGGGCCATCTGAATGTTGGAATGGTAACTATTATTGTAGGCGAACTCAATAAGAGGAAGGTGATCATCCCAACTACCCTTGAAGTCGATCACACAAGCTCTCCACATGTCCTCTAAGGTTTGAATGTTATGTTCTGCCTAACCATCTGTCTTTGGATGAAATGATTTGCTAAGGTTAACCTGGGTACCAAGACCCTTCTGAAAAGACTTCCGAAAATGAGAGGTAAACTGATGACCTCTATCAGAGATGATAGACAAAGGAAATCCATGCAACCTCACAATCTCATTAATGTAAAGCTTGGCGTAATCCTCCGCCGAATCTGTAGTCTTGACCACCAAAAAGTGAGAAGACTTAGTAACCCTATAACCAATCACCCAAATTTAGTCATGTCGTCTAGGAGTACGAGGTAAACCTGTGATGAAGTCCATGTTGATCACTTCCCACTTGCAAGTAGGAATGTCAATCTCTTGAGTCATGCTTCCTAGTTTCTGATGTTCTACCTTGACTTGCTGAAAATTGGGGCGCTTGGCCACAAAATCTGCTATATCTCTTTTCATACCATTCCACCAATAGACTTCCCGCAGATCGTGGTATATCTTAGTGACACCTGGATGAATAGAATATCTGGAATTATGGGCTTCTGCAAGAATATGTTGTCTCAACTCCCCTACATTAGGAACACATAATCGACCTTGATAGCGAAGCACCCCATCTCCCCTTGGGAGAAAACCTCAACTCCTTGTTGGTGGAATGCACCCTTGAGTTCAAGTAATATCGGATCACTGTCTTGCTTTTCCTTCACTTCCACTACCAAAGACGATTCTGCCCCATTCTGAACCGTTACACCACCATCTGATATGCTCATAAGGTGAACTCTTAGGCGAGCAAGTCTATGAACATCCTTTGCTAGCTCCTTTATTTCTTTCTCAATATGTGCTACACTACCCATGGATAATCCGCTAAGAGCATCTGCTACTACATTTGCCTTACCTGGATGGTAATTCATGCTCATATCATAATCTTTGAGGAACTCAAGCCACTTTCTCTGGCGAAGATTCAACTCTTTCTAGGTGAATACATACTGGAGGTCTTATGGTCTATGAACACATCTACATCAACACCATACAAGTAGTGTCTCCAAATCTTGAGTGCAAACACCACTGCTGCAAGCTCGAGGTCATGAGTCGGATAATTCTTCTCATGCACCTTAAGCTCTCTAGAAGCATAAGCTATAACCTTACCTCACTGCATCAACACACAACCTAGGCCAACCCTGGATACATCACAATAGATCACATAACCATCTGAACCAACTGGTAGTGTCAAGACAGGAGTTGTAGTCAACCTAGTTTTCAATTCTGTGAAGCTTTTCTCACAATCATCTGACCATCGAAACTTGACCATCTTCTGAGTCAACCTAGTAAATGGTGAGGCTATGGATGAAAATCCTTCCACGAACCGTCTGTAATAGCCCGCTAGACCTAAGAAACTTCTGATATCTGTACCAGAGGTAGGTCTGGGCCATTGTTTCACTGCTTCTATCTTCTGGGAATCTATTCGAATTCCTTCACTACACACAATATGCCCAAGGAAGGCAACTTATTGTAACCAAAACTCACACTTGTTAAATTTTGCAAATAACTGGCGATCTTTGAGAGTTTGCAGAACAACTCTCAAATGACTCGCATATTCTTTCTCATTCCTGGAGTAAATGAGTATATCATCAATAAAGACGATAACAAACAAGTCCAAGTACTTCTCAAACACTCTATTCATCAAATTTATGAAAGCTACATATGCATTGGTTAGTCCAAATGACATGACTACAAATTCATAATGACCATACCAAGTTCTGAAGGTTGTCTTCGGAATGTCACTATCTTTGACTTTAAGTTGATGATAAACCGATCTGAGGTCTATCTTTGAGAAATGACTAGCACCCTAAAGTTAGTCAAAAAAGTCATTAATCCTGGGGATGGGATACTTATTCTTGATTGTGACTTTGTTCAACTGCCTATAGTCAATGTACATTCTGAGAGAACCATCTTTCTTCTTTACAAATAACACTGGTGCACCGCATGGCGAAATACTAGGTCTGATGAAGCCTTTATCTAGAAGGTCCTTCAACTGCTCCTTAAACTCCTTAAGTTCAACTGGAGCCATTCTATAAGGAGGAATATAGATAGGCTGGGTATCTAGAAGGAGATCAATTCCAAAGTTGATTTCCCTCTCGGGAGGAACTATGGGAAGATCATCTGGAAACACTTCTGGAAACTCATTGACTACAGGGACTGACTCAAGAGTTGGGGATTCGGAACAAGAATCCTTAACCCGAACTAGATGATAGAGATAACCCATAGAGATCATCTTTCTGGCCTTAAGTTAAGAAATGAATCGACCCACGTGCGTAAGCTACTACCCTTCCATTCTAGGATTGGTTCGTCTGGAAACTAAAAATGAACAATCCTTGTTCTACAATCGACTGAGGCATAACAAGAATGTAACCAATCCATGCCTAGAATGACATCGAAGTCTACCATTTCTAACTCTACAAGATCTATTGAGTTGACTTTCGGAGAGACTATGACAGGGCAATTTCTGTATACCCGTCTAGCTATAGCAGGTCACCGACTGGAGTAGAGACTGAGAAGGGTTCTGAAATAGTTTCTGGGCTAACACTGAATTGGACTGCTATATAAAGAGTTACAAAAGACAAAGTAGCCCGTGGATCTAACAATGCATAAACATCAAGATCAAAGCCTCGTAACGTACTAGTGACTACATCAGGAGAATCTTTCTGATCTTGAATAGCCTGAAGAGCATAGAGCCTATTTTNATCCTTGTTCTACAATCGACTGAGGCATAACAAGAATGTAACCAATCCATGCCTAGAATGACATCGAAGTCTACCATTTCTAACTCTACAAGATCTGCTGAGTTGACTTTCGGAGAGACTATGACAGGGCAATTTCTGTATACCCGTCTAGCTATAGCGGGTCACCGACTGGAGTAGAGACTGAGAAGGGTTTTGAAATAGTTTCTAGGCTAACACTGAATTGGACTGCTATATAAAGAGTTACAAAAGACAAAGTAGCCCGTGGATCTAACAATGCATAAACATCAAGATCAAAGCCTCGTAACGTACTAGTGACTACATCAGGAGAATCTTTCTGATCTTGAATAGCCTGAAGAGCATAGAGCCTATTTTGGCGTTGTCCGCCACTTGTACCAGATAAGTTACCCTGTTGAGTCGGGCGACCTGCTGGTGCTGCTGAAGTTGTAGACTGAGCTCTACCATTATTTCTTCCTTGACCCTGTCTAGAAGGAAAATCCTTCAATCTATGACCAGACTGACCACACCGAAAGCATCATTCCTTACCTGCAAGGCACTCACCCAGATGGTTCTTACTACATTTCGAGCAAGTTGGGTAAGCTTTGGTTCCTGGAACACTACCTCGAGACTTAGAGCCTGACGCCCTACCTTTCTGATCATTACGGAACCTGGGGGATGGAACACTTGTTCATGAAGGGACTAGAGTCGAAGACTTCTGCTGAAACTGCGAGCGATTTCCACCACCCGATTTCTGTTGGAAATACTCGTAGTTACTTATTCTTGCTTTCTTAGTTTCCTTAGCATGTTCCCTAAGCTTATCACCATCAACCTGCTGAGCATGAGTCATGAGCCTAGAGATGTTCATGTCTCCAACAACATAGCATTCCTGCACTCTGTTTTCACTATGTCTGACACTCCGTACAAAAACTTATTCATCTGAGCCCTGGAATCAACAACCATGTGAGGAGCATACTTGGAGAGTTGGTTAAACTTGAGCCCATACTCTTGGACTATCATGTTACCCTTCCTTAAGTTCATAAATTCTTGGGCCCTTGCATCTCTCAACTCTATGGGGAAAACCTGTCCAAAAAGGTATCGCTGAAACAATCCCAAGTAATAGGAGCTGTATTTGTACCCTTGTTCTCCTTCCATTGAGTATACCAGATATGAACCACATCCTTAAGTTGGTAAGATGCTAACTCAACCCGATCATTCCCAGTTACATGCGTCACTTCAAAGATCTTCTTGACCTCATCAATGAAGTTTTGGGGATCTTCTCCAACCTGCGATCCTAAGAACTCTGGCGGATTCATCCTAACAAAGTCTCGCACTCTAGCTACAGCTGACCCAACATTGGCTTTTACCGAAACTGGAGCCCACTGATTGTTCTGGTTGGCCACACTCTGAGCTAACATCTGAATGGCATTCCTGAACTCTGCATTCGACACTTATTAATCAGGGACATGAGGAGCTGCGTTTGCGTTCCTAGCATTCGCATTCCTGGCGTTAGCTCTACGAGGAGGCATGATCAGTGAAACATAGAACGTCCACTTAGAACGGAATTTGATCATACCTTATGCACGATAAAAGTAACAAGAAAATGAAGATTTTTCCTAAGACACTTTGTAGCCTCCCTCTCATTAGATGTGTTGCGCACTACACATCCATGAAAATGACTTTACCTAGTACGGCGTTTCAAACATCCTAGGCCATTTAAACCTAATGCTCTGATACCAAGTTTGTCACTCCCTGAGCTACCCCCGAGACACGGAGACGAGACCTAGGACCACAAGTGATCCCAAGCTAACCCTGTTGGCATGATCATGAGCATACTAAATATAAACTGAATAATAGAAACTGTGCGGAAGCTATAATCATAAACAAAATGAAAAGAAGGGGAATACTTATATACTATAATTGAGATATATGAAAATTGATGAATTTCATACAAAAATGATATTAACTCAATACTAAGTTGAATATATATATGTCTGAAAATAGCCTCTAGCTGACTAGAAATGTTGGAACAGGCCCAAGCTAAGTCTAGCAAAACTAAAACTACAGGACTAAAAATACTGAAAAGAAACTCATGACTATTGTCCTCGGAGAATGAGGACTCACTACTGATTCTGCTGAACTGGAGATCGAAAACCGATCTAAGCATGATCTGGATGCTGAGAACTTGAACCTACATCACGAGAAGATATAGCGCAAAGTATACGTTAGTACTTAAAGGGTACTGCGCATGCATGATAGAATACAATTGATATAACATATAATTGAACAAAGCAAATAAGCAATGATATAATCGGAACATGATATAAATATTGAATGCTGAGACAACTTAATGCAGTGACCAATTTATAACATTCTGAAACAGAATGCTAGATATACTGATAAATGGTCAATGCTATAAAATCTGACTTAACTGTGGGAGCTACTAATAACCAATAATAAAACCACATGAGCTAAATGTGGAATCCGATGTATACCCCCCATTGAGAGGACCCAATATACCCGGCCAAAGGTATAGAGGCATGCTGGCATGATCACTAAAATGATGCCTACAGAGGGGACTTACAACCTACGTGGCTCGTAGTTTTGGGACTAATTGGGTACATTGAACCCTAGTGCAACTCAGTATTATGTGACTCCCAATTGATTAAGTAATTAACACATTATGACTGAATTTATGTCAGTTACTGGATAGCTCAAACTGGACATGCAAACTTAGTATGCAACAATTAACTGATATTTATCAATTAATAACAGAGGCATGTATAACTGAATAACTGAAATATTTGACCTAACAGGTGTAACTCAAGAACTAAAGAAATACATAGCTAGGATTCTGGAATTCATGCAATAAACTGAATATTAACATACTAATATGATTTGGATCATTCTAATAGATACGAATTCAATAATTCTAACATTTAAGAAACCCTAGGTCTAATCATAATAAAGGAATCAAGAAACTGACTGAAAACTAGGGACTTAATGGGTGAAAGAAACCCACTAGTGAAATCTCACATACCTGGTGACGAATTTCACGGAGAAATCTTTAGATTTTGGGGATGGAACTAATGGAACCTTGCTGTGTTCTTGAACTAGGGTTCTTGACTTCTCTTCTCCTCTTACGCTCTAATTTTTCTAAGTTTTGATTAATGATTTGACTTAGGTAAGTTCTAGTTATGTTTCTAGGCTTAAACTGACTAAAACCTCATAATTTAGGGTGTAAACGACGTAGCTTAGGGGTCCAACAAAATAGGAAAAGACCAAAAGACCCCTGACTTAACTGCTGTCGGAGTGATCAAGTGATGGGACCTACGGTCCGTAGATTGGAGTCGTAGGTCAAGTTTTTCCAACAAGGCTTCACTAAAACGAGCATAACTTATTACTCGGAGGTCGGATTATAGAAAACTCGGTGGCGTTGGAAAGACGATTCAATTATCTACTATATAATAGGTCATGGAACACATAATTCATTTAGTGCTAAGAGTTATGACCATTTGAAGTTGACCCAATCAACAATTTTCCTCTAACTGGTTACTGACCCTCACCTACGGTCAGACCTATGGATCGTGGATCGAACGATGGTCCGTGCTGGTCGTCCATCATTTTTGTCAGAGGTTGTATAAAGGGGGCCTCGATCCATAGACACAGACCACGGACCGTTTTCTAACCTACGGACCGTGGGTCTGTTCGTGGGTTGAGACTAAGATGATTTTCTGAGTTGGGTTTAAGGAGGGGATGCAATGGTGAACCACGAACCACCAGTATGGCTAGTGGTCTGACCTACAGTCCGTGGATGGCAACTGTGGGTTGCACCTGCAACTTCTAAAAATTTGCATGTTTTGTCTGTTTCGGATATAGAGTGTTACATTATCTCTCCCTTGGGACCATTTCTCCTTGACTGAAGACTAAACTAGCTGAAATAGAGGGAGAGGGCTGTTATCCCTACCACTAAACACTGAGAATTGAATTTCTGACTGAACTGAGTTCCAAAAACATGCAAATACGCTGAAAATGCAAGTACAAACTGAAGGAGCATATTTCTAAGACTGAATTTTACGCATGAATAACTGAAAAACTGAAGAGGAACTATTACCTCAAGCTGGATTGGAATCGGAAGGAAAGAGATGAGGATACTTGGCTATCATGGCCGCTTCTGCTTCCTAAGTAGCACCCTCTACGGACTAACTCCTCCACCAAACCTTGACTGAAGCGACTTCTTTGTTTCTCAACCTTCTACTTTGACGATCAAGAATCTCAACTGGTACATCCTCATAATAAAGGTTATCTTATAGCCACAGTCTCTAACAGCACTACGGATGCTAGATCACCCACACACATCTTCAAAACTGAAATGTGAAAAACTGGATGCACTGCTGCTAAGTCTGCTGGCAAAACTAACTTACAAGACACTTTACCAATCCTTTTCAAGATCCGGTAAGGGCCTACATATCTGGGACTAAGCTTCCCTTTCTTTCCAAATCTCATCACCCCATTCATAGGTGACACTTTTAGGAAAACCCAATCATCAACTTGGAACTCTAGTTCCCTTCTTCTCACAACTGCATAAGACTTCTAGTAACTCTGGGCAGTCTTAACTCTATCTCTAATGAGTTTCAGCTTCTCCATAGCATCAAAGACTGAATCTGGTCTTATCAAGGCTGCTTCACCTACTTCAAACCAACCAACTGGAGATCTACATCTACGCCCATACAATGCCTCATAAGGGGCAATCTAAATGCTGGAACGGTTACTATTGTTGTAGGCGAACTGAATAAGAGGAAGGTGATCATCCCAACTACCCTTGAAGTCGATCACACAGGCTCTCAACATGTTGTCATACCCCGAAATAGGGGGAGTAACTGCCACTCGATACCATAATACATGGAGTTACCCACTAAACCATAGTAGCTCAACCAAACTTGTGAGGCAAAACGATTGGGCAGCACAACCTCTAAAAGGTGAAGCCCCGACCTAAAGGTCATGACCTGAAAGAGAATAACCATACAAACAATGGTAGACAAACCGAAAAAATAAATAAAGATATACTATCTAGCCGACGAGGCCACAACCATAAACATACCTACTTACACACACACCTATATATATATGCCAAGACTATTTGCTGGAGGTTGAAACATACAAAAAGAAAACCCAGAATATAGTGTCCACAATAGCCTCTATGAGTGACATAAGCACTGTCGGGACAAGGACCTGCCTATACCCAAACTATACAACAAAAGTAAACATCCTCTGATATCCCCAGGATAAGATGGAGCTTACCAACTCACAACTGAACCTGAATCCTAGCGGGTGGGTCAATTAGTGTCGATGCATGTACATGCTCGCACAAAACAAAAAGTAGTGTCCCCAGGCAAAGGGACGCTAGTATGAATAAAAATGTAGTGGTATGTAAAGCGAAAAGTAAAATCATAAACATTTACTGTAAAAGTTTAATAGAGATACCACCTGAAACTGAAACCCAAATAATCTCCATGGCTAACCTTTAGCCCCCTACTACTTAAATATGAATGGCATGCTCGTATAATCATATGTTGTGAATATATATATATATAGATGCAAATGCATGACATACCAAACCAAATGGTAGCAATAGTGGTGCTTTCCGGTAGCGAACCGGCATCATATTCGCCCACTTGTGCCAATCTGTGTCTCACACATATAAATATAGGCAATAGGCCCCATACCTCCCGATTATAGCTAGGGAGTAGAATGCATAGCATGTCATGTCATTGATTTATAACAACTATGAGTTACTGTTGTCACGTTGCCAATCTTGGCCCGTTTGTAGTTTTGTTCTCATAACCCCATAATAACTTTTGTATAACATATAACAATCTCATGGAACTGTATATGTTCTTTCAAATAAGCTTGGAAAGTTAACTCGAATTTTAGAAGGATAATCTAACCTTGTTGATATTCATAGCAAGTTAGGTGACTTACTTAGTTCCTAACTTGGTCCCTAGATAATTTATAGAAGAAATATTTCAAAAACCAAGTGTTCAAATAGTTTACATTTAAATTATATTTGAGAGTTTTGAAGGTCGTGAGCTACTTTAAAGTTTTTCTTTAATAATAACCTTAGTGGAGAAAGAGAGTTGGTCATAAGTAGTAAGGGTCTCGCGTGACATTTTAATTCACATCACCCAAGGAAGAATACAAATTCATACGTGCGGACATATAATCAAGGAAACTGATAAAATGACGTGTAGATGTCAAACACTCTATTTATCCAAACGAGTGAAATATCAAAATAATAGAATCATGAAAGTAATTCAGCTGAGATCCCAATGCCTTTCACTAAAGGTCTTTCTAGCAAGAGAACAGCAGAATATCACATTCGGCGTTTTAGGAATTTCTGAGGAGTGGTGCTAAACTGATGGACATAGCATCACCTTAACATACCTTTTCGATGAACGCTTGAATGGCCGTAGCTACTTCATAAAAGTTGTTCCTTACGTCCTAAACTTCGGAAACACTATATATACACAGCTTGTACACACCTATAAACAGTTCATAATTGTTCCTAAATTGGCAGATTTGCCAAATGGCCTCAACTTGACGAAATATCCGTAAAACTTCATAAAAACAATCATAAAAAAGTCCCGAGATGATTACCTTAGTTAACCAAGTGCAAACCTTGAGGAAACACCAATAACTACAAATTTATATCTTCAAAAACTTGCTCCAAACGCAGCTTATAGAAGTGGAAAACGATTACCACATGTAAAGATCACGTTTCTAGGCACGAGGGCAATCTTTAATGGTAGAAATCATTGAAAACTGACATTCATCATGCAATTACTCCATATGAACCTTCTCTTAAGCTTTCTTTCTGGTTTGGAAGTGAAATGAAATGTTTTCATTGCTTCAAATGTTGAGTAAGCCAACATACCACATTTTTTACCCAACCCAGATCCGACCCGAATTCTGCCTCGGCAGTCCGTAGTAAAACCCTCATAACATTTTACTCCGATGTCGGTTGGATAAGGGGTTTTGTGCTTTGAAAACTAGACTCATAGGCTTTTTACTTAATGGGTAATATGCCTTCTAACTCTTTGTAAATTGGGAGAAACATCCAAAACATTTGACCCAAAGTTAAGAAAATATTATTAGAGAAACTTCGATAACTTTTGCCGACTTTAGTTTCACTAATTTTATTGACTTCCAAACTTAACATACGACCCTTGTGCTATTATAATACCTCATAACACATTATTCTTAGCAGTTTTTACAGTCACAGGCTTATCCACAAGGTATGGGACAAGTTAAACCTTTCAAACGGGTGAAGTTCTACCCGAGCCATTTCTTTTATCATGAACTTTGTTTGAGGGGTTCCTTTGACCTAAATCTTTAGTTTACTTTCTTGATATTTCCACCTACTTGCAATCTTAATCTCCAATGTATGATACAAAGTCATATACACCTCATATAACCATGCCATACTACGCCACATATATTATGCACGATAAAAGAAAAAGTATGGGATCTTACATTCTCCCCCCTTGTGAACATTCGCCCACGAATGGACTTAAACAATTCCTTGGTTGTATTTTTTTTCTCACCGTACTTTATTTGTGAGTCTATATTTGTTACAGTCGCAAACCTGAAGTTAAATTCTGAAAATCTTAACTACTAAGCTTTCCATAGCTATCTTGTAAGAAGACATATAAATTTCACCTTCAAGCTACTTAAAATATAACTAAGTCCTTGTGAAGAAATAATTGCCAATAATCGAATTGTAGTCTCCCTCTCATTAGATGTGATGCGCAGTACACATCAATGAAAAGGACTTTACCTAGTGCGGCTTTTCAAACATCCTAGGACACTTAAACCTAATGCTCTAATACCAAGTTTGTCACTCCCCGAACAACCCCCGAAACACGGACGCGGGACCTAGGACCACAAGTGATCCCAAGGTAACCCTGCTGGCATAATCATGAGCATACTAAATATAAACTGAACAATAGAAACTGTGCGGAAGCTATAATCATAAACAAAATGAAAAGAAGGGGGAATACCCATATACTATAACTGAGATATATGAAAACTGATGTGTTTCATACAAAGAAGATATCAACTCAATACTAAGTTGAATCTATCTATGTCTGAAAATAGCCTCTAACTGACTAAAAATGCTAGGACAGGCCCCAGCTAAGTCTAGCAAAACTGAAAATAGAGGACTAGAAATACTGAAAAAGAAACTCATGACTATTGTCCTCGGAGAATGAGGACTCGAGATCGGGAATCAATCTAAGCATGATCTAGATGCTGAGAACTTGAACCTATATCATGAGAAGATGTAGCGCAGAGTATACGTTAGTACTTGAAAGGTACTAAGCATGCAGGATAGAATACAACTAAAATAACATATAACTGAACAAAGCAAATAAGCAATGATATAATCTGAACATGATATAGATACTAAATGCTGAGACAACTGAATGCAGCGACCAATTTATAACATGCTGAAATAGAATGTTAGATATACGGATAAATGGTCAATGCTATAGAATCTGATTGAACTGTGGGAGCTACTAATAACCGATAATAAAACCACATGAGCTAAATGTGGAGTCCGATGTATACACCCCATCTAGAGAACCCAATATACCCGGCCAAATGTATAGAGGTATGCTGGCGTGATCACTAAAATGATGCCCATATAGGGGACTTACAACCTACGTGGCTCGTAGTTGTGGGACTAATTGGGTACATTGAACCCTAGTCCAACTCGATATTATGCTACTCCCAATTGATTAAGTAATTAACACATTATGACTGAATTTCTATAAGTTACTGGATAGCTCAAACTAGACATGCAAACTTAGTATGCAACAATTAACTGATATTTATCAATTAATAACTGAGTCTTGTATAACTGAATAACTGAAATATCTGACCTAGCATGTGTAATTCAAGAACTAAAGAAATTCATAACTAGGGTTTGGAATTCATGCAATAAACTGAATATTAACATACTAATCTGATTTGGATCATTCTAACAGCTACGAACCCAATAATTGTAACATTTAAGAAACCCTAGGTCTAGTCATAATAAGGGAATCAAGAAATTGACTGAAAAATAGGGACCTAATGGGTGAAAGGAACCCACTAGTGAAATCCCACATACCTGGTGACGAATTTCACAGAGAAATCTTTAGATTTCGGGGATGGAACTGATGCAACCTTGTTGCGTTCTTGAACTAGGGTTCTTGACTTTTCTTCTCCTCTTACGCTCTAATTTTTCTAACTTTTGATTAATGATTTGACTTAGGTAAGTTCTAGTTATGTTTCTTGTCTTAAACTGACTAAAACCTCATAATTTAGGGTCTAAACAACGTAGCTTAGGGGTCCAACAAAATAGTAAAATACCAAAAGACCCCTAACTTCACTGTTGTCGGTGTGATCGACGGACAGGACCAACGGTCCATTGATTAAAGTCGTAGGTCAATTTTTCCTGACATGATTTCACTAAAATGAGCATAACCTTTTACTCGGAGGTCGGATTTTAGCAAACTCGATGGCGTTGGAAAGTGGATTCAGTTATCTATCATATCATAGGTTATGGAATACATAATTCCTTTTTTGCTAAGACTTATTACCATTTGAAGTTGACCCAATCAATAATTTTCCTAACTGGTTGCTGACCCTCACCTACGGACCGTGAATCGAACAACGGTCCGTACTGGTCGTCCTTTATTTCTGTCAGATGCTGGGTAAAGGGGGCCTCAATCCATGGACACAGACCACGGTCTGTGGTCTGACCTACGGACCATGGTTCTGTCGGTGGGGTCGAGACTTAACAGACTTTCTGAGCTGGGTTAAGGGAGGGGTTGCAGTGGTGAACCACGGACCACCAGCACGGCCAGTGGTGTGACCTATGGTCATTGGATGCCAACCGTGGGTTGCACCTGCAACTTCTCAAAATTTGCATTTTTTGTTTGTTTCGGATACGGGGTGTTACATTATCTCCCCCTTGGGACCATTCTTCCTCGAACGAAGACTAAACTAGCTGAAATTGTAACATCCGACAGTTTAAAATAAATATGAAGAAGCTTGAAATTGGAAATAGTCATTTTTGGAAAAAAATTCAGAATCTGGAAATTCGGCCTAGTGTGGAATCAATGAGTTTTTGGCCAACTTTGAGCAGTCATAACTCCTAGCTCAGGTTGATCCAGGAGTAGTTCTAGTTATGTTTGGAAAGCCCTTGGAACGATCTTTCCAATGCCACCAAGTTTGCTCGATTCCGAGTTCGTATGAGCAAGTTATGCCCTTTGAAAGTTGGGCAGTTGGCAGGGAGTCCGTCCGGAAATTTAAGGGCATTTTGGTCTTTTCACAAATCATTTCTTTTGAGGTTATATTGTTGTGTTAGGCTGATTGTGGATCATTTTTGTTCCATTTTAAAAGAGTAAGAGTTAGGGTTCTTGAGTGAAGAAGAGAAGAAGAGAAGAAGAAGAAGAAGAAGAAGTGGGAGCTAGGGTTGTGGATGCAAGCCGTTTTCTTCATCAAATTTCTTGGGGAATCTTAGTAAAGGTATGGGAGTTCTTTATCTAGGGCAATCTATCACCCTAGAGCCAATTTCAAATGGTTTTCAACTTTTTCAAAGTTTGTGAAAAAGTCTAATTTCTACTCAAACTCAAGGGTTCTTGCATGAAACGATTTCAAATGATAAGTTATGATATTATTGATGTTTATTTGATGTTTTAAGGTGAAAAACTCCATGAATCCTTGTATTCTACAAAACCCCAAAATGTGTTTATGAAGTGGGTCTATTTCTATAAATTCAAAGTTGATGGAATTATGTGTAAAGTGAATTGTATTGATGTCTCTTGTGTTGTTTAATGTTTATTCATGATTAATTGTTGATAATGGGTGAATTAAGGGTGGTAAGCCTTATGGGTGAAGTATTGGTGATTGCTTGGATTTTTGGTGATTTTGGCTATGGCTTTGAATTATGGTAAGAAAGCTTGAACTCTCTTTATTGAATTAATTGTTGTTGGTAGGTTGAATCCACCTTTGGTGGAAGTGTTATATCTTGTTCTTGTGTGGTATTATTGTGAATTGTAGCCATGAAGGCATTGGGGAAGTTGTTGCATGATGTTGGAATATTGTATTATTGTGAATTGAGGCCATGAAGGGCATTATATGAGTGTTATTGTATTGTTATATTATTATATATAAATGAGGCTATATGTAAAGTCCTATATGAAGCTATATGTAAAGTTTTATGTGAAGCTATATGTGTGAAGGTATGATGTGAATGAGTTTATGTGATCTTGTGATGATCCTATGTAAAGTGGATAGCATTGTGAGTTAAAGTATGATTTCTCATGATGTATATATGAAATGATGTTGGATTATGAAGTATCCTTAAATGAAAATGTTGTGACTTGGTTGGTAGACTAAAGTGTCCCTCCTTGTTACTTAAAGTCTTGAATGCATGAATGTGTGAAATGGGCAGAACTAAGAAATGGTGCCCTTTCTATAAATGCTAAAAGAGGAATTCTAGGCCAAGACTTGAATCGGCAAAACTAAGAAATGGTGCCCTTTCATAAGTCTAGCTTTCCTAAGTAAATGTAAAACCATGAAATCGGTAGACCTAATGGTGGTAGCCCTTCTCATGTGTGAAATGATGAACCTTGGACCGGCAGGCTTAAGGCACCCTTAATGAAAAATCGGTAGGCCTAAGGCACCCTTCCAGGGGGATTTAATGAGCTATCCTTATGAACCTTGATTGGCCATGACTAAGAAATGGGGCCTTTCTTGGGAAGAGGTACTATGAGTTGGTTGAACTAGAAAAGGAACCTTCTCTAAGTACATATGTGATTGAATACTCTATGGGAAACAAGGCTAGCACCGAGTGGATGTGGTTAGGAAGGTGGCCTAGTTGAGTATGAGATTAGGCACAATGAACTTCCTTGGACATCCCCTAAACCATGTGCCTACATGGGTTGCTTACTAGTTCTACCTTTGGCAAGTAGAACAACCTCCACGGAGTAGGATAGACTCCGGATTCCATACCTAGCTAGTATGGTCTATGTCGGTTATGCCTATTCCCATCATGTGGGATGTGCACTCTAGTTATTGGATAGGTTCTACAACGTGTAGGTAGTAGTATGGGATGCTATCTACACATGGCACGAGTAGGCTTTGAAGATACTAAAGTGAGTTCCCTAAGTCTAACGACTATTATGTGAAAGTCCCCTTATGTGCTTGAATGTCTCCAAAATGGTTTCTTAAAGAATGTTGGCCTATTGATGTTATGTTGTAAAGGAAATGTCCTTATCTAAGGTAATCTTGAGGAACACTTAAGTGTGCTTGAAGAGGTTGTATGGGCGGTCACTTCTTGTCTTACTCAAGTGTGTCTTAAGATTATATTAGGTAGAGGTCCTATGGTAATGAAATGACATGTGTTCTTTTAAAGTTAAGCATGAGTTGTATATGGACATATGTTGATTATATGTATGGTGGGCTATGGTCTTATATGTTAATGTTGACTTGTATTATGTCTCTTATACTTGTAAAGGAAAGGTTTTATCAAATTGATATGAAAGCATTTATTCTTTGAAAATGTCCTTTTTGACATGTTTTTGCATGGTCTCCATACTTAGTACTTAATTGTGCTAACCCCTTTCTTTCCCTTTTTTGAACTAAAGTGTAGGGATTTGGAGAAGATGACATGTCATGGCTTTGATAGGTTTCTAAGTGTTGAAGATGAAGACTTGGTGAGTCCTCATAGATTCGAGGACAATACCCAATACGTTCTTTTATGTCTTTTAGTATTGTTTAAGTTGTGTACGGGATTAGTCCCGAAATTTGTACTCTAAAGTATTAGATGGTTTTGAGACATCATGTATAAAGTCTAGAAAGTCTTCCGCTTGCTATTGTTTTTTTTTATGAAATGTTTTCTTGGTAAAGAAAGTTTTTAATTCCTTATGGTTTTAGTGTCTATGCGATGAATGAATGCTAAGAGGCTTGTATTAGACCTCTTCGAGGTCGAGTACGCCGGTTACGACTAGGGGGTGCTCCCGGGTCGTGACAGAAATGGAGGGAGAGGGCCACAATCCCTACCACAAAACACTGAGAACTGAATTTCTGACTGAACTGAGTTTCAAGAATACGCAAATTCGCTGAAAATGCAAGTACAAACTGAAGGAGCATTATTCTAAGAATGAAGTTTACGCATGAATGACTGAAAAACTGAAGAGGAACTATTACCTCAAGCTGGAGTGGAATCGGAAGGAAAGAGGTGAGGATACTTGGCTTTCATGGTCGCTTCTGCTTCCTAAGTAGCTCCCTCTACAGACTAACTCCTCCATCAAACCTTGACTGAAGCGACATCTTTGTTTCTCAACCTTCTAATTTGACGATCAAGAATCTCAACTGGTACATCCTCATAATAAAGGCTATCTTTTATAGCCACAGTCTCTAATGGGACTACGGATGCTGCATCACCCACACACATCTTCAAAAGTGAAATGTGAAAAACTGGATGCACTGCTGCTAAGTCTGCTGGCAAATCTAACTTACAAGACACTTTACCAATCCTTTTCAAGATCCGGTAAGGGCCTACATATCTGGGACTGAGCATCCCTTTCTTACCAAATCTCATCACCCCCTTCATAGGCGACACTTTTGGAAAACCCAATCATCAACTTGGAACTCTAGTTCCCTTCTTCTCACATCTGCATAAGACTTCTAGCGACTCTGGGCAGTCTTAATTCTATCTCTAATGAGTATCAGCTTCTCCATAGCATCAAGGACTGAATCTAGTCCAATCAAGGCTGCTTCACGTACTTTAAACCAACCAACTGAAGATGTACATCTACGCCCATACAATGCCTCATAAGGGGTCATCTGAATGCTGGAATGGTAACTATTTTTGTAGACGAACTCAATAAAAGAAAGGTGATCATCCTAACTACTCTTGAAGTCGATCACACAAGCTCTCAACATGTTTTCACACCCCGAAATAGGGGAAGTAACTGGCACTCGATACCCTAATACATCGAGTTACCCACTGAAACATACTAGCTCCACTAAACTTGTGTGGCAAAAAGATTGGGCAGCACAACCTCTAAAAGGTGAAGCCTGAACCCAGAGGTCATGACTTGAAAGAGAATAACCATACAAACAATGGTAGACAAACCGAAAAAATAAATAAAGATATACTATCTAGCCGACGAGGCCACAACCATAAACATACCTACTTACACACACACCTATATATATATATGCCAAGACTAATTGCTAGAGGTTGAAACATACAAAAAGAAAACCCGGAATATTGTGTCCACAATAGCCTCTATGAGTGACATAAGCACTGTCGGGACAAGGATCCGACTATACCCAAACTGTACAACAAAAGTAAACATCCTCTGGTAGCCCCAGGATAAGATGGAGCCTACCAATTCACAACTGAACTTGATTCCTAGCGGGTGGGTCGATTAGTGTCCCTGCCAGTACCTGCTCGCACAAAACAAAAAACAGCGTCCCCAGGCAAAGGGACGTCAGTATGAATAAAAATGTATTGGTATGTAAAGCGAAAAGTAAAATCATAAACATTTACTGTAAAAGGGTAATAGAGATACCACCTTAAACTAAAACCCAAATAATCTCCATGGCTAACCTTTAGCCCCCTACTATTTAAATATGCATGGTATGCTAGTAAAATTGTATGTCGTGAATAGATGTATATATATATATATATATATATATATAGATGCAAATGCATGACATACCCAACCAAATGGTAGCAATAGTGGTGCTTTCCGGTAGCGAACCGGCATCATATTCGCCAACTTGTGGCAATTTGTGTCTCATACGTATAAATATAGGCAATAGGCCCCATACCTCCCGATTATATCTCGGGAGTAGAATGCATAGCATGTCATGTCATTTACTTATAACACCTATGAGTTACTGTTGTCACGTTGTTAATCTTGGCCNCTAGTAAAATCGTATGTCGTGAATATATATATATATATATATATATATATATATATATATAGATACAAATGCATGACATACCCAACCAAATGGTAGCAATAGTGGTGCTTTCCGGTAGCGAACCGGCATCATATTCGCCAACTTGTGGCAATTTGCGTCTCATACGTATAAATATAGGCAATAGGCCCCATACCTCCCGATTATATCTCGGGAGTAGAATGCATAGCATGTCATGTCATTTACTTATAACACCTATGAGTTACTGTTGTCACGTTGTTAATCTTGGCCCGTTTGTAGTTTTGTTCTCATAATCCCATAATAACTTTCATATAACATAGAACAATCTCATGGAACTTTATATGTTCTTTCAAATAAGCTTGGAAAGTTAACTCAAATTTTAGAAGGATAACCTAACCTTGTTGATATTCATAGAAAGTTAGGTGACTTGCTTAGTTCCTAGTTCCTAGATAATTTATAAAAGAAATATTTCAAAAACCAAGTGTTCCAATAGTTTACATTTAAATTATATTTGAGAGTTTTGAAGGTCGTGAGCTACTTTAAAGTTTTTCTTTAATAATAACCTTAGTAGATAAAGAGGGCTGGTCACAAGTAGTAAGGGTCTCGCGTGACATTTTAATTCACATCACCCAAGGAAGAATACGAATTCATACGTGCGGACATATAATCAAGGAAACTGATAAAATGACGTGTAGATGTCGAACACTCTATTTATCCAAACGAGTGAAATATCAAAATAACAGAATCGTGAAAGTAATTCAGCTGATATCCCACTGCCTTTCACTGAAGGTCTTTCTAGCAACAGAACATCAGAATATCACATTCGGCGTTTTAGGAATTTCCTAGGAGTGGTGCTAAAATGATGGACGTAGCATCGCCTTAACATACCTTTTCAATGAAGGCTCGAATGGCCGTAGCTTCTTCACAAAAGTTTCTCGTTACGTCCTAAACTTCGGAAACACTATATATACACAGCTGGTACACACTTATAAACAGTTCATAATTGTTCCTAAATTGGTAGATTTGCCAAATAGCCTCAACTTGAGGAAATGTCCTTAGAACTTCATAAAAACAATCATAAAAGAGTCCTGAGATGATTACCTTAGATAACCAAGTGCAAACCTTGAAGAAACACCAATAACTACAAATATATATCTTCAAAAACTTGCTCCAAATGCAGCCAATAGGAGGGGAAAACGATTACCACATGTAAAGATCACGTTTCTAGGCACGAGGGCAATCTTTAATGGTAGAAATCATTGAAAATTGACATTCATCATGCAAGTACTCCATAGGAACCTTATCTTAAGCTTTCTTTCTGGTTTGGAAGTAAAATGAAATGTTTTCATGGCTTAAAACGTTGAGTAAGCTGACATACCACATTTTTTACCCGACCTGGAACTGACCCGGATTCTGCCCCGGCAATTCGTAGTAAAACCGTCATAACTTTTTACTCCGATGTCGGTTGGGTACGGGTTTTGTGTGTTGAAAACTAGACTCGTAGGCTTTCGATTTAATGGGTGATAGGCCTTCTAACTCTTTGTATATTGGGAGAAAACATCCAAGACATTTGACCCAAAGTTAAGAAAATATTATTAGAAAAACTTCGATAACTTTTGCCAACTTTAGTTTCACTAATTTTCTTGACTTCCAAACTTAACATACGACTCTTGTGCTATTATAATACCTCATAACACACTATTCTCAGCATGTTTTACACTGACAGGCTTATCCACAAGGTATGGTACAAGTTAAACCTTTCAAACGGGCGAAGTTCTACCCGAGCCATTTCTTTTATCATGAACTTTGTTTGAGAGGTCCCTTTGGCCTAAAACTTTAGTTTACTTCCTTGATATTTCCACCTACTTGCAATCTTAATCTCCAATGTATGATACAAAGTCATATGCACCTCATATAACCATGCCATACTACGCCACATATATTATGCACGATTAGAGAAAAAGTACGGAATTTTACATTCTCCCTCCTTATGAACATTCGCCCACGAATGGACTTAAATGATTCCTTGGTTTTATTTTATTATTTTTCTCACAGTACTTTATTTGCGAGTCTACATTTGTTACAGTCGCAAACCTGAAGTTAAATTCTGAAAATCTTAACTACTAAGCTTTGCATAGCTATCTTGTAAGAAGACATATTAATTTCACCTTCAACCTACTTAAAATATAACTAAGTCGTTGTGAAAAAATAATTTACAATAATTGAAATGTGACTCACCTTATGTCGTAAACAGTTGGGGGTACTCCTTCCTCATTTCCTCTTTCGCTTCCCAAGTCGTTTCCTCGACGTTGTTATTTCTCCATAACACTTTCACAGAAGCTACAACTTTATTTCGAAGCTTTCTTACTTGCCGATCTACAATCGCTATTGGTACCTCTGCATAAGATAAATCGTCAGCGATACAAATATTTTCAATGGGCATAATACGTGAAGGATCTGCAATGCACTTCCGCAACATAGAAACATGAAATACAGGATGAACTGCTTCTAATTCTGAAGGAAAATCAAGCTCGTATGCCACCATACCGATCTTCCAAAAAATATTATACGGTCCAACGTACCTAGGACTGAGCTTCCCTTTCTTTCAGAATCGCATGATGCCCTTCATAGGCGATACTTTCAGGAACACCTAATCTTCTACTTCAAACTCTAAGTTCCGTCGACGAACATCTGCATAAGACTTTTGTCGACACTGTACTGTATGAAGCCGATCTCTAATAAGATTAACCTTTTCAATCACTTGTTGGACTAGATTGGGACCTAGAAAGTTTGCTTCCCCAAGCTCAAACCAACCGATTAGGGACCTACACTTCCACCCGTATAGTGCTTCATAAGGGGCTATCTGAATACTAGCTTGAAAGTTGTTATTATAAGCGAACTCGATAAGAGGTAGATGTTGATCCCAATTTCCTTTAAAATCNTGAAAGCTGTTATTATAAGCGAACTCGATAAGCGGTAGATGTTGATCCCAATTTCCTTTAAAATCCAACACAGAAGCATGTAACATATCCTCAATCGTTTGAATAGTACGTTCTGCCTGTCCATCAGTTTGTGGATGAAAAGCGGTGCTAAGATTTACCTGAGTGCCTAGACCTTTCTAAAACGATCTCCAAAAATGTGCTGTAAATTGAGCTCATCGATCTAAGATAATAGATAATGGAACTCCGTGAAGGCGAACAATCTCGTGAATGTAAAGCCTAGCATAATCTTCAGCTGAATATGTCGACCTAACTGGCAAGAAATGAGCAGATTTTGTCAGCCTATCGTTAATTACCCAAATGGAATCAAACCTTCGTGGAGTGCGAGGCAAACCAATGATGAAGTCCATATTTATCATATCCTATTTCCATAACGGAAGCTCAATATACTGGGTTAGGCATCCAGGCCTCTGATGCTCTGCTTTAACTTGTTGACATTTGGGACATTCAACTACCATCTTCGCAATATATTTTTTCATGACATTCCACCAATATATCTGTCAAAGGTCCTGATACAACTTTGTCGCTCAAGGGTGAGATGCATATCTAGAATAATGGGCCTCTGAAAGAATATTTGTACGGAGCTTCCCAACTGCCGGTACACATAAGCGACCCTGGTATCTAAGGACTCCATCTCCAGTTAGCTCAAATAAGGGGTGTTGCTGCTGTGGAATCTTTTCCCTCAATTTTCTAAGCTCAGGATCTTCATGTTGCCGTCTTTTCACTTCAGTCACAAAGGAAGATTTTGCCATATTCTTAACGGCAACACCTCCGCCTCCTGCATCTACTAAGCGCACTTGCAAATTAACTAGCTGGCATATGTCTTTTGTAATTCCAGCCTTATCAGCTTCAACATGACTTAGACTACCCATGGACTTCTGGCTGACCGCATCAGCAACAACATTAGCTTTGCCGGGATGATATAAAATGTCAACATCGTAGTCATTTAATAATTCTAGTCATCTCCTTTGTCGTAGGTTCAACTCCCTCTACTTAAGTAAATACTGAAGGCTCTGGTGATCGGTGAACACATCTATATGAACCCCGTATAGATAATGTCGCCAAATTTTTAGGGCAAAGACAACTGCAGCCAACTCAAAATCGTGTATAGGATAATTCTGCTCATGTTTCTGCAACTGTCTAGAGGCGTATGCAATAACCTTACTATGCTACATAAGAACATAACCTAGGCCAAATCTNCCGTATAGATAATGTCACCAAATTTTTAGGGCAAAGACAACTGCAGCCAACTCAAAATCGTGTGTAGGATAATTCTGCTCATATTTCCGCAACTGTCTAGAGGCGTATGCAATAACCTTACTATGCTACATAAGAACATAACCTAGGCCAAATCTTGAGGCATCACAATAAACAACATAGCCCTCATTACCATCTGGAAGAGTTAGGACAGGTGCAGTGGTAAGCCTTTTTTTTAGTTCATGAAAGCTCTGCTCGAATGCCTCGGTCCACTGAAACTTCGTTGCCTTATGTGTCAATTTTGTTAGTGGTGCAGAAATAGAGTAGAATTCCTCCATAAACCTTTGATAATACTCCGCCAAGCCTAAAAAGTTGCGAACCTCCGTTTCATTCAAAGGCCTCGGCCAAGTCATCACTGCTTCAATTTTTTGTCCATCAACCTTAATACCCTCACTTGTAATAACATGACTAAGAAAAGCTACTGAGGTAAGCCCAAAATCACATTTAGAGAATTTAGCATATAACTTGCAATCTTGGAGAGTCTGCAATACAGCTCGCAAGTGGTCTACATGCTCTGTTTCCGACCGTGAATATATAAGAATATCATCAATAAACACAATCACAAATTCATCCAAGAATGGTTTGAAGACCCAATTCATAAGATCCATAAAAGCTGTTGGGGGCATTTGTAAGCCCAAAAGACATGATAAGTAACTCAAAATGGCCATACCTTGTCCTAAATGTTGGTTTTGGGATATGAACTTCCCTGACTCACAACTTATGGTAACCAGACCACAAGTCAATCTTGGAAAAGCATTTGGCACCTTGTAACTGATCTAATAAGTCATCAATCCATGGAAGAGGATATTTATTCTTTATAGTGACTTTATTTAGTTGTCTATAGTCAATACACATCCGCAAGGATCCATCTTTCTTTCGAACAAAGAGCACTGGGGCACCCCATGGGGAAGTACTTCGCATGATAAAGCCTTTATCGAGCAAGTCCTTCAGTTGTTCCTACAATTCTCTTCGTTCTGCAGGTGCCATTCTATATGGAGGAATCGATATAGGTTGCGTATCAGGAAGCAAGTCTATAGCAAAATCAATTTCCCTTTCTGGGGGAATTCCTGGAAGATCATCAGGGAATACCATTGGAAATTCATTCACGATAGGAATTGACTGAAGAGTCATGGGTTCCTTATCAATATCCTGTACATGAACCATATGGTATATGCAACCTTTAGCAATCAACTTCCGAGCCCTAAGGTATGAAATAAACTTACCCTTAGGTGTGGCTGCATTACCCTTCCACTCAAGAACTGGGTCACCTGGAAAGTAAAATTGGACTATCTTTGCACGAAAATCAATATTAGCATAGCAAGCTGCCAACCAATCCATACTTATGATAACATCAAAATCTAGCATAATCAACTCAACTAAAACAGTGGAGGTTGGACGATCATTAATTAATACCGTATAACCCCGATAGACACGACTAGCTAAAATAGAATCGCCAACCGGTGTAGGCACCTCAATTGGTTGTGGCAACAACTCAGATTTCATGTCAATCTTACTAGCAATAAATGGAGTGATATATGAAAATATAGAGCCAGGGTCTATCAATGCGTAAGCAGCTTAAGAAGATATCGTCAATATACATATAACAATATCAGGAGATGCCACTGAATCCTGTCGTCCTGTGAGTGCATAAAAGCAAATCTGGCCACCGCTCGAACATGTACCTCCTTCACCTCTCCCTCTACCACGACCCTGAGTAGGCTATGGTCCTGGTCATGGGGCACGGACTGAGGGTGAAGATGTTGTTGTGGATCCTGAATGCTTAGCTAGATCACCTCTGCCCAACCTCCGGCACCGACTAATAAAATGTCTTGTCTGCCTACAATTACATGCACCTGAACCCTATCTACACTGCCTAGTGTGCGGCTTACCGCATTGTGTACAATGAGGAGTGGGATGTCTTACCTGTACGGAACGATACTGTCGACGACCTTCAGGCTGACCTGAGCTCTGACTCACTACCCGTTGGCTGAGGTGGACATCGATGGAAATGGAGCCTAAAATCACCATGTGGCTCCCTATAAGACCTCATAGTGCGAGCCCTCTTACTCTGCTTCCTATCTTTGCAGGTATCACGAATCCGTTTAGAAAGGTCCTTGGTAGTCTGAGCAAACACCTGTATACGCGAAATATCTACATCATCTGAGAGGGATGCTACCCTACAATCTCTGATCAAATGATCTCCCAAACCATCAACATAACGATGAACTCTAGCACTCATGGTATGTACAATATCTGGTGCATATCTTGCCAAAGAATTAAACTTGTGGCTATAATCCCTCACACTCATGGTTCCTTGCTTCAGTTTGAAAAACTGGTCAAGACGGGCCTCTCGAACTTCCCGTGGTAAATAGTGGGCAAGGAAGGCCTCAAAAAAGTCCTCCCACTCTGCTGGTGGAGCATCAAGTCCTCTATATTTCTCCCATGTCTCATACCAAAGGATGGCTACATCACGTAGCCGAAAAGAAGCCAACTCCACAGCCTCTGTGACAGAGGCATGCATCACCCTCAATACTCTATATATGTGGTCTATAAATTCTTGGGGATCCTCAGTAAGACTAGATCATGTAAATAATGGAGGGACCAAATGAAGAAACTCTCGTACCTTCGAACTTTCCGACCGGTCTCTCTAAATATCTATTCCTGACTCCAGTTATCGCTCATGAATAGAAACCATCCTAGTCAGCAACTGAACTGCCTCTCTCATCTCCTGCTCCCCAGAGATCTTTGGTGGAGAAAAAATAGGTACTGGAGGTCCTGTATCCATAACTTCCTCAGGTACCAATGGAACTGATGAGGCTAGGGGTACTGCATCTCCTCGGGCTTCAATAGGTGCTGGGGAGGTTGGTACTAGGGGTACTAGAGATCCACCTTGTGTTGTGGATCCGAGGGAAATCTATCTCTTTGACCAGGTGGGGAACGGCTAGTACCTTCCCTTGGATCCATACCTATCTCTCGATCTGCCATATCCGGAGCGAGTGTAGCAAGTTAGATAGGAAACATAAAGCATGACTTAGATTTAAAATGTTCTTATACTTTTGCACTATAGCACGATCTATTAGTTTAATGAAATGTAACCATTCCTAAATGCCCTGTAGCCTCTTGATTATAAGTGTGGTACACAACACACCCATAAACAAGACTACTAGACACGGCTTATGAACCTCTCGCGATACAATCTGCTCTGATACCAAGTTTGTCACGCCCCAAAATAAGGGGCGTAACTAGCACTCGATACCCTAATACATCGAGTTACCCACTGAAACATACTAGCTCAACCAAAGTTGTGAGGCAAAACGATTGGGCAGCACAACCTCTAAATAGTTCATAATTGTTCTTAAATCGGCAGATTTGCCAAATGGCCTCAACTTGACGAAATATCCATAGAACTTCATAAAAACAATCATAAAAGAGTCCCGAGATGATTACCTTAATTAACCAAGTGTAAACCTTGAAGAAACACCAATAACTACAAATTTATATCTTCAAAAACTTGCTCCAAACGCAGCTAATAGAAGGGGAAAACGATTACCACGTGTAAAGATCACGGTTCTAGGCACGGGGTTAATATTTAATCATAGAAATCATTGAACACTGACCTTCATCATGCAAGTACTCCATAGGAACCTTCTCTTAAGCTTTCTTTCTGGTTTGNGCATTTCGATAGACACAAATACATGGTACATAAACAATCCATAGAAAAACTATTGCGAATTTAATTAAGCAATACTAGTCATAAAATGTAGTGGAAAATCAATACTAGCAAATAGCAATCTAGTAGAGTTGTCTTCGATAGATATATAACATTTTGAATTTTGCATGATGTGGGCTTATGGCAACTGAGAATTTTTCCTAATAAACCAAAAAAAAAAAAAAAGTGCTCCAAATTGATCAACTATCATCTTCTTTAGCTTAGCTTGAGCTCTAAATTACTCAATGCTCAAAGTAGTGTCCGGATATTCTGGAAAAAAAAATACACTATATTAGATAATATTTATTAACATAAATATGATCTAACTTTTTTTCTTTAGAAAAGACAATAAGAGATAAGTAAAAAGTTCTATTATGGATCAAATTTTAAGAGCCAAAATAAACTAGAAGAAAGAATTAATAAGCTGTAAAGTAGTACTTTTTGCAACTATTTCATGTTTTTGAAATCAAAATTTTAGAACCAATAAAAGAAATGGGAAGAGATAACTAGAAGTTGTAAAATAATACCTTTTTCAACTATTTCAAGATTTTGCATTTCTTGTAAAAGATCTTCAATCTTGCATTCTGTAGATGCTGAACGTAACCATTGTTGACTACAAACAAGAGCTTCAGCCGTCTTTGGTGACAATGAACTTCGATAACAATCAAGAATGCGACCACCAGTGCTAAAAACAGATTCAGAAGCAACAGTAGATGTAGGAATAGCAAGTATATCTCTTGCAATTCTAGAGACTATTGGATATCTTTCAGATGAAGCTTTCCACCAAGTTAAAATATTAAAATCCTTAATCTTCTCTACATCGTCCTCCAAATACTTGTCAAGATCAGATTTATCATCAACATTATTATTTTCTTTTTCAAGAAATTTCTCCCATTGAGATTGCCACACATCAGAAGTATCCAATACACTAACTTCACTCACTGCATCAGTCTGATCTCCAACAGTTTCACAAGAAGTTCCAACAATAGAATTTTTGTAATGATTATATAAGCTATTTAAAGTATCCGTTACTTTGGTAGATTTACTACATCCCTCCACAGAATTATAATAATTCTTAAAAATAAACTTCACATACTTCATTTTGAAACGAGGATCCAACACAACGGCAACCAACAACAACATATTCATATCATCAAAATCACCCCAATATTTATCAAACTTACCTTTCATCTTCTTAGCCATACCAGTCAAAAGAGAANCCTTGACTTGCTGGAAATTGGGGCACTTGGCCACAAAATCTGCTATATCTCTTTTCATACCATTCCACCAATAGACTTCCCGCAGATCGCGGTATATCTTAGTGGCACCTGGATGAATAGAATATCTGGAATTATAGGCTTCTGCAAAAATAAGTCGTGTCAACTCTCCCACATTAGGAACACATAATCGACCCTGATAGCGAAGCACACCATCTCCCCCTTGGGAGAAAACCTCAACTCTTTCTTGGTGGACTACACCCTTGAGTTCAAGTAATATCGGATCGTTGTCTTGCTTTTCCTTAACTTCCACTATCAAAGAAGATTTTGCCCCATTCTGAATCGTTACACCACCATCTGATATGCTCATAAGGCAAACTCTTAGGAGAGCAAGTCTATGAACATCCCTTGCTAGCTTTTTTCTTTCTTCCTCAACATGTCCTACACTACCCATGCATAATCTACTAAGAGCATCTGCTACTACATTTGCCTTACTTGGATGGTAATGCACTCTCATATCATAATCTTCGAGGAACTCAAGCCACCTTCTCTGGCGAAGATTGAACTCTTTCTGGGTGAATACATACTGGAGGCTCTTATGGTCTGTGAACACATCCACATGAACACCATACAAGTAGTGTCTCCAAATCTTGAGTGCAAACACCACTGCTGCAAGCTCGAGGTCATGAGTTAGATAATTCTTCTCATGCTCCTTAAGTTGTCTAGAAGCATAAGCTATAACCTTACCTCGCTGCATCAACACACAACCTAGGCCGACCCTGGATGCATCATAATAGATCACATAACCATTTGAACCCTCTGGTAGAGTCAAGAGAGGAGTTGTAGACAACCTAGTTTTCAATTCTGCGAAGCTTTTTTCACAATCATCTCACCATCGAAACTTGACTATCTTCTGAGTCAACCTAGTAAATGGTGAGGCTATGGATGAAAATCCTTCCACGAACCGTCTGTAATAACCCGCTAGACCAAGAAACTTATGATATCTGTAGAAGAGGTAGGTCTGGGCCATTGTTCCACTCCTTCTATCTTCTGGGAATCTAATCAAATATCTTCACTAGACACAATATGCCCAAGGAAGGCACTTGATTGTAACCAAAACTCACACTTTGTTAAATTTTGCAAATAACTGGCGATCTTTGAGAGTTTGCAGAACAACTCTCAAATGATTCGCATGTTCTTTCTCATTCCTACAGTAAATGAGGATATCATCAATAAAGAAGATAATGAACAAGTCCAAGTACTTCTCGAACAGTCTGTTCATCAAATTTATGAATGCTGCATATGCATTGGTTAGTCCAAATGACATGTCTACAAATTCATAATGACCATACCGAGTTTAGAAGGTTGTCTTCGAAATGTCATTATCTATAACTTTAAGCTGATAATAACCCGATCTGAGGTCTATCTTTGAGAAATGACAAGCACCCTGAAGTTGGTCAAACAAGTCATCAATCATGGGGATGGGATACTTATTCTTGATTGTGAGTATGTTCAACTGCATATAGTCAATGCAATTCGGAGATAACCAGCTTTCTTCTTTACGAATAACACTGGTGCACCCCGTGGCGAAATACTAGGATTGATGAAGCCCTTATCTATAAGGTCTCCAACTACTACTTCAATTCCTTAAGCTCAACTGGAGCCATTCTATAAGGAGGAATATAGATATACTGGGTATCTAAAAGGAGATCAATTCCAAAGTCGATTTCCCTTTCGAGAGGAACTCCAAGAAGATCATCTGGAAACACTTCTGGAAACTCATTGACTATAGGGACTGACTCAAGAGTTGGGAATTCGGAACTAGAATCCTTAACCCGAACTAGGTGATAGGGATAACCCTTAGAGATCGTCTTTCTGGCCTTGAGTTAAGAAATGAATCGACCCACAGGCGCTAAGCTACTACCCTTCCATCCTAGGATTGGTTCGTCTCGAAATTGAAAACGAACAGTCCTAGTTATACAATCAACTGAGGAATAACAAGAATGTAACCAATTCATGCCTAGAATGACATCAAAGTTTACCATTTCTAACTCTACAAGATCTGCTGAGTTGACTTTCTGAGAGACTGTGACAGGGTAATTTTTGTATACCCATCTAGCTATAACTGGGTCATCGACTGGAGTAGAGACTGAGAAAGGTTCTGAAATTGTTTCTGGGCTAACACTGAATTAACTGCTATATAAGGAGTTACAAAAGAAAAGTAGCCCCTGGATCTAACAATGCATAAATATCAAGATCAAAGACTCGTAACGTACCAGTGACTACATCAGGAGAATCTTTCTGATCTTAACGAGCCTAAAGAGCATAGAGCCTGTTTTGGCGTTGTCCGCCACCTGTACCATATAAGTTAACCTGCTGAGTCGGGCGACCTGCTGAGTCGGGCGACCTGCTGATGTTGTTGAAGTTGTAGACCAAGCTCTCCCATTATTTCCTCATTGATCCTGTCTAGAAGGAAAATCCTTCAACCTATGACCAGACTGACCACACCCAAAGCATCATTCCTTACCTGCAAGGCACTCGCCTGGATGGTTCTTACTACATATCGGGCAAGTTGGGTAAGTTTTGGTGCCTGAAACATTACCTTGAGACTTAGAGCCTGACGACCTACTTTTCTGATCATTACGGAACCTGGGGGATGGAANGCCATTGTTCCACTGCTTCTATCTTCTGGGAATCTAATCGAATATCTTAGAGCCTAACGACCTACTTTTCTGATCATTACGGAACCTGGGGGATGGAACACTTGCTGATGAAGGGGCTAGAGTCGAAGACTTCTGATGAAACTGCGAGGGATTTCTACCACCCGATATCTATTGGATATACTCGTAGTTACCTTTTCTTCCTTTCTTAGTATTCTTAGCCTATTCCCTAAGCTTATCACCCTCAACCTGCTTAATATGAGTCATGAGCCTAGAGATGTTCATGTCTCCCAACAACATAGCATTCCTGCACTCTGTTTTCACTAAGTCTGACACTCCGTACAGAAACTTATTCATCTGAGCCCTGGAATTAGCAACCATGTGAAGAGCATACTTGGAGAATTGGTTAAACTTGAGCCCATACTCTTGGACCATCATGTTACCCTGCCTAAAGTTCATAAATTCATGGGCCCTTGCTTCTCTTAACTCTATAGGGAAAAACCTATCCAAGTAATAGGAGCTGTATTTGTACCCTTGTTCTCCTTCCACTAAGTATACCAGATATGACCACATCCTTAAGTTGGTAAGATGCTAACTCAACCCAATCATTCCAAGTTACCTACATCACTTCAAAGATCTTCTTGACCTCATCAATGAAGTTTTGGGGATCTTCTCCAACTTACGATCCTAAGAACTCTAGCGGATTCATCCTAACAAAGTCTCGTACTCTAGCTACAGCTGACCCAACATTGGAATTTACCAGAACTGGAGCCAGCTGATTGTTTTGGTTGGCCACACTCTGAGCCACTATCTGAATGGCGTTCCTGAACTCTGCATTCGACATTTCTTGATCAGGGACTGGAGGAGCTGCGTTTGCATTCCTGGCATTCGCATTCCTAACGTTAGCTCATCGAGGAGGCATGATCACTGAAACGTAGAACGTCTAGTTAGAACGGAATTAGATCATACCTTACGCACGATAAGAGTAACAAGAAAATGAAGATTTTTCCTAAGACACTTTGTGCCTCCCTCTCATTAGATGTGGTGCACACTACACATCCATGAAAAGGACTCTACCTAGTGCGGCTTTTCAGACATCCTATGACACTTAAACCTAATGCTCTGACACCAAGTTTGTCACTCCCCGAGCTACCCCCGGGACACGGACATGGGACCTAGGACAACATGTGATCCCAAGATAACCCTACTTTTATGATCATGAGCATACTAAATATAAACTGAATAATAGAAACTGTGTGGAAGCTATAATCATAAACAAAATGAAAAGATGGGGAATACCCATATACTATAACTAAGATATATGAAAACTGATGAGTTTCATACATAGAAGATATTAACTCAATACTAAGTTGAATCTATCTATGTCTGAAAATAGCCTCTAACTGACTAGAAATATTGGGACATGCCCCAGCTAAGTCTAGCAAAACTGAAACTAAATGACTAAAAATACTGAAGAGAAACTCATGACTATTGTCCTCGAAGAATGAGGACTCACCACTGATTTTGCTGAACTGGAGATCGGGAACAGATCTAAGCGTGATCTGGATGCTGANTGAAACTAAATGACTAAAAATATTAAAGAGAAACTCATGACTATTGTCCTCGAAGAATGAGGACTCACCACTGATTTTGCTGAACTGGAGATCGGGAACGGATCTAAGCGTGATCTGGATGCTGAGAACATTAACCTACATCACGAGAAGATGTAGCGCAGAGTATACATCAGTACTTGAAAGATACTGAGCAAGAAGGATAGAATACAGCTGAAATAACATATAACTGAACAGAGCAAATAAGCAATGATATAATCTGAACATGATATAGATACTGAATGTTGAGACAACTGAATGCAGTGACCAATTTATAACATGCTGAAACTGAATGCTAGATATACTGATAAATGGTCAATGCTATAGAATCTAACTGAACTGTGGGAGCTACTAATAACCGATAATAGAACCACATGAGCTAAATGTGGAGTCCGATGTATACTCCCCATCGAGAGGACCCAATATACCCGGCCAAAGGTATAGAGGCATGCTGGCGTGATCACTAAAACGATGCACACAGAGAGCACTTACAACTTACGTGGCTCGTAGTTCTGGGACTAATTGGGTACGCTGAACCCTAGTCCAACTCGGTATTATGCTACTCCCAATTGATTAAGTAATTAACACATTCTGAGTGAATTTTTGTAACTTACTGGATAGCTCAAACTGGACATGCAAACTTAGTATGCAACAATTAACTGATATTGATGCATTAATAATTGAGGCATGTATAACTGAATAACTGAAATATCTGACCTAGCATGTGTAATTCAAGAACTAAATAAATACATAGCTAGGGTTCTGGAATTCATGCAATAAACTGAATATTAACATACTAATCTGAATTGGATCATTCTAACAGCTACGAACCCAATAATCCTAACATTCAAGAAACCCTAGGTCTAGTCATAATAAGGAAATCAAGAAACTAACTGAAAATTAGGGACCTAATGGGTGAAAGGAACCCACTAGTTAAATCTCACATACCTGGTGACGAATTTCATGGAGAAATCCTTAGATTTCGGGGCAGGAACTGATGGAACCTTGCTGCATTCTTGAACTAGTGTTCTTGACTTCTCTTCTCCTTTTACGCTCTAATTTTTCTAAGTTTTGATTAATGATTTGACTTAGGTAAGTTCTAGTTATGTTTCTAGGCCTAAACTGACTAAAACCTCATAATTTAGGGTCTAACCGACGTAGCTTAGGGGTCCAACAAAATAGGAATAGACCAAAAGACCCCTGACTTAACTTCTGTCGGAGTGATCGACGGACGGGACCTACGGTTCGTAGATTGGAGTCGTAGGTCAAGTCTGCCCGACATGGCTTCACTAAAACGAGAATAACTTTTTACTCGAAGGTCGGATTTTAGCAAACTCGGTGGCGTTGGAAAGAGGATTCAATTATCTATCATATCATACTCATGGGACACATAATTCCTTTTGTGCTAAGAGTTATGACTATTTGAAGTTGACCCAATCAACAATTTTCCTCTAACTGGTTGCTGACCCTCACCTACTGTCAGACCTATGGACCGTGGATCGAACGATGGTCCTTGCTGGTCTGCTATCGTTTGCGTCAAAGGCTAGATAATCGGGGCCTCGATCCACGGATACAGATCATGGATTGTGGTCTGACTTACAGACCGTGGATCTATATATGGGTCGAGACTTAGCCAATTTTCTGAACTGGGTTTAAGGAGGGGTTGCAGTGGTAAACCACGGACCACCAACAGGGGCCGTGGTCTGACCTACGATCCATGGATAGAAATCATGGGTTGCACCTACAACTTCTCAAAATTTGCATTTTTGGTATGTTTCAGATACAGGGTGTTACACTCGCTTACTCCCATCTAAGCTTAACACAACATCTTGAGAAAGAGGAGTGAGATCTAAAAGGGTTAGGGGGTTAAAACCATAAACCACTTCAAATAGAGCCATGCCAATAGTACTATGAATAACTCAATTTTATGCAAACTCAACTAAAGGCAAATGTTCCTCCCACGAGGCCACTTTCCCTGCATGACGGAACGAAGCGCAGAACCCATGGTTCTATTCACAACTTCAATTTGGCCAACAGTTTGTGGGTGACACGAAGTTGAGAATAACAACTTTGTACCAAGTCTACCCCACAATTCCTTCCAAAAGTGACTAAGGAATTTTGGATACAATGGTTTGAGGAATTCCATGCAATTTAACAACATGCTCAACAAACAAAGACGCTACATTGGTAGCATCATCACATTTATGACTTGGAATGAAATGAGTCATCTTTGAAAATCGATCAACAACGGCAAAGATGCTATCTCTACCTCTTTTGGTCCTTGGCAAACCCAAAACAAAGTCCATTGAAATATCAAGCCAATGTCTTTAAAGGGTGGGGAAAGGAGTGTATAAACAATAGGGAATGAGGCGTGACTTAGCACGTCGACATTCAACACATTGACCACAAATTCGAACAACATCTTTATGCATTTTAGGACAGTAGAATTGTTCCTCAAGAATTCCCTTAGTTTTCTCAATACCAAAATGACCCATTAAACCCCCATTGTGTGCCTCCCTCACAAATAGTTCTCTCCAAGAGCTCACGGCACACAAAGTCTCTTGCCTTTGAACAAGAAACCATCAAACTTGGAATAGAGAGTAGAAGACCTATCCCTCATCCACCTTTCCCTCTCCCATTCCTCACAATCTTTAAAGATTTGAGCGAACACGGGATCCTCGGGATACAATTCCTTCAAACATTCAAAGCCAATCAATTTAGAAGACAAAGTATTTATCAAAACATGTTTTCTAGAAAAGGCATCGGCCACCACATTTTCCTTTCCCTTTTTGTATTGGATTACATAAGGGAAAGTTTCAAGAAATTCAATCTATTTGGCGTGCCTCTTGTTAAACTTTCCTTGGGCTCGAATATGCTTTATGGACTCATGGTCAGTCCTAATGGCAAATTCTTTGGGCCACAAGTAGTGTTGCCAAATACCCAAAGCCCTAATCAAGGCATACAACTCAAGATCATAAGTGGAATAATTCAAAGTAGCACCTTTTAGCTTTTCACTAAAATAAGCAATGGGCTTTTGGTCTTGCATTAAGACGGCTCCAATACCTACTTTACTAGCATCACATTCCACTTCAAACATTTTATCAAAATCAGGTAATTGCAATAAAAGAGCGAAACTAAGCATGGATTTTAAAGCCTCGAAAGCCTTGGCCTGTTCCTCTCCCCACTTAAAAGGTTTATCCTTTCAGATTGCCTCTGTCAAGGCGGCTACAATGGTACTAAAACCTTTGAAAAATCACCTATAAAAACTGGCCAGCCCATGAAAGCTTCGAATATCACTTATGGATTTCAGAATTGGCCAATTCTTAATAGCATCAATTTTAGACTCGTCAACTTCAACCCCTTTTGAACTCACAACAAAACTTAAGAAGGAAACTCCATCAACATAAAATGAATACTTATCAAGATTAGCATAAATTTGTTCCTTCCTAACCACATCAAACACACATCTCAAATGCTCAACATGATCATCCATGGTCTTGTTGTAAATCAAAATATCATCAAAATAGACAACCACAAATTTCCCTATGAAGGGTTTCATCGCATGATTCATAAGACGCATAAAAGTACTAGGAGCATTAGTGAGACCAAATAGCATCACCAACCATTCATATAGACCAAACTTGGTCTTGGCGATTTTCCATTCATCACCGGGGTTCATCCGGATTTGATGAAAACCACTCCTAAGATCAATTTTCGAAAACACACAAGAACCATTCAACTCATCAAGCATATCATCTAACCTAGGGATAGGATGACGATACTTTACCGTTATTTTGTTGATGGCTCGACAATCAACACACATGCACCATGTTCCATCTTTCTTTGGAACCAATAGAATCGGCACGGCACATGGATTCATGCTCTCTCTAACATAGCCTTTGTTGAGGAGTTCCTCAACTTGCCTTTGTAGCTCCTTGGTGTCCTCCAGATTGCTTCGATAAGCCGACTTGTTTGGCAATTGTGATCCCAACACGAAGTCAATTTGGTGCTCAATTCCCTAAAGAGGGGGTAATCCACTTGGAAGCTCCTTTGGGAAGACATCCTCATAATACTGCAAAAGAGAGGAAATAGAATTGGGAAGGGAAGAATGAGAGTGGTTAGTTTGTAGTACATGATCCCTATATGTGATAAGGATCAAAGAACTTTCGGACTTAATTTCCTCCCTTATCTCTTTGTAATTAGCCAACAACACTTGGGCCTTTCCTTTCAACTTTCTCCTCTCCTCCTCTTCTTGGATCTCGGCCTCCACATGTTCCTCTTCACACTTCTTCTTTTCCCTCGACTCATTCATTCTTTGATATATATCATTGACTTGAGAGGGGGACATAGGTTGAAGAACATAGTTATGATCATTCAACACAAGTGAATATTTGTTGGTTCTCCAATCATGTTTGGTTGAACGATCATGTTGCCAAGGTCTCCCGAGTAGCACATGACAAGCTTGCATTGGGACCACATCACATAGAACCTCATATTGATACTTCTCAATCTTAAACTTGATCATCACTTGTCGATGCACTCTCATTTCTCCACACTCACTCAACCATTGAAGTTTGTACGGTGTAGCATGCTTAGTGGTAGGAAGTTTTAAGAATTCCACTAATGCGATGCTAGAAACATTTGCACAACTCCCGCTATCAATGATTAAGGAACACACATTATCCTTGATGAAGTACTTGGAGTTAAATAAATTCTCTCTTTGACTCAGATCATCTAAAGCCTTACTAACCATTGCTCATCTCACCACATATAGAGGAGCGACACTCTCTCCTTCTTTGACACGAATGTCTGGTTCCTCATCTTCTCCATCTTCAAACTCATCCTCTTCTTGAGGATTTTCTTCACAACCTTCTTCTGGCTCCCTTTCTTCACTAAGATATATGTCCCTTCCTTGAAGTAGAGCAATCACTCGATTGGGACACTCACGCATTATATGACCCCATCCCCTACATTTGTGACATTGAATACCTTTAGGGAACTTGGTTGGGTCAGTGATACCTTTGTCTCTAGGCAGGTACTTTGGAGTGTTTCCTTCGAAGGGCTTCTTCTCATAAGGCTTCTTAACATCTGAATCTTTGTTCCGACCCGACGATGTTTGAGCTCCCCCTTTTTTGTTACTCCAAGAATTAGAAGATGAAGTCTTGTACTTAGCCACCTTCTCCTCCTTGAATTCTAGCTCTATCTCATGGGTGGCCTCAAAAGCATCATTCAAGGTAGCAAACCTATGAAGGGTCATCTTAGAAGAAATTTTTTTGTTCAACCCTACCTTGAAGAGAATCACGGCATGCTCTTCAATTTCTCTATATTCCAACTTCATGACTATGTTTTGGAACTTGTCATGATAGGCTTCAACAGTTTTGCTTCCTTACCTCAAGTTATACAATTTGGCAAGTAATCATTGGCGGTATCTTTCCGAAACATACTTAGCTCTCATCAACCTTTTCAACTTAGCCATGGTGGAGGATGACCTTCTTGAACAACTAAGTGATACCTCGTCATGTACTCCTACCATGTGAAAGCATACCCCTCGAATTGCGCAATAGCATAGCAACTACTTTTGACCTCCGCCAATTCATTCACATTAAAAATCCGGTCATATTGCGACTCCTATTCTAAGTAAGCATCGGGATTGCATTCCCCTTTGAATGTTGGAAGAGTCATTTTGATAATGTTGATGCCAACATCTCGGCCTCCATGGCCACCTTGGTCATTGTAATGATAACACCTTTGATGCCCTCCTTGATAGCGGTTACCATGTTCTTCTCTAGCTTCTTGACCAACTTCATAATTTCCATTGATTCCACCTTGAGGGTGGTTCCCATGTTGTCTCCTTTCAAATGGAATTGGACCCAATCTGCCTCTTGGTCCTCCTTGCAAGACTTGACCTCTTGGTCGATTTCTTGGTGACTCATTCCATGGCGCTTCTTCACCTTCACCTTCACCTTCATAACCTCTTTGATCTTCATCATTCCTCACCTCATTCACGGGATTTGGTTGTGGTTGTGGTTGTGGTCTTTGTTAGGGAATATTTTGGTTAAGTGGTGTTTGGTAAGGATAGCTTTGAGTTGGTGGAGCTTCTTGACTATGCGGAAAATGGAACGGTCGATTGAAACTTTGGCTATTTTAACCCAATTGATTGAAAGTTGGGTGCAAAGCCTGGTGGAAGGTTCTCGATGTGAGAGTAGGAGAATTAGTGTGATCATGCCCACTTGTAGAAGCACGAAAGGTAGCTTGTGGTGTGGAGTCATTGGAGTTGACTCTACCTTCAACAGTAGCAAGCCTACCGTCCATCCTTGCTATATCACCTCTCACGTTGTTCAATACTTCCAACAAAGTATCCAAAGTAATTTCTCCAATTGGTACCTGAGTTTCTCCTCCTGCCTCCATTATACCTGCAATAAGACAACTCACAAACACTCTTGTTACGCACCTTTAATTGCCTCTAAATTGGCGCGACTAATGTTGACAATTGTTTATACTATGTCGATCACAATGTATCAATTTCAACTCTAGGTCGGAATGGATTCTTGTTTGAAGAAGATCAGACGGCTCGATTATACAAACGGACTGGAATCAAGAATTAACTACAAAATAAAAATGAGAAAAGCACGAAAAGAAAAGGCACAAACAAAGAAGTGAATTCAAGAACCAATAGTCAACAAGTAGAGTATTTACAAGTTGAAAGTTGGTTTAGGATTCTTGAGAAACGATTGAGAATCAAAAGAAAAAGAAACTAAGAATTCAAAACCTGAGATTAGGAGTAACTAGAGTTTCCGATTGCCGAATGACCTATTTTCTTCGCCTAAGCTGAAGTTCAGCTCGCCAACTTGAAGATGGACTCGCCAAACTCTGCAAACGGACAAGAAAACTTGACGATAGGGGTGGTAATTCGGTGATGCGCCGATGGTACTCGGCGACCAAGGCTTAGTTCCGCCAAATATTCCAGTAGCTCCCTCAAATAGGTGGCCAATTCGGCGAGCAACCTGCCCAAAGGGCGAGGGGCCGATTGGTTAGGCGATGCACGATTTTTCTCNATGGATTCTTGTTTGAAGAAGATCAGACGACTCGATTATACAAACGGACTGGAATCAAGAATTAACTACGAAATAAAAATGAGAAAAGCATGAAAAGAAAAGGCACAAACAAAGAAGTGAATTCAAGAACCAATAGTCAACAAGTAGAGTATTTACGAGTTGAAAGTTGGTTTAGGATTCTTGAGAAACGACTGAGAATCAAAAGAAAAAGAAACTAAGAATTCAAAACCTGAGATTAGGAGTAACTAGAGTTTCCGATTGCCGAATGACCTATTTTCTTCGCCTAAGCTGAAGTTCAGCTCGCCAATTTGAAGATGGACTCGCCAAACTCTGCAAACGGACAAGAAAACTCGGCGATAGGGGTGGTAGTTCGGTGATGCGCCGATGGTACTCGGCGACCAAGGCTTAGTTCCGCCAAATATTCCAGTAGCTCCCTCAAATAGGTGGCCAATTCAGCGAGCAACCTGCCCAAAGAGCGAGGGGCCGATTGGTTAGGCGATGCACGATTTTGCTCTCCTAATGGACCCTGTGAAGCTCCTTCAATGCTCTAAAATTTAAAATCTGGTGGTCCCCTTGCTCTTGTCCTTCAGGACTTACCCCTTTTAGTAATTTCCCTCTTTACAAACACCTTTACTCTTTCTCTTTCTTCCCCTTTTGAATCAAACACTTACTTTTTCAAATATTCTCTTCCTTGAAGATATGAATGTTCTTCAAGAACTTCAAGAACAAGATGAACACCAAAATGAAACCCTTAAAATTTTTGTCTCAAAATTTCACGAAAATTTAGGATAAGGCTCTCCTTTATATGGGGAACAACACCCAATACTTTTTGAACATCAATTCCAAGCCAAAACCTTCAGATTTAAAACCCACTTTGTCTTCTCCAAGTTTCTTCGAGTCTTCAATGGTGGATTCTTCAATAAAGCTCCAAACTCCTCCCAATCTCAGCCTAAGACTCAAATATAGTTGGAGAACAGTATTCTAACCTAAGAAACTCAAACAAGACTCAGATCTAAGAAACCCATTTCAGAAATTTCTCAAAAACATTTTTGAACACTTTTTTTTGTAGTAACAAACCCAAGACTAGAATCGTAGGAACGATACTAATCTTGGCTCGGATACCAAATGATACAATTCTCACTAGAGAAATGTAGATAATATGCAGAAATTGAAAGACAAAAAGTAAAGATAGATAGATAGACACAGAAGAGGAAACAAAAAGCAACCAAAGGGTATATTAAACCCAATGACTTTGATTCGTTGATCCGACTATAGCATCTAACTCTTACGATGACCTCAAGGGAATCGATATCCCAAGCAACCAACTTTTCTAACAAAAGGCAACAAAAGATTAACCAAGCTCTCAACACTCAAACATGAATTTTCAGTTTTCAACATTCAAAATAGTCTAAGTCTAAAATGAACCCTAGCTCGCTATTTATAGGATTTAAAATAAAAGGCCCAAAAGTGATCCGGAGTAACAATGGGCGAGCTGGGTCGAGTCGCCAAGTGATTTGGACAATGCGCCGACCTGGTTGGCGAGCATCTCTGTGTGACCTTCAGCCATGGTCACGTTCAGGAGCATTAGGCAAGTTGGGACCATCACCTAAGCCATTGGGAGATGCGCCAAGTGGGCCCTGCTCGCCAAAAGTGCCTTCTTCTGCAATCTTCAAGGCATAAAAGTCCTTGCTTGTCATCAACACCATCTCGAGCACCTCCATCTTCATAAATAACCCTTGCATCCTTTGAAGGTCTTAAGCTTGGCTTCTATTAAATGGCCTTGATGAAATCCGTATTGCATCAACATGTCAACCACTTCCTTTTAATGTAATAGATAGCTTGTGGAGACTATGTTAGACTTCCGTTTTTGTCAAACTCTTTTCTGATATAAAACTGATTCTTTTCAAATCTTTATTTCTATTATCTTGTATGATGTATGTTAAGTGGCTTGTGTAGGGCCTCTCGAGGTTTGATACACCATAATAGGCCTAGGGTATAGTCTAGGTCATGACACTCCACTATATCCATTTTATGAAGCAGCTCATGACAATCAACAAGGAAATCATAAGTATCTTCAAATTCAGTACCCTTGAACACCAGATGTTTCAACTTGAAGAACTTAATAAAGAGATCATGTTGGTCACTAGTCATTATATGTCATGTATTTAATTAGGGAAACGTGCATGTTTCCAAGGACGAATCCATATGGGGAGCCACAACAACTGCATGTTGTACTTCCTAAACCTGAGGACAGAAAATGTTGGGGTGCTTGGCCCTTATCAAATAACCGACTGAGATAGCTGAGAACCAAATTGATCATCTCTAAAGTAGGTTGGAGTGGTGTTTCCTTCTCATGAATATGCTTGTCCTCAACCTCATCACCCTCTCTTGATACCTCATCAGGCGATGAAGGGGTCACATCTCTATCCCTGGTTGGTTCAGTTGTCTGACCTCTGTCCCTGGTGGGCTTTCTTCCACGACCTCTACCATGGTCTCTCGTCACTAATCACCCTCAGTCTACAGTTGTAACAGGTGGATCAGGCACATTCTCTCTTGCTAATTTTGGTGTTGCAACAATTGTTGCTCTAGTCTTGACCATCTGTGAAATAAAGTGAATAAGGTCAGATATCAATTAGTATCACCTAGATATCAATTGGATTCAAGTAATAACATGAAAGAAAGAAAGAAATAAGTTTTCCTAAAATCCTATAGCCTTACAAAGAAAAGTACAGGTGTCCCCATACTGTTCCACAAGACTCAAACTTTCCTTGTGTGATTAGATCACCAAATCTAAAGCTCTAATACCGAGCTTGTCACGACTCAAAATGAGGCATAAGTGACACCCACACTTAACCTTCTAGGTGGACGAACTAACAAATTCAAACCTCAACTTATATTGTCTATTCAACTTATGAAATATGGCAATAGTGTGAAAACTTTAATCTTATTAAAAGTAAGATATATAATAAATAAGAATCTATTACAAATCACTTCCCAAAATCTGAAAGTCATCACCTCAAGGACATCTAATCCCTAAATATTAGGTATGAGAGTATCATAGACACCAAAATAGATCAATAAAGTAGTTTGTGTTTGAAAACTAAGAACATCATGCCATGGCCGACAGAATCCAACACGAGCTAGAGCAATAACTCACCTGGGAATCTAATGTGCGAGACTCTGGCTTGAGCTTAGGGAGAGTCGAAATCGATGATACACTTGATGCACTCCATAAAAGGAAAATGAAGAAAAATACAAGTATGGGTCAGTACAGGGTGATATGTACTGAGTAGATATCATCGACTGACACAAAATAGAAACTAATAGACATAAAATTAACTATAGCACTTAGCCGGTGGCAAGGAACAAGAAACATGAACAAGTGACGACAACAATGAAGCAAGTACATAATTAGTACACAATATCAAGAACACATATGAGGACTCGGGTCTCCACACCATGCTATTTTGGGAAATATGTTCATTGGGATTCAGTATATTAAGTTATTTTAATATGTTTTCCACTAATGTTACTATAACATCTCATAATTTGAAATAGCTAGGAAGAAGCTAAGAATTGGAAATAGTCATTTTTGGCAAGAATTGAAAATCTGGAAATTTGTTTAGGTTAGGAAAAGTGAGTTCTGGTCAACTTCAAACGGCCATAACTTCTAGCTCAGGATTAGTTAGAGGTACTTCCAGATATGGTTGGAAACCTCTTCGAATGATCTGTCCAACGCCGCCAAGTTTGCGCAATTCAAAGTTTGTATGAGTAAGTTATGGCCTTTCGAAGTTGAGCTGTTGAACTAAGGAAAGTCCAAATCCGGATTTTTTAAGGGTAGTTTGGTCTTTTCCTTACCCTTCTAATTTAATTCATTTTTGGTAATTACTTAGGGGTCTAAATGGAACTTAGTAAGTTTACGCTTTTGGAAAAAGAGTTAGGGTTTTGAGAGAAGAGAAAAGAAGAAGAAAAAAGAGGTGAAAGGAGAAGCACGTTCAAGATTCGTCAAGATCGTCGAAGTTTAGCTTTTGGATTTCGTTGAGGGTGATCCCTACAAGGTATGTGAGATCACATAGCTTTGGATTAATTTGCACATGCGCCAATCATGATTTATTTCAGCGAATTTAAGTTATTGAAAGCTTAGAAATTGAGTTCTTGATAGGTTTGTTGAAGTTCCATTAAATTCTTGTTTCGTTGAAGAGTTGTTTAATCCGAACCAGTGATTTTAGGTTCGATTTGAGTAGAATCTGATGTACTTTGAACATTTAATCTATTCTAAGTGTTTGGGAAAAGAACCCATGGAATTTAGAGGGTCTAGAGCTGAAAAACGAAAAAGAAATTTTGTCGAGTGAAATCTAGCACTGGTGACGCGTTGCGGAGCTGGTTACCAAAATTGGGAATTTTCATTTCGCGTCACGGAGTCTTCTACCTCAAAATTTGTTTTCGAAACAAAATTTTAAAAGCTTCTCCGCATCGCGGACCCACACTCAAATATTGATTTTCGATCTTTTCTCATGTTTAGCTATCTAAAATCATTCCTAAACAACATAAGATCTTTCCAATCACAAATCACAATCCTTGAATCTATAATTCAATTCAAGGACCAGTTAGGAGTCAAGTCAAGAACAATTAAGATCAAAATCAAGAGAAGTCAAAAGTCAGTTAAGAGAAAGTTCATAAAGTTTTCCAAAAGTCTTTTCCAAACGTTTTAACTTTGTTTTAAGACTTAAGTTTTGAGTTCAGTAAAGAGTAAAGTTGAAGTTCTTTTCTTCAAAAAGTATATGGGGACTAAGTATTCCCAAAGAGATTTAAAATGTTTTCACATTTAAATAAGAACGAAAACTGAGATTTCCAAAGAGCCTTTGGGCTAGTTTTCAGAAAAGAATAATCGTTTTCTAAATAAAGCAAGAAGGGAAACTTTGATTTTCAAGATAGCATTTGAGCTAAGTTTTTGACCACTAATCTCAAATCACAGAAAGAAGTATGTTTTTAAAACATAAAGAGCTAGTATCATATTTTGAGAGTAGTATTGAGCACCGATATGGGGATGAGCTTAAGTTCAGATAACTCACGTCTCTATAAACCATGTAGCCATCATGGGTAGAAAAGGGTCATACTTCTAAGATGAATCATTTTCGCATAGACTAGTGGATCCACTTAGTAATTTAGGTCCTATACCCCTGGCAGGGTATAGGATGCACTGGCAGCGTGAGGGAGATCGATGTATCATCACAATAGCTCTTATGTGATGGTTGTCAGTTAGAGAAACTCCCACAACATTACTTTGTATTTTTATATATATCAGTTTATTTGTATTTTTACATACATCTCAGAGTTATTTGTATCTTTGCATACACACAGAGTTGACATCATGTTGTAAACAGCTTTTCTTTATATTGCACTTGTTTTAAATTGTTTTATATTGAAATAAGTTCAGTTATGTTGAGTTGAGTTCAGCCAGGTAAGTTCTTCGGTTCCTTTCAGATTCTTTTCAAGCCTATGTTGTGTTTAGTATTCCAACTCGCGTACTCGTAGATTCAATGTACTGATGCCAGTTGGCCTACATTGTAATATGATGCAGACTCAGGTATCTAGGATCGGCATCCAGCGCATCGTTGATCCAGTGAGCAGTTTAAAGTCTGTTGGTGAGCCTCTTTGCATTCTGGAGAATCCCATTTGTTTACTTTCAGTATTAGATAGTTTATTACGATGTCGTGGGTTTGTTTTAGTTCATTCGTCGTCATTTTGTTATTGACTTATGTTCAGATTTGAGTTGCCATTTTGTCTAAGTAAAATGTTTATTTTCACAACATTATGATTTCAGTTTGAGATAGTTAAGTTGTTTAGCATTTAAATTCCTTTCTTATAGCAAATAGTCTTCCGCTGAGTAAGTAAGACAGGTCAAGGGTTTGCTTGGGGCCAGCAATGGTTTTTGAGTGCCAGTCCCGCCAAGAGTTTAGGCGCAGAACGTGACAAACCTGGTATCAGAGCACATAGTTCAAGAGTACTAGGGAGTCTATGAAGCCGTGTATGTGCAGTCCTAGTTATCGGTGTGAAGAACGCCACATCTATAATTAGGAGGTTGCAACACTTAGGAAAATTTCTCACTTCTTTCACACTCATTTCGTGCTTTAGAGTTTGATCTCTAAAAAGTTTCCCTCTAATTCGTGTTTGCACGTGTTTTTAGACAATCATGCCTCCACGAAGTGTAGTCAGAGGTTGTCCTGTCAGGAGAAATGTCGAAGAACAAGGGGTACCTAATGAACTAGAAGTACAACCCCAAGAAGAGGTCACCCATGCTGAACTCCGTGAAGCTATTCAGATGTTAAGTCAAGTTGCGACCTATCAAGTTGGACAGAGAGATAATCGACAATAAGTGGTTGATACTTCAAGGATACGTGAGCTTTTAAGGATGAACCCACCATGCTTCACAGGTTCAGCTGTCACTGCGGATCCGAAGAACTTCATTGAGGAGCTGAAAAGGGTATTTGATGTGATGCATATTGTTGATGCGGAGAGGGTGGAACTACCTGCATACCAAATGAAGGGTGTCGCTATAATCTGGTTCAACCAATGGAAAAAAGAATAGGGTAGAGGATGCGCCAATAATGAGTTGGGTTATGTTTGAGATTTTATCTTTTGTAACTCCTTATGTTGCTATGAATTTTGATGTTATTCCTGAGCAATTTAGTGAACCATTCAGTATTTCCACACATGTTGTGATAACAGCAAGGTTAAAGGAGATCACAAATAGATAATTGAATATTAGAATGCGGAAGCACAAAGAAAAGATAGAAAAAAACTAACTAAAGATATGGGAAATTCGCAGGAAAGATCCACGAATTTCCAAGGATTAGATGTTCTAAGGCCTTGAAAAGATCCAAGTAACAACGTATAGATTTATGGAAGAAATCTAACGCCTTTACTTGAGAACACGAATCAAAACGATAGATTCGGATCTTGACCGCTTTATGAGTAATTAAAGACAATAATTAGTATGTAGAAACTAATCACCTTCTAAAGAATACCAAAAAGAAACCAAAGATATCACCGGAAGAAGTTACTTTATACCTTAGACTATGAAACTAGTAAAGGTTTAAAGATAAATTCTCAAAGAACAAGTCACAAAGGTTCAAAGAACTCTCTCAAATATTATTAATATCAATCTAAATTCCTTTAATGAATGAAAAGGACTCTTATATATAGGAGAATGGGGAAGAATCTCTAAGACCCCTTATAAGAAGCAAAAAGGTCAGCCAAACCCTAGAAAGACAATTACAAGGAATCTTACTCTAGAAAGGAAATAAAGTAACCTAACTAGGAACAAATTTAGTACTTCTAGGAAAGCATTAAATGGTACTTAAGAGACCATAAATAGACTAAGGAAAATATTAATAACCTATATATAAATAAATAAATAAGGTAAATCCCAACTAGGAAAAGAATCTTGACAATCTTGGAAAGTTTGACTAGTCTTCTCTCAAAACTTGGGCAGAAAGCAACTCTTGTTGTGGCTGATTCTTGGACTCTTCTTGACCTTATTTGCACGAAATTGGACCTTAAAATTCCTCATCTTGGGCTTGAATTTGGGCCACCAAATAATTGTAGCATTTGGACAATTCCTCTCCCTTGGGCTTGAGCTCTTCTTCCCCAATAAGAAACCTTTGGATCAGCGATTGAAGCCCATTGAGCTTATCATTGAACTCCTTGGTTTGAGATCTTGTTATGGGCCTCCTTGGAGTTTCTAAAGCGTCATCCTTGTCCTTCAATGGAGTAGAGCTTCCTTGGATGCTATCATTCCCCTCTTCTTGAAGAGAATTCGTCCTCGAATTCAAATCTGCATCAAAATGGGAAAGATCAGAAACATTAAAAGTAGCACTAACTTGGAACTCACCAGGAAGATCAAGTTTATAAGCATTGTCTCCAATCCTTTCAAGGACTTTGTATGGCCCACTTCCTCTAGGATCTAGTTTGGTCTTTCTTTTGGAAGGAAATCTTTCCTTTCGCATATGCACCCAAACCAAGTCACCAGGTTTAAAAACAACATATTTTCTGCCCTTATTCCTTCGCAATGCAACTTCCTTATTCCTTTTTTCAATTTCAAGCCTTGTTTGTTCATGAATTTTCTTCATCATATCAGCCTTCTTCTTACCATCAAGATTTGCAAAATCATTAGTAGGCAAAGGCAATAAATCAAGGGGGGTAAGGGGGTTGAATCCATATACAACTTTAAAAGGAGTCTTACCAGTAGAAGAATGGAAGGTCCTATTATAAGCAAATTCTACAATAGGTAAGTAATCTTCCCAAGAAGTCGACTTTCCTTTCAAAACAGCCCTCAACATGTTCCCTAAAGTTCTATTAACCACTTCCGTTTGCCCGTCCGTTTGTGGGTGACAAGATGTAGAAAATAGCAATTTAGTTCCCAACTTTCCCCAAAGAATTCTCCAAAAGTGACTTAAGAACTTGGCATCCCTATCACTAACAATAGTTCTAGGTATTCCATGCAATTTAACCACTTCCTTTACAAACAAGTCAGCCACATGAGATGCATCATTAGTCTTTTTACATGGGATAAAACGAGCCATTTTAGAAAATCTATCTACTACCACAAATATACTATCCTTACCATACTTAGTCCTTGGCAGCCCCAATATGAAATCCATAGATATCAATCCAAAGGGAATTAAAAACAGGTAAAGGAGTATAAAGACCATGCGGCAATGTTCTAGATTTAGCCTGTTTACATTCTAAGACAATAAGAACACACTTTTTCAACATCCTTTCTCATGATAGGCCAATAAAAATGTTCAGAAAGTATTTCCAGTGTTTTGGGTACACCAAAATGTCCCATTAGCCCTCCACAATGTGCTTCCCTAACAAATAGTTCACGCAACGAGCAGTTAGGAACACATAATTTATTTTTCTTGAATATAAATTCATCTTGAAGATTAAATTTCTCAGAAGGACCTAACTTACATTTAGCAAAAATCTCACCAAAATCAAAATCATTAGCATAGAGAAACTTGATTTGGTCAAAACCCAACAACTTTGAAGTAAGAGTAGAGATCAAAACATACCTTCTTGAGAGTGCATCAGCAACCACATTCTCCTTTCCTTGTTTGTAAGCAATTACATAAGGAAAAGTTTCAATAAACTCTACCCATTTAGCATGCCTACGACTAAGTTTACCTTGGCTCTTCAAGTATTTTAATGACTCATGATCAGTCTTAACCACGAATTCTCGAGGCCACAAGTAGTGCTTTCATGTAGCTAACGCCCTTATCAAAGCATATAGCTCCTTATCATAAGTTAAGTAGTTCAATGTTTCTCCACTTAGCTTTTCGCTAAAGTAGGCAATTGGCTTGGAGTCTTGTATCAAAACTGCACCTATGCCCTTACCAGAGGCATCACACTCAACTTCAAAAGACTTAGAAAAATCAGGCAATTGCAAAAGAGGAGCAGAACACAATTTATCCTTCAGCAAGTTAAATGCATCATCTTGTTCCTTTCCCCATGTAAAAACCTTACACAAACCTCCTATAAAAACTAGCAAGTCCATGAAAACTCCTAACTTCAGTTACACTATTAGGTTTAGGCCATTCTTTTATTGCCTTGATTTTCTCATCATCTACTTCAACTCCCTTAGAACTGACCACAAAACCTAAGAAAACCACACGATCCACACAGAAAGTACACTTTTTGAGATTAGCAAATAAGCGCTGATTTCTAAGAACTTCAAAAACTTGTTTTAAGTGTTCTAGGTGTTCATCCAGTTTTTGAGAAAAGATCAAGATGTCATCAAAATACACCACAATAAATTTTCCATGGAAATCTTTAAAAGCATGATCCATTAGTCTCATAAAAAGTGCTTGGTGCATTAGTCAAGCCAAATGGCATAACTACCCACTCATAAAGTCCATATTTGGTCTTAAAAGCAATTTTCCATTCATCTCCAGGATTCATATGAATTTGATGGTAACCACTCTTTAGATCAATTTTCAAAAAGATTTTGGAACCATACATTTAGTCCAACATGTCACCAAGACGAGGGATAGGATGGAGATACTTTACTGTAATCTTGTTGATGGCTCGACAATCTACACACATCCTCCATGTTCCATCCTTTTTGGGGACCAATAGGATTGGAACAGAGCATGGGCTCATACTCTCTCGAACAAATCCCTTTTCAAGCAATTCTTCAACTTGCCTTTGTAATTCTTTGGTCTCTTCAGGATTGCTTCTATAGGCAGGCCTATTAGGAAGTTGAGACCCAGGCACAATGTCTATTTGGTGCTCAATCCCTCTCAAAGGTGGCAATCCCTTTGGAGTGTCATCAGGAAAAACATTTTCAAAATTCTGCAAAAGAGAAGAAACACTATTTGGCAAAGAAGGAGTTAGTTGTTCAAAAGTAATCAATACTTCTTTGTAAGTAAGTAGTATTATGGGCAGCCCCTCTCTCCTAGCATTCAAACACTCTTTGGCTTTTATATAAAGGCTCTCATTTTTCTTTTCCTTAGCCTCTTTTCTCTCACCAAAGCATTTTATTTTTTTACTCACACCCTCTTTTACCTCTTTACTTAGATCACTGCCCTCTCTCTCTCTTTCTCTCGGCCATCTCTCTTTTTTTCTATCTCTTGGCCTTTTTTTTTTTCCTCAAGCTCATTTTTTACCTCTCCCTTTTGTTTTCCCATTGTTTCCCTCAATCGTTTTTTATCTTCAAACACTTGAGAAGGAGATAATGGTGCAAGAGTATACTTCTTACCATTATGCAGAAGACTATACCTATTCTTTCTCCCATGATGAGTAGTATCCCTATCACACTGCCAAGGTCGGCCAAGTAAAACATGACATGCTTGCATTGGAACTACATCACAAAGAATTTCATCTTCATACCTACCAACATTGAATGAAATCATGCATTGTTTGTTTACTTTTACTTCTCCACAATCATTCAACCATTGGAGCCTATATGGGGTAGAGCGCTTCATGTATGCAATTCCTAGTTTATCCACCAAGTATGAACTCACCACATTTGCACAACTTCCCCCATCAATAATTCTTCCCTTTTATCCCACACCTAGTATGAAACAAATTCTCTCTCTGCCCTTCATCAACACTACCCAAATTGATAGTCATAATTCTCCTAACCACCCCAATTATACCATCATTAGGCAGTTCCAAATCATCTTCCTCACTTATACCTTTTCCCTCTTCTTCTTCCCCCTCACTTTTTCCACTCTCATATTCTCCATTCTCTCTAAGTAGGATGTTTCTTCTACTTGGACATTTATGAATCATATGCCCCCTTCCATGACATTTGTGACATTGAATAGAACTTGAAGGTTTAGAAGATTTAGGATTAAAGGTTTTACCTCCCTCCTCAACTTTACCTTTACCTCTATCATCTTGAGGTTTGGAAGGAGCTTTCCCCTCTTGAGTGAGCATGGCTTCTTAGAGATAGTGTTTGGTCGACTTCTCCATGAGTTATTTTGCTGCTTTTTCTCAATTTGTTTTTCAACTTTTACAGACAAATCAGCTAACTCATCTAAAGTTACATATTGTTGTATCTCTACTACATTAACTATTTCTGTATTTAAACCATTTAAAAATCTAGCTATTGTAGCCTCTTCTTCCTCCATGCAGTTAGCTTGGATCATAGCCATATCCATGCTTTTGAAGTACTCATCCACCGACATGGAGCCTTGCTTCAAGCGTTGAAGGCGAGATTGTAGATCTCTTTGGAAGTATGATGGAATAAATCGCTTCCTCATTACCCTCTTCATCTCTGCCCACGTAGCAATAGGTGGTAACTCCTCTTGCAATCTGTCCCTAGCAAGCTTTTTCCACCAAGAAGCAGCATAATCAGAAAACTCAACAACAGCAAGTTTAACTTTCTTACCCTCAGAGTAGTTATGGCAATCAAAGATGGCTTCAACTCGTCTCTCCCAATCAAGGTACAAGTCTGGATCCCTTGTCCCCTTGAAAGATGGCATCTTCATCTTTATACTATTTATATTATCATCTTCTACTCTACCTCTTTGTCCCCTCCTATCTCTTCTTTCTAGATTAAATTCAACATCAAAATCATCATTATCATATTCAGGATTTACAAAAGGGATATGGGGTACATTCCTTCTAACTTGGGGTCTAACATTATTTGGGGGTACAACATTATTCTCCCTCCTAATTGCAGCTATGGTGTCATTCTGCTCGATAATCATATCCCTCATCTCTTGAAATTGAAGGGTCCATCTCTCAAATTGTTGGTGCATAGCTTGAAGGGTGAAGTCGTTCCTTCCTTTGACCTCAGCTTCTAAACGAGCCCTTTCCTCATCACCACCTGAATTAGACATCTAAAAAAAAGAATAAATGATTAAGTATCACACTTTTAATATGGCTTTTACCCTCTTTTAAACTCACCCACACTTGCCTTTTTCCACTCAAAATAACCTTTGAACGAGAATACTTTGTAGATTTATAATTAAACCAAAACGTGTATCAAGTTCGTAGTAATAAAGTATGGAATCTTGGGGTACAAAAAGAAAGTAAAGAACTAGTCCTAGAACAAGTAGGATTTAGTTGAAACAAAACACGAATAAAAAGGAACTTATTTTAGAATTATAAGAACAAGAAAAAAAAAATTCCTCTTATTCTTAAAGGTCTAGAATCCCCTCTTCTTGCAACCTTCTTTCTTGGAAACAAATTAATGCAAAACTTGGAGAGCAAGTAATAAGATTTCTTGAATATCAAGTAATAAACTTTCTTGGGTATCAAGTAATCAAATTTCTTGGAGGACAAGTAATTAGATTTCTTAGAGAGCAAGTTATAACTTTTTTTTTTTTTTTCTTCACGCTATTGTAAATTTTTTTTTTTTTTCTCTACGCTACTGTTCACGCTACAGTGTTTTTTTTTTTTTTTTTTGCTGTTGTTGCTCCAAGAAGAAATCCCAAGATTTATCAAGAACGGAATCTTGATAGAACCGCTCTGATACCACTTGATAACAGCAAGGTTAAGGGAGATCACAAATAGAGAATTGAATATTAGAATGCGGAAGCACAAAGAAAAGAAACAAAAAAACTAAATAAAGATATGGGAAATTCGAAGGAAAGATCCACGAATTTCCAAAGATTAGATGTTCTAAGGCCTTGAAAAGATCCAAGTAACAACGTATAGATTTATGGAAGAAATCTAACGCCTTTACTTGAGAAAACGAATCAAAACGATAGATTCGGATCTTGACCGCTTTATGAGTAACTAAAGACAATAATTAGTATGTAGAAACTAATCACCTTCTAAAGAATACCAAAAAGAAACCAAAGATATCACAAGAAGAAGTTACTTTATACCTTAAACTATGAAACTAGTAAAGGTTTAAAGATAAATTCTCAAAGAACAAGTCACAAAGGTTCAAAGAACTCTCTCAAATATTATTAATATCAATCTAAATTGTCTTTAATGAATGAAAAGGACTCCTATATATAGGAGAAGGGAAAAACGTCCAAGAAGCCAAACCCTAAAAAAACAATTACAAGGAATCCTACTCTAGAAAGGAAATAAAGTAATCTAACTAGGAACAAATTTAGTACTTCTAGGAAAGCATTAAATGGTACTTAGGAGACCATAAATAGACTAAGGAAAATATTAATAACCTATATATAAATAAATAAATAAGGTAAATCCCAACTAGGAAAAGAATCTTGACAATCTTGGAAAGTTTGACTAGTCTTCTCTCAAAACTTGGGCAGAAAGCAACTCTTGTTGTGGCTGATTCTTGGACTCTTCTTGACCTTTTTTGCACGAAATTGGACCTTAAAATTCCTCATCTTGGGCTTGAATTTGGGCCACCAAATAATTGTAGCATTTGGACAATTCCTCTCCCTTGGGCTTGAGCTCTTCTTCCCCAATAAGACACCTTTGGATCAGCGATTGAAGCACATTGAGCTTATCATTGAACTCATTGGTTTGAGATCTTGTTATGGGCCTCCTTGGAGTTTCTAAAGCTTCATCCTTGTCCTTCAATGGAGTAGAGCTTCTTTGGATGCTATCATGTTGGTGAGTCTATTCTAGCAAAGAGAGTATATCATGATTGTCCCATTTTCGTCAATCACAAGAGTACCATGGCTGATCTAGTTGAGTTAGACATGGTAAATTTTGATGTAATTCTTGCTTTGGATTGGCTTCATGCCTGTTATGCCTCAATTGATTGTAGAACTTGAGTTGTCAAGTTTCAGTTTCCAAATGAGCCAGACTTTGAGTGGAAAAGCAGTTCAGCAGTGCCTAAGGGTCATTTCATTTCGTACCTTAAGACAAGGAAGTTAGTTTCTATGGGTTGTATCTATCACTTAGTCCGAGTTAATGACTCTAGTGTTGAAATATCTCTCATTCAGTTAGTTCCTATAGTAAAAGAGTTTCCAAAAGTTTTTCAAGATGATCTTCCCAGAGTCCCGACTGAGAGAGAAATAGACTTTGGTATAGACCTTCTTCCATATACTTGTCCTATATTTATTCCGCCATATAAAATGGCACCAGCAGAGTTAAAAGAGCAGTTTAAAGACCTTTTAAAGAAAGATGGTTCCCGTAGGATGTGTATAGATTATCGTCAGTTGAACAGTGTTACCATCAAGAACAAGTGTCCTCTTCCAAGGATTGATGATCTTTTCGATCAGCTTCAGGGTGCTTCATATTTCTCAAAAATCGACCTCAGATCAGGCTACCATCAGTTGATAGTACGGGAATGTGATATTCCAAAGACACCATTCAGGACCCGTTATGGTCATTATGAGTTTATGGTCATGTCGTTTGGTTTAACTAATGCACCTGCAGCGTTCATGGACCTTATGAATAGAGTATTCAAACCTTATTTAGATATGTTTGTTATCGTCTTTATTGATGACATACTAATCTATTCAAGGAATGAAGAAGATCATGCTAGTCATCTCACAATAGTTCTTCAGACTTTGAAAGATAAGGAATTATATGCTAAGTTCTCTAAATGTGAGTTTTGGCTTGAGTCTGTGGCATTCTTAGGTCACATTGTGTCTAGAGAGGGAATTAAAGTTGATACTCAGAAAATTGAGGCAGTGCAGAATTGGCCTAGACCCACATCTCCAACTGATATTAAGAGTTTCTTGGGTTTGACTGGCTATTATAGAATGTTCATCGAAGGGTTCTCGTCTATTTTGTCTCCTTTGACCAAGTTATCTCAGAAGACAGTGAAGTTTCAATGGTCTAAAGCTTGTGAGAAAAGCTTTCAGGAATTGAAAAGAGGTTAACTACTGCCCCAGTTTTGACCTTACCGGAAGGTACTCAAGGTTTTGTGGTGTATTGTGATGCATCTAGAGTTGGTTTGGGTTGTGTATTAACGCAGAATGGCAAAGTTATAGCTTATGCCTCTAGACAGTTGAAAGTTCATGAGAAGAACTATCCAACACATGACTTAGAGTTCGTTGCCATAGTATTTACTTTGAAAATATGGTGTCATTTTCTTTATGGTGTGCATGTGGATGTGTTCACCGATCATAAAAGCCTTCAGTATGTGTTTAGTCAAAAAGAGTTTAATCTCAGACAAAGGAGGTGGCTAGAATTACTCAAGGGTTATGACATAAGTATTCTTTACCACCTAGGTAAGGTTAATATTGTTGATGCCTTAAGCAGGTTGTCTATGGGTAGTACCGCCCATGTTGAGGAAGATAAGAAAGAGTTAGCAAAAGATGTGCATATCTTTGCACAATTATGAGTTCTACTAATGGATTCCACAGAAGTAGGAGTGGTGGTGATGAATGGGACTGAATCATCATTAGTGTCAGAAGTAAAAGGAAAGCACGACCAAGATTCTTTATTGCTTGAATTAAAGGAAGGTGTTCATAAGCAGAAAGTGATGGCTTCTTAACAAGGGGGAGATAGTGTTTTGAGGTATCAAGGTGGATTGTGTGATTGGGTGTACTTGAAAGTTTCACCCATGAAGGGTGTTATGAGGTTTGGGTAAGAAGGTGAAACTTTGCCCTCAGTATGTTGGTCCTTACAGAATTTCCAAAAGGATTTGCAAAGTAGCTTATGAATTGGAGTTACAACAAGAGTTAACAGCGGTTCATTCGGTATTCCATGTCTCCATGTTGGAGGAGTGCATGGGAGATCCTTCACTTATCATACCAATTGAAGATATTGGTATCAAGGATAGCTTGTCTTGTGAAGAGACTCATGTTCAGATTCTAGATTGCCAAGTTCGCAAGTTGAGAACAAAAGAGGTAGCATCAGTCAAAGTTCTTTGGAGGAAACAATTTGTTGAGGAAACTACTTGGAAAGCTGAGGAAGATATGAAAAAGCGATATCCATATCTCTTTTGAGTCCGGAGAAAATGCAGACCAAGGTACTAATTATCTTCTTATTACTCTTTAAATTATAAGTTAGCATGTTGTAATTGCTTTGCTTGTTGGGTGTTTGAACTTGATTTTACCACCCTTAGCCTAGTAAGAATAATCTCATTCAAGGACGAATGTTCCCAAGGGGAAGATATTGTAACAACTCACAATTTGAAATAACTAGGAAGAAGCTAAGAATTGGAAATACTCATTTTTTGAAAGAATTGAAAATCTGGATTAAGGAAAGTCCAAATCCGGATTTGCGCAATTCCGAGTTAGTATGAGTAAGTTATCCCCTTTGGAAGTTGGGTTGTTGGATTAAGGAAAGTCCAAATCCGGATTTTTGAAGGGTAGTTTGGTCTTTTCCTTACCCTTTTATTTTATTCGTTTTTGGTAATTACTTAGGAGTATAAACTGAACTTAGTCAGTTTATGCTTTTGGAAAAAGAGTTAGGGTTTTGAGAGAAGAGAAAATAGGAGAAAGGAGAAGCACGTTCAAGATAAGTCAAGATCGTCGAAGTTTAGCTTTTGGATTTCGTCGGGGTGATCCCTACAAGGTATGTGAGATCGCATAGCGTTGGGTTAATTCGCCCACGCGTCAATCATGATTTATTTCAGTGAATTTAAGTTATTAAAAGCTTAGAAATTGAATTCTTGATGGGTTTGTTGAAGTTCGATTAAATTCGTGTTTCGTTGAAGAGTTGTTTGATTCGAACCCGTGATTTTAGGTTTGATTTGAGTAGAATCTAATGTACTTTGAACATTTAATCGATTCTAAGTGTTTCGGAAAAGAACCCGTGGAGTTTAGAGGGTTTAGAGATGAAAAACGAAGAAGAAATTTTGTCAAACGAAATCTAGCAGTGGTGGTGCGTCGCGGAGTTGGTTCCCAGAATTGGGAATTTTCATTTCACGTCAAGGAGCCGTCACGGAGTCTTCTGCCTCAAAATTCATTTTTGAAAATAAATTTTAAAAGCTTCTCCGCGTCGCGGACCCACCCTCAAATATTGATTTTCGGTCTTTTCTCATGTTTAGCTATCTAAAATCATTCCTAAACATCATGAGATATTTTCAATCACAAATCACAATCTTTGAATCCATAATGCAATTCAAGCACCAATTAGGAATCAGTCAAGAGCAGTTAAGATCAAAGTCAAGAGAAAACAAGAGTCAAGTTAAGGCTTAAGTTTTGAGTTCAGTAAAGAGTAAAGTTGAAGTTCTTTTTTTCAAAAAGTATATGGGGACTAAGTATTCCCAAAGAGATTTAAAATGTTTTCACATTTAAATAAGAACGGAAACTGAGATTTCCAAAGAGCCTTCGGGCTAGTTTTCAGAAAAGAGTAATTGCTTTCTAAATGAAGCAAGAGGGGAAACTTTGATTTCCAAAATAGCCTTTGAGCTAAGTTTTTGAGCACTAATCTCAAATCACAGAAAGAAGTATGTTTTTAAAACATAAATAGCTAGTATCATATTTTGAGAGTAGTATTAAGCACTGATATGGGGACGAGCTTGAGTTCAGATAACTCACGTCTCATAAACCATGTAGCCATCATGGGTAGAAAAGGGTCATACTTTTTAGATGAATCTTTTTCGCATAAACTAGTGGATCTACTTAGTAATTTAGGTCATATACCCCTGGCAAGGTATAGGATGTGTTGGCAGCGTGAGGGAGATCGTTATATCATCACAATAGCTCTTATGTGATGGTTGTCCATTAGAGAAACTCCCACAGCAATACTTTGTATTTTTATATACCTCAGTTTATTTGTATTTTTACATACATCTCAGAGTTATTTGTATCTTTGCATACACACAGAGTTGACATCATGTTTTAAACAGCTTTTCTTTATATTGCACTTGTTTTAAACTGCTTTATGTTGAGTTGAGTTGAGCCAGGTAAGTTCTTCAGTTCCTTTCAGATTCTTTTCAAGCCTATGTTGTGTTTAGCATTCTAACTTGCATACTCGTACATTCAATGTACTGATGCCAGTTGGCCTACATCGTATTATGATGTAGACGCAGGTAACTAGGATCAGCATCCAGCGCATCGTTGATCCAGTGAGCAATTCAGAGTCTGTTGGTGAGCCTCTTTGCATTCCGAAGGATCCCTTTTGTTTACTTTCAGTATTAGATAGTTCATTAGGATGTCGTGGGCCTGACCCGACATCCATCTCAGTTGTTTTAGAGGCTTCATAGATAGTCAGTCAGATGTTAGTTCATTCGTCATCATTTTGTTATTGACTTATATTCAGATTTGAGTTGCCATTTTGGCTAAGTTAAATGTTTATTTTCAAAACATTATGAGTTCAGTTTGAGACAGTTAAGTTGTTTAGCATTTGAATTCCTTTTTTATTACATATAGTCTTCTCCTGAGTAAGTAAGTCAGGCCAAGGGTTTGCTTGGGGACAGCAATGGTTCTCGAGTGCCAGTCCCGCCCAGGGTGTAGGCTCGGGGCGTAATAGTTATCGTACCGGAATGTGACACCCGACCCAATAATATTAGGTCGTCTCGTGGCACCCGATCCAACAATATAGTTGATTCCATCATTCTTTATCATCTCTTTTCACTTCTTTAACAATATTTCATTAAACCTTCTTCATTCAAGGCATCAACTTTAATAGACAAGATTAAGATTATGGATTTTACGGTTGTCACGACCCGAGAGTACCCCCTAGTCGTAACATGGCGTATTCGACCCCGAAGGGGTCTTATACGAGCCACATAGTCATTCATTGCATTCAATAATGAAAATAGTGCGGAATAAAAAAAAACTTATTTACATCCACACCTTTAAACTTCATTAAAACAACTTTAAAAACAC